>NW_027254426.1:3606551-3907097 GCF_044704955.1 Pristiophorus japonicus
CTATCCGACTCCTCCAATCTCTCATACTCCCCCAAGCTCTCCTACTCCCGTAACTCTCCTGCACTCCCAAGCTCTCATACTCCCCCAAGCGTCCCTCCTCCCGCAAGCTCACCTGCTCCCCCAAAGCTCTCCTACTCCCCCAAGCTCTCATGCTCTCCCAAGCTCTCTTCTTCTCCCAAGATTTCCTACTCCCCCACGATCTCCAACTCAATCAAGCTCTCCTACTCCACCAAGCTCTTCTACTCCAACAAGGTCTCCTGCTCCGCTAAGCTATCCCACTCCTCCAATCTCTCCTATTCCCCCAAGCTCTCCTACTCCGGTAAACTTACCTACACCCGCAAGCTCTCCGACTCCCCCACCTATCCTACTCCCCCAAGCTATTCTACTCCAGTAAGCTCTCCTACTCTGGAAAGCTCTCCGATTCTCACAAGCTCTCCTACTCCCCCACCTATCCTACGCCCGCAAGCTCTCCTAATGCGGGAAGCTCTCCGACTCTCCCAAGCTCTCCTACTCGCCCAAGCTCTCCTAATCCCCCAAGCTCTCCTACTCCTCCAAGCTCTCCTAATCCCCCAATCTCTCCTATTCCCCCAAGCTCTCCTACTCCCCCAAGCTCTCCTACTCCACCAAGCTCTCCTACTCCAACAAGCTCTCCTGCTCCGCTAAGCTATCCCACTCCTCCAATCTCTCCTATTCCCCCAAGCTCTCCTACTCCGGTAAGCTTAACTACACCCGCAAGCTCTCTGACTCCCCCACTTATCCTACTCCCCCAAGCTATTCTACTCCAGTAAGCTCTCCTACTCTGGAAAGCTCTCCGATTCTCACAAGCTCTCCTACTCCTCCAAGCTCTCCTACTCCCCCAATCTCTCCTACTCCCCCAAGCTCTCCTACTCCCCCAAGCTCTCCTACTCACCCAAGCTCTCCTGCTACGCCAAGCTCTCCTACTGTCCCAAGCTTTCCTACTCCCCCAAGCTCTCCGACTCCCCCAAGCTCTCCTACACCCCCAAGCTCTCCTACTCCCCCAAGCTCTCCTACGCCCCCAGGCTCTCCTACTCCAGTAAGCTATCCTACTCCTGCATGCTCTCCTACTCCGGTAAGCTCACCTACTCCCGCAAGCTCTCCTACTCCGGTAAGCTTACCTACTCCCTCATGCTCTCCTACTCCGGTCAGCTGACCTACACCTCCAAGTTCTCCTACTCCGGTATGCTCTCCTACTTCCCCAAGCTCTCCTACTCCGGTAAGCTCTCCTATACCCCCAAGCTCTCCTACTCCCCCAAGTTCTCCTACTCCCACAAGCTCTCCTCCTACCACAAGCTCTCCTACTCCCCCAAGCTACCCTACTCCCCCACCTATCCTACTCTCCGAAGCTCTCCTCTTCCGGGAAGTTCTCCTGCCCCCCGCAACCTCTCATTCTCCTCCAAGCTCTCCGTCTCACCCAAGCTCTCCGACTTCGATTAGCTTACCTACTCCCCCAAGCTCTCCAACTCTCCCAAACTCTTCAACTCCCCCACCTATCCTGCTCCTCCAAGCTATCCTACTCCGGTAAGTTCTCCTACTCCCCCGAGCTACTCTACTCCGCCAAGCTATCCGACTCCTCCAATCTCTCATACTCCCCCAAACTCTCCTACTCCGGCCAGCTCTCCTACTCCGGTCAGCTCTCCTACTCCGGTCAGCTCTCCTACTCCGGTCAGCTCTCCTACTCCGGTCAGCTCTCCTACTTCCCCAAGCTCTCCTACTCCCCAAAGCTCTACTACTCCCCCAAGCTCTCTTACTCCCCCAAGCTCTCCTACTCCCCCAAGCTCAGCAACTCCGGTAAGCGCTCTGTCTCCCCCAATCTCTCCTACTCTGGTAATCTTTCCTAATCCGGTCAGCTCTCCCACTCCTGAAAGCTCTCCTTCTCTCACAAGCACTCCTTCTCGCCCACATATCCTACGACCCCAAGCTCTCCTATTCCTGGAAGCTCTCCGACTCCCCCAAGCTCTCCTACTCCCCCAAGCTCTCCGATTCCGGTAAGCTCTCCTACTCCCCAAAGCTCTCGTACTCCCCCAAGCTCTTTTGCTCTCCCAAGCTCTCTTGCTCTCCCAAGTTTTCCTAATCCCCCAAGAACTCATATTTATGGAAGCTTTCCTATTGCCCCAAGCTCTCCGACTCCGGTAAGCTCTCCTAATCCGGCCAGCTCTCCAACTCCCCCAAGCTCTCCTACACCGGTAAGCTATCCTACTCCACCAAGCTCTCCTACTCCACCAAGCTCTCCTGCTGCGATAAGCTCTCCTCCTCCCCCAAGCTCTCCTACTCCCCCAAGCTCTCCTACTCCCCCAAGCTCTCATACTCCCCCAAGCTCTCCTACTCCCCCAAGCTCTCCTACACCCTCAAGCTCACCTACTCCCCCCAGCTATCCTACTCCCCCAAGCTCTCATACTCCGGTAAGCTCTCCTACTCTACCAAGCTCTCCTACTCCGTTAAGCTCTTCTACTTCGGTCAGCTCTCCTTCTCTGGTAATCTCTCTTACTGCGGTAAGCTCTCTTACTCCGGTAAGCTACCCTACTCCCCAAACTTCTCCTACTCCCCCAAACTTTCCTACTCTCCCAAGCTTTCCTACTCCCTCAAGCTCTCCTACTCCGGTAAGCTCTTCTACTCCGGTAGGCTCTCCAAATATGGCAAGCTCTCCTAATCCAGCAAGCTCTCCGACTCCCGCAAGCTCTCCTGCTCCCCCAAGCTCTCCAACTCCCCAAAGCTCTCCTACTCCCCAAGCTCTCCTACTCCCCCAAGCTCTCCTACTCCCCCAAGCTCTCCTACTCCCCCAAGTTCTCCTACTCCCACAAGCTCTCCTCCTACCCCAAGCTCTCCTACTACCCCAAGCTCCCCTACTCACCCACCTATCCTACTCTCCGAAGCTCTCCTCTTCCGGGAAGTTCTCCTGCCCCCCGCAACCTGTCATACTCCTACAAGCTCTCCGTCTCACCCAAGCTCTCCTACTCCCCCAGCTCTCCAACTCCCCCAAGCTCTCCAACTCTCCCACCTATCCTGCTCCTCCAAGCTATCCTACTCCGGTAAGCTCTCCTACTCCCCCAAGCTACCCTACTCCGCCAAGCTATCCGACTCCCCCAATCTCTCATACTCCCCCAAGCTCTCCTACTCCGGTCAGCTCTCCTACTCTGGTCAGCTCTCCTACTCCGGTCAGCTCTCCTACTCCTGTCAGCTCTCCTACTCCGGTCAGCTCTCCTACTCCGGTAAGCTCTCCTACTCCGGTAAGCTCTCCGACTCTGGTAAGCTCTACTACTCCGGTCAGCTCTCCTACTCCGGTCAGCTCTCCTACTCCGGTAAGCTCTCCTACTCCGGTAAGCTCTCCTACTCGGGTAAGCTCTCCTACTCCGGTCAGCTCTCCTACTCCGGTCAGCTCTCCTACTCCTGTCAGCTCTCCTACTCCGGTCAGCACTCCTACTCCGGTAAGCTCTCCTACTCCGGTAAGCTCTCCTACTCGGGTAAGCTCTCCTACTCCGGTCAGCTCTCCTACTCCGGTCAGCTCTCCTACTCCGGTCAGCTCTCCTACTCCGGTCAGCTCTCCTACTTCCCCAAGCTCTCCTACTCTCCAAAGCTCTACTACTCCCCCAAGCTCTCCTATTCCGGGAAGCTCTCCGACTCCCAAAGCTCTCCTACTCCCCCAAGCTCTCTTGCTCCACCAAGCTCTCCTGTTCCGCTAAGCTATCCTACTCCCTCAATCTCTCCTATTCCCCCAAGCTTTCCTACTCCGGTAAGCTTACCGACACCCGCAAGCTCTCCGACTAGTGTATGCTTTCTTACTCCCGCAAGCTCTCCGACTCCCCCACCTATCCTACTACCTCAAGCTCTCCTACTCCCCAAAGTTCTCCTACTCCCACAAGCTCTCCTACTCCCCCAAGGTGTCCTACTCCCCCAAGCTCTCCTACTCCCCCAAGCTCTCCTGCTCCCCAAGTTCTTCTGCTCCCGCAAGCACTCCTTCTCCTCCAAGCTCTCCTGCTCCCCCGAGCACTCCTGCTCCCGCAAGCTCTCCGACTCCCCCTAGCTCTCCTACTCCCTCAAGCTCTCCTACTTCGCCAAGCTCTCCTACTCTCCCAAGCTCTCCTACTCCCCCAAGCTCTCCTACTCCCCCAAGCTCTCCTAATCCCCCAAGCTCTCCTACTCCCCCAAGCTCTCCTACTCCCCCAAGCTCTCCTACTCCCCCAAGCTCTCCTACTCCCCCAAGCTCTCCCACTCCACCAAGCTCTCTTACACCCCAAGCTCTCTTACTCCCCAAGCTCTCTTACTCCACCAAGTTCTCTTACTCCCCCAAGCTCTCCTACTCGCCCAAGCTCTCCTACTCCCACAAGATCTCCTACTCCCCAAAGCTCTCCGACTCCCCCAAGCTCTCCTAATCCCCCAAGCTCTCCTACTCCCCCAAGCTCTCCTACTCCCACAAGCTCCCCTACTCCCCAAAGCTCTCCTACTCTCCAAAGCTCTCCTACTCCCGCAAGCTCTCCTTCTCCCCCAAGCTCTCCTACTCCCCCAAGCTCTCCTACTCCCCCAAACTCTCCTACTCCCCCAAGATCTCCTACTCCCCCAAGATCTCCTGCTCCCCCAAGCTCTCCTACTCTCCCAAGCTCTCCTCCTCCCCCAAGCTCTCCTACTCCCCAAGCACTCCTACTCCCCGAAGCTCTCCTACTCCCCCAAGCGTTCCTACTCCCACAAGCTCTCCTACTCCCCCAAGCTCTCCCACTCCCCCAAGCTCTCTTACTCCCCCAAGCTCTCTTACTGCCCAAGCTCTCTTACTCCACCAAGCTTTCTTACTCCCCCAAGCTCTCCAACTCGCCCAAGCTCTCTATTCCCCCAAGGTCTCCTACTCCCCCAAGATCTCCTACTGTCCCAAGCTCTCTTACTCCCCCAAGCTCTCTTACTCCCCCAAGCTCTCTTACTCCCCCAAGCTCTCCTGCTCCCCAAGCTCTTCTGTTCCCGCAAGCACTCCTTCTCCTCCAAGCTCTCCTGCTCCACCAAGCACTCCTGCTCCCGCAAGCTCTCCGACTCCCCTTAGCTCTCCTACTCCCTCAAGCTCTCCTACTCCGCCAAGCTCTCCTACTCTTCCAAGCTCTCCTACTCCCCCAAGCTCTCCTACTCCCCCAAGCTCTCCTAATCCACCAAGCTCTCCTACTCCCCCAAGATCTCCGACTCCCCCAAGCTCTCCTACTCCCACAAGCTCTCCTACTCCCCCAAGCACTCCTACTCCCCCAAGCTCTCTTACTCCCACAAGCTCTCCTACTCCCCAAAGCTCTTCTACTCTCCCAAGATCTCCTGCTCCCCCAAGCTCTCCTACTCCCCCAAGCTCTCCTACTCCCCCAAGCTCTCTTACTCACCCAAGCTCTCCTACTCCCCCAAGCTCTCCTACTCCCACAAGCTCTCCTACTCCCCCAAGCACTCCTACTCCCCCAAGCTCTCTTACTCCCACAAGCTCTCCTACTCCCCAAACTTCTCCTACTCCCCCAAACTTTCCTACTCTCCCAAGCTTTCCTACTCCCTCAAGCTCTCCTACTCCGGTAAGCTCTTCTACTCCGGTAAGCTCTCCAAATATGGCAAGCTCTCCTAATCCAGCAAGCTCTCCGACTCCCGCAAGCTCTCCTGCTCCCCCAAGCTCTCCAACTCCCCAAAGCTCTCCTACTCCCTAAGCTCTCCTACTCCCCCAAGCTCTCCTACTCCCCCAAGCTCTCCTACTCCCCCAAGCTCTCCTACTCCCCCAAGTTCTCCTACTCCCACAAGCTCTCCTCCTACCCAAAGCTCTACTACTACCCCAAGCTCCACTACTCACCCACCTATCCTACTCTCCGAAGCTCTCCTCTTCCGGGAAGTTCTCCTGCCCCCCGCAACCTGTCATACTCCTCCAAGCTCTCCGTCACACCCAAGCTCTCCTACTCCCCCAGCTCTCCAACTCCCCCAAGCTCTCCACTCTCCCACCTATCCTGCTCCTCCAAGCTATCCTACTCCGGTAAGCTCTCCTACTCCCCCAAGCTACCCTACTCCGCCAAGCTATCCGACTCCCCCAATCTCTCATACTCCCCCAAGCTCTCCTACTCCGGTCAGCTCTCCTACTCTGGTCAGCTCTCCTACTCCGGTCAGCTCTCCTACTCCTGTCAGCTCTCCTACTCCGGTCAGCTCTCCTACTCCGGTAAGCTCTCCTACTCCGGTAAGCTCTCCGACTCTGGTAAGCTCTACTACTCCGGTCAGCTCTCCTCCTCCGGTCAGCTCTCCTACTCCGGTAAGCTCTCCTACTCGGGTAAGCTCTCCTACTCCGGTCAGCTCTCCTACTCCGGTCAGCTCTCCTACTCCTGTCAGCTCTCCTACTCCGGTCAGCACTCCTACTCCGGTAAGCTCTCCTACTCCGGTAAGCTCTCCTACTCGCGTAAGCTCTCCTACTCCAGTCAGCTCTCCTACTCCGGTCAGCTCTCCTTCTCCGGTCAGCCCTCCTACTCCGGTCAGCTCTCCTACTTCCCCAAGCACTCATACTCCCCAAAGCTCTACTACTCCCCCAAGCTCTCCTATTCCGGGAAGCTCTCCGACTCCCCAAAGCTCTCCTACTCCCCCAAGCTCTCTTGCTCCACCAAGCTCTCCTGTTCCGCTAAGCTATCCTACTCCCTCAATCTCTCCCACTCCCCCAAGCTCTCTTACTCCCCCAAGCTCTCTTACTGCCCAAGCTCTCTTACTCCACCAAGCTCTCTTACTCCCCCAAGCTCTCCAACTCGCCCAAGCTCTCTATTCCCCCAAGGTCTCCTTCTCCCCCAAGATCTCCTACTGTCCCAAGCTCTCTTACTCCCCCAAGCTCTCTTACTCCCCCAAGCTCTCTTACTCCCCCAAGCTCTCCTGCTCCCCAAGCTCTTCTGCTCCCGCAAGCACTCCTTCTCCTCCAAGCTCTCCTGCTCCCCCAAGCACTCCTGCTCCCGCAATCTCTCCGACTCCCCTTAGCTCTCCTACTCCCTCAAGCTCTCCTACTCCGCCAAGCTCTCCTACTCTCCCAAGCTCTCCTACACCCCAAGCTCTCCTACTCCCCCAAGCTCTCCTAATCCCCCAAGCTCTCCTACTCCCCCAAGCTCTCCTACTCCCCCAAGATCTCCTACTCCCACAAGCTCTCCTACTCCCCCAAGCACTCCTACTCCCCCAAGCTCTCTTACTCCCACAAGCTCTCCTACTCCCCAAAGCTCTTCTACTCTCCCAAGATCTCCTGCTCCCCCAAGATCTCCTACTCCCACAAGCTCTCCTACTCCCCCAAGCACTCCTACTCCCCCAAGCTCTCTTACTCACACAAGCTCTCCTACTCCCCAAAGCTCTCCTACTCTCCCAAGATCTCCTACTCCCCCAAGCTCTCCTACTCCCCCAAGCTCTCCTACTCCCACAAGCTCTCTTACTCACCCAAACTCTCCTACTCCCCCAAGATTTCCTACTCCCCCAAGATCTCCTACTCCCCCAAGCTCTCCAACTCTCCCAAGCTCTCCTACTCCCCCAAGCTCTCCTACACCCCCAAGCTCTCCTTCTCCCCCAATTTCTCCTACTCCCCCAAGCGCTCCTACTCTTCCAAGCTCTCCTACTCCCCCAAGCTCTCCCACTCCACCAAGCTCTCTTACTCCCCAAGCTCTCTTACTCCCCAAGCTCTCTTACTCCACCAAGTTCTCTTACTCCCCCAAGCTCTGCTACTCGCCCAAGCCCTCCTACTCCCCCAAGATCTCCTACTCCCCAAAGCTCTCCGACTGCCCCAAGCTCTCCTACTCCACTAAGCTCTCCTACTCCTCCAAGCTCTCCTCCTGCGATAAGCTCTCCTCATCCCCCAAGCTCTCCTACTCCCCCAAGCTCTCCTACTTCCCCAAGGTCTCCTACTCCCCCAAGCTCTCCTACTCCCCCAACCTCTCTTACTCCCCCAAGATCTCCTACTCCCCCAAGCTCTCCTACTCCCCCAATCTCTCCTACTCCCCCAAGCTCTCCTACTACCCCAAGCTCTTCAACTCCCCAAGCTCTCCTACTCCCCCAATGTCTCCCACTCCCTCAAGCTCTCTTTACAACGGTTAACTCTCCGACTCCTGCCAGCTCTCCTATTCCCCAAGCTCTCATATTCATGGAAGATCTCCTACTCACCCAAGCTCTCCGACTCCGGTAAGCTCTCCTACTCCGGCCAGCTCTCCTACTCCCCCAAGCTCTCTTATCCGGTAAGTACTTCTCCTCCTCTAAGCTCTCCTACTCTGATAAGCTCTTCTACTCCCGGAAGCTCTCCTTCTCTGGTAATCTCTCTTACTGCGGTAAGCTCTCCTACTCCCCCAAACTTCTACTACTCCCCCAAGCTTTCGTACTCTCCCAAGCTCTCCTACTCCCTCAAGCGCTCATACTCCGGTCAGCTCTTCTCTTTCTGTAAGCTCTCAAAATCCGGTAAGCTCTCCTAATCTGGCAAGCTCTCCTACTCCCGCAAGCTCTCCTACTCCCGCTAGCTCTCCTACTCCCGCAAGCTCTCCTACTCCCGCAAGCTATCCTGCTCCTACAAGCTCTCCAACTCCCCCAAGCTCTCCTACTCCCCCAAGTTCTCCTATTCCCCCAAGCTCTCCTACTCCCCCAAGCTCTCCGACTACCCCAACCTCTCCGACTCCCCCAAGCTCTCCGACTCCATGAAGCTCTCCGACTCCCCCAGGCTCTCCGGCTCCCCCAAACTCTCCTACTCCCCCAAGCTCTCATATTCATGGAAGCTCTCCTACTCTCCCAAGCACTCCTACTCCGGTAACCTCTCCTACTCCCCCAAGCTATCCTACTCCCCCAAGCTCATATATTCCCCAAGCTCTCATACTCCGGTTAGCTCTCCTTCTCCCCAATTCTCTCCGACTCCGGTAAGCTCTCCTGTTCCGGTGAGCTCTCCCACTCCAGAAAGCTCTCCGTCTCCTCCAAGCTCTCCTACACCCCCACCTATCCTACTGCCCCATGCTGTCCTATTCCGGGAAGATCTCCTACTCCACCAAGCACTCCTACTCCACCAAGCTCTCCTACTCCACCAAGCTCTCCGACTCCACCAAGCTCTCCTACTCCACCAAGCTCTCCAACTCCAAAAAGCTCTCCTGCTGCGGTAAGCTCACCTCATCCCCCAAGCTCTCCTACTCCCCCAATCTCCTACTCCCTAAGCTCTCCTAATGACCCAAGCTCTCCTACTCCCCCAAGCATTCCTACTCCCCCAAGCTCTCCTACTCCCGCAAGCTCTCCGACTCCCCCAAGCTCACCTACTCCCCCAAGCTCTCCTACTCGCCCAAGCTCTCCTACTCCCCCAAGCTCTCCTAACCCCCAAGCTCTCCTACTCCCCCAAGCTCTCCCACTCCCTCAAGCTCTCTTTACTCCGGTTAACTCTCCTACTCCGGCGAGCTCTCCAACTCCCCCAAGCTCTCATATTTATGGAAGCTCTCCTGATTCCCGCAAGCTCTCCTACTCCGGTAAGCTACCCTGCTCCCACAAGCTCTCCAACTCCCCCAAGCTCTCCTACTCCCCCAAGTTCTCCTACTCCCCCAAGCTCTCCTACTCCCCCAAGCTCTCCTACTCCCACAAGCTCTCCTACACCCCCAAGCTCTCCGACTACCCCAAGCTCTCCGACTCCCCCAAGCTCTCCGACTCCACGAAGCTCTCCTACTCCACCAAGCTCTCCGACTCCCCCAAGCACACCTACTCCCCCAAGCTCTCCTACTCCCCCAAGCTCTCCTACTCCCCCAAGCTCTCCTACTCCCCCAAGATCTCCTACTCCACCAAGCTCTCCTACTCCACCAAGCTATCCTACTCCCCCAACCTCTCTTACTCCCCCAATCTCTCCGACACCCCCAAGCTCTCCTACTCCACCAAGCTCTCCTACTCCCCCTAGCTCTCCTACTCCACCAAGCTCTCCGACTCCCCCAAGCACACCTACTCCCCCAAGCTCTCCTACTCCCCCAAGGTCTCCCACTCCCTCAAGCTCTCTTTACTCCGGTTAACTCTCCTACTCCAGCGAGCTCTCCTACTCCCCCAAGCTCTCATATTTATGGAAGCTTTCCTATTGCCCCAAGCTCTTCGACTCCGGTACGTTCTCCTAATCCGGCCAGCTCTCCAACTCCCCCAAGCTCTCCTACTCCGGTAAGCTATCCTACTCCACCAAGCTCTCCTACTCCACCAAGCTCTCCTGCTGCGATAAGCTCTCCTCCTCCCCCAAGCTCTCCTACTCCCCCAAGCTCTCCTACTCCCCCAAGCTCTCCTACTCCCCCAAGCTCTCCTACTCCCCCAAGCTCTCCTACTCCCTCAAGCTCACCTACTCCCCCCAGCTATCCTACTCCCCCCACCTCTCATACTCCGGTAAGCTCTCCTCCTCCCCCAAGCTCTCCTACTCCCCCAAGCTCTCCTACTCCCCCAAGCTCTCCTACTCGCCCAAGCTCTCCTACTCCCCCAAGCTCTCCTAACCCCCAAGCTCTCCTACTCCCCCAAGCTCTCCCACTCCCTCAAGCTCTCTTTACTCCGGTTAACTCTCCTACTCCGGCGAGCTCTCCAACTCCCCCAAGCTCTCATATTTATGGAAGCTCTCCTGATTCCCGCAAGCTCTCCTACTCCGGTAAGCTACCCTGCTCCCACAAGCTCTCCAACTCCCCCAAGCTCTCCTACTCCCCCAAGTTCTCCTACTCCCCCAAGCTCTCCTACTCCCCCAAGCTCTCCTACTCCCACAAGCTCTCCTACACCCCCAAGCTCTCCGACTACCCCAAGCTCTCCGACTCCCCCAAGCTCTCCGACTCCACGAAGCTCTCCTACTCCACCAAGCTCTCCGACTCCCCCAAGCACACCTACTCCCCCAAGCTCTCCTACTCCCCCAAGCTCTCCTACTCCCCCAAGCTCTCCTACTCCCCCAAGATCTCCTACTCCACCAAGCTCTCCTACTCCACCAAGCTATCCTACTCCCCCAACCTCTCTTACTCCCCCAATCTCTCCGACACCCCCAAGCTCTCCTACTCCACCAAGCTCTCCTACTCCCCCTAGCTCTCCTACTCCACCAAGCTCTCCGACTCCCCCAAGCACACCTACTCCCCCAAGCTCTCCTACTCCCCCAAGGTCTCCCACTCCCTCAAGCTCTCTTTACTCCGGTTAACTCTCCTACTCCAGCGAGCTCTCCTACTCCCCCAAGCTCTCATATTTATGGAAGCTTTCCTATTGCCCCAAGCTCTTCGACTCCGGTAAGTTCTCCTAATCCGGCCAGCTCTCCAACTCCCCCAAGCTCTCCTACTCCGGTAAGCTATCCTACTCCACCAAGCTCTCCTACTCCACCAAGCTCTCCTGCTGCGATAAGCTCTCCTCCTCCCCCAAGCTCTCCTACTCCCCCAAGCTCTCCTACTCCCCCAAGCTCTCCTACTCCCCCAAGCTCTCCTACTCCCCCAAGCTCTCCTACTCCCTCAAGCTCACCTACTCCCCCCAGCTATCCTACTCCCCCCACCTCTCATACTCCGGTAAGCTCTCCTACTCTCCCAAGATCTCCTACTCCGTTAAGCTCTTCTGCTTCGGTCAGCTCTCCTTCTCTGGTAATCTCTCTTACTGCGGTAAGCTCTCTTACTCCGGTAAGCTACCCTACTCCCCAAACTTCTCCTACTCCCCCAAACTTTCCTACTCTCCCAAGCTTTCCTACTCCCTCAAGCTCTCCTACTCCGGTAAGCTCTTCAACTCCGGTAAGCTCTCAAATATGGCAAGCTCTCCTAATCCAGCAAGCTCTCCGACTCCCGCAAGCTCTCCTGCTCCCCCAAGCTCTCCAACTCCCCAAAGCTCTCCTACTCCCCAAGCTCTCCTACTCCCCCAAGCTCTCCTACTCACCCAAGCTCTCCTACTCCCCCAAGCTCTCCTACTCCCCCAAGCTCTCCTACTCTCCCAAGCTCTCCTACTCCCACAAGTTCTCCTACTCCCTCAAGCTCACCTACTCCCCCCAGCTATCCTACTCCCCCAACCTCTCATACTCCGGTAAGCTCTCCTACTCTCCCAAGCTCTCCTACTCCGTTAAGCTCTTCTGCTTCGGTCAGCTCTCCTTCTCTGGTAATCTCTCTTACTGCGGTAAGCTCTCTTACTCCGATAATCTACCCTACACCCCAAACTTCTCCTACTCCCCCAAACTTTCCTACTCTCCCAAGCTTTCCTACTCCGGTAAGCTCTTCTACTCCGGTAAGCTCTGCAAATATGGCAAGCTCTCCTAATCCAGCAAGCTCTCCGACTCCCGCAAGCTCTCCGACTCCCGCAAGCTCTCCTGCTCCCCCAAGCTCTCCAACTCCCCAAAGCTCTCCAACTCCCCACAGCTCTCCAACTCCCCAAGCTCTCCTACTCCCCCAAGCTCACCTACTCACCCAAGCTCTCCTACTCCCCCAAGCTCTCCTACTCCCCCAAGCTCTCCTGCTCCCCCAAGTTCTCCTACTCCCACAAGCTCTCCTCCTACCCCAAGCTCTCCTACTACCCCAAGCTCCCCGACTCACCCACCTATCCTACTCTCCGAAGCTCTCCTCTTCCGGGAAGTTCTCCTGCCCCCCGCAACCTGTCATACTCCTCCAAGCTCTCCGTCTCACCCAAGCTCTCCTACTCCGATAAGCTTACCTACACCCTCAAGCTCTCCAACTCCAGTATGCTCTCCTACTCCCCCAGCTCTCCAACTCCCCCAAACTCTCCAACTCTCCCACCTATCCTGCTCCTCCAAGCTATCCTACTCCGGTAAGCTCTCCTGCTCCCCCAAGCTACCCTACTCCGCCAAGCTATCCGACTCCCCCAATCTCTCATACTCCCCCAAGCTCTCCTACTCCGGTCAGCTCTCCTACTCTGGTCAGCTCTCCTACTCCGGTCAGCTCTCCTACTCCTGTCAGCTCTCCTACTCCGGTCAGCTCTCCTACTCCGGTAAGCTCTCCTACTCCGGTAAGCTCTCCGACTCTGGTAAGCTCTACTACTCCGGTCAGCTCTCCTACTCCGGTCAGCTCTCCTACTCCGGTAAGCTCTCCTACTCCGGTAAGCTCTCCTACTCGGGTAAGCTCTCCTACTCCGGTCAGCTCTCCTACTCCGGTCAGCTCTCCTACTCCTGTCAGCTCTCCTACTCCGGTCAGCACTACTACTCCGGTAAGCTCTCCTACTCCGGTAAGCTCTCCTACTCGGGTAAGCTCTCCTACTCCGGTCAGCTCTCCTACTCCGGTCAGCTCTCCTACTCCGGTCAGCTCTCCTACTCCGGTCAGCTCTCCTACTTCCCCAAGCTCTCCTACTCCCCAAAGCTCTACTACTCCCCCAAGCCCTCCTATTCCGGGAAGTTCTCCGACTCCCCAAAGCTCTCCTACTCCCCCAAGCTCTCTTGCTCCACCAAGCTCTCCTGTTCCGCTAAGCTATCCTACTCCCTCAATCTCTCCTATTCCCCCAAGCTCTCCTACTCCGGTAAGCTTACCTACACCCGCAAGCTCTCCGACTAGTGTATGCTTTCTTACTCCCGCAAGCTCTCCTACTGCCCCACCTATCCTACTACCTCAAGCACTCCTACTCCCCAAAGTTCTCCTACTCCCACAAGCTCTCCTACTCACCCAAGGTGTCCTACTCCCCCAAGCTCTCCTACTCCCCCAAGCTCTCCTGCTCCCCAAGCTCTCCTGCTCCCGCAAGCACTCCTTCTCCTCCAAGCTCTCCTGCTCCCCCAAGCACTCCTGCTCCCGCAAGCTCTCCTGCTCACCCAAGCTCTCCTGCTCCCCCAAGCTCTCCTGCTCCCCCAAGATCTCCTGCTCCCCCAAGCTCTCCTGCTCCCCCAAGTTTTCCTAATCCTGAAAGCTCTCCTTCTCCAGTAAGCTCTCCTACTCCGGTAAACTATCAAACTCTGCTAAGCTCTTCTACTGCAGTAAGCTCTCCATCTCAGGTATGCTCTCCTACTCCGGTAAGCTCTACTACTCCCCCAAGCTCTGCGACTCCGGTAAGCTGTCCTCATCCCCCAAGCTACCCAACTCCCCCAAGCTCTCATAAACCCCCAAGCTCTCCTACTTCGGCAAGCTCTCCGACTACGTTAAGCTCTCTGACTCGCCCAAGCTCTCCTACTCCCCCAAGCTCTCCTACTCCCCCAAGCTCTCCTACTCCCCCAAGCTCTCCTACTCCCCCAAGCGCTCCTCATCCGCTAAGCTCTCCTACTCCACCAAGCTGCCCTGCTCACCCAAGCTCTACTACTCCCGCAAGCTCTCCTATTCCGGTAAGCTCTCCTACTCTGGTAAGCTCTCCTACTCCTGTAAGCTCTCCTACTCCCCCAAGCTCTCATACTCCCGCAAGCTCTCTACTCCCCCAAGCTCTCTTACTCCCCCAAGCTCTCCTACTCCCCCAAGCTCTCCTACTCCCCCAAGCTCTCCTACTCCCCCAAGCTCTCCAACTCCCCCAAGCTCTCCTACTCCCCCAAGCTCTCTTGCTCCACCAAGCTCTCCTGTTCCGCTAAGCTATCCTACTCCCTCAATCTCTCCTATTCCCCCAAGCTCTCCTACTCCGGTAAGCTTACCTACACCCGCAAGCTCTCCGACTAGTGTATGCTTTCTTACTCCCGCAAGCTCTCCTACTCCCCCACCTATCCTACTACCTCAAGCACTCTTACTCCCCAAAGTTCTCCTACCCCCACAAGCTCTCCTACTCACCCAAGGTGTCCTACTCCCCCAAGCTCTCCTACTCCCCCAAGCTCTCCTGCTCCCCAAGCTCTTCTGCTCCCGCAAGCACTCCTTCTCCTCCAAGCTCTCCTGCTCCCCCAAGCACTCCTGCTCCCCCAAGCTCTCCTGCTAACCCAAGCTCTCCTGCTCCCCCAAGCTCTCCTGCTCCCCCAAGATCTCCTGCTCCCCCAAACTCTCCTGCTCCCCCAATTTCTCCAAATCCTGAAAGCTCTCCTTCTCCAGTAAGCTCTCCTACTCCGGTAAACTATCAAACTCTGCTAAGCTCTTCTACTGCAGTAAGCTCTCCATCTCAGGTATGCTCTCCTACTCCGGTAAGCTCTACTACTCTCCCAAGCTCTGCGACTCCGGTAAGCTGTCCTCATCCTCCAAGCTACCCAACTCCCCCAAGCTCTCATAAACCCCCAAGCTCTCCTACTTCGGCAAGCTCTCCGACTCCGTTAAGCTCTCTGACTCCCCCAAGCTCTCCTACTCCCCCAAGCTCTCCTACTCCCCCAAGCTCTCCTACTCCCCCAAGCTCTCCTACTCCCCCAAGCGCTCCTCATCCGGTAAGCTCTCCTACTCCACCAAGCTACCCTGCTCACCCAAGCTCTACTACTCCCGCAAGCTCTCCTATTCCGGTAAGCTCTCCTACTCTGGTAAGCTCTCCTACTCCGGTAAGCTCTCCTACTCCCCCAAGCTCTCCCACTCCCGCAAGCTCTCTACTCCCCCAAGCTCTCCTACTCCCCCAAGCTCTCCTACTCCCCCAAGCTCTCCTACTCCCCCAAGCTCCCCTACTCCCACAAGCTCTCCTACTCCCCAAAGCTCTCCTACTGCCCCAAGCTCTCCTACTCCCAAAAGCTCTCCTACTCCCCCAAGCTCTCCTACTCCCCCAAGCTCTCCAACTCCCCCAAGCTCTCCTACTCCCCCAAGCTCTCCTACTCCCCCAAACTTTCCTACTGTCCCAAGCTCTCCTACTTCCCCAAGCTCTCCTACTCCCCAAGCTCTCCTACTCACTCAAGCTCTGCTACTCCCCCAAGCTCTCATAATCCCCCAAGCTCTCATACTCCCCCAAGCTCTCCGTCTCAGCCAAAGTCTCCTACTCCGATAAGCTTACCTACACCCTCAAGCTCTCCAACTCCAGTATGCTCTCCTACTCCCCCAAGCTCTATAATTCCCCCACTTCTCCTGCTCCACAAAGCTATCCTACTCCGGTAAGCTCTCCTACTCCCCCAAGCTACCCTACTCCGCCAAGCTATCCGACTCCCCCAATCTCTCATACTCCCCCAAACTCTCCTACTCCGGTCAGCTCTCCTACTCCGGTCAGCTCTCCTACTCCGGTCAGCTCTCCTACTCCTGTCAGCCCTCCTACTCCGGTCAGCTCTACTACTCCGGTAGGCTCTCCTACTCCGGTCAGCTCTCCTACTCGGGTAAGCTCTCCAACTCGCGTAAGCTCTCCTACTCCGGTCAGCTCTCCTACACCGGTCAGCTCTCCTACTCCGGTCAGCTCTCCCAATTACCCAAGCTCTCTTACTCCCCCAAGCTCTCCTACTCCCCCATTATCAACTACTCCCCCAAGCTCAACTACTCCGGTAAGCTCTCTGCCTCCCCCAATCTCTCCGACTCTGGTAAGCTCTCCTAATCCAGTCAGCTCTCCCACTCCTGAAAGCTCTCCTACTCTCTCAAGCTCTCCTTCTCCCCCACCTATCCTACGCGCCCAATCTCTCCTATTCCGGGAAGCTCTCCGACTCCCCCAAGCTCTCCTACTCCCCCAACATCTCCGATTCCGGTAAGCTCTCCTACACCCCAAAGCTCTCCTACACCCCCAAGCTCTCTTTCTCTCCCAAGCTCTCTTGCTCTCCCAAGTTTTCCTACTCCCCCAAGATCTCCAACTGCACCAAGCTCTCCTACTCCACCAAGCTCTCCTACTCCACCAAGCTCTCCTGCTCCGTTAAGCTATCCTACTCCCCCAATCTCTCCTATTCCCCCAAGCTCTCCTACTCCGGTAAGCTTACCTACACCCGCAAGCTCTCCGACTCCTGCATGATTTCCTACTCCCGCAAGCACTCCTACTGCCCGACCTATCCTACTCCCCCAAGCTCTCCTACTCCCGCAAGCTCTCCTACTCCCCGAAGCTCTCCTACTCCCCCAAGCTCTCCTGCTCCCCCAAGCTCTTCTGCTCCTCCAAGCTCTCCTTCTCCCCCAAGCTCTCATGCTCCCCCAAGCTCTCCTGCTCCCCCAAGCTCTCCTGCTCCCCCAAGCTCTCCTGCTTCCCCAAGCTCTCCTGCAACTCCAAGCTGTCCTGCTCACCCAAGCTCTCCTGCTTCCCAATCTCTCTTGCTTCCCCAAGACCTCCTGCTCCCCCAAGCTCTCCTGCTCCCCCAAGCTCTCCTACTCCCCCAAGCTCTCCTACTCCCCCAACGCTCCTAATCCGGTAAGCTCTCCTATTCCGGTAAGCTGTCCTACTCTGGTAAGCTATCCTACTCCGGGAAGCTCTCCTGCTCCCCCAAGCTCTCCTGCTTCCCCAAACTCTCCTGCAACCCCAAGCTCTCCTGCTCCCCCATACTCTCCTGCTTCCCAATCTCTCTTGCTCCCCCAAGCTCTCCTTCTCCGCCAAGCTCTCCTACTCCCCCAAGCTCTCCTACTCCCCCAAGCTCTCCTACTCCCCCAAGCTCTCCTACTTCCCCAAGCTCTCCTACTCCTCCAAGCTCTCCCACTCCCCGAAGCTCTCCTACTCCCCCAAGCCATCCTACTCCCCCAAGCTCTCCTACTCCGGGAAACCCTCCTACTCCGGGAAGCTCTCCTATGCCCCCAAGCTCTCCTACTCCCCCAAGCTCTCCTACTCCCCCAAACTCTCCTACACCCCCAAGCTCTACTACTCCGCCAAGCGCTCATACTCCCCCAAGCTCTCCTACTCCCCAAAGCTCTCCTACTTCCCCAAGATCTCTTACTCCACCAAGCTCTCCTGCTCCTCCAACTCTCCTGCTCCCCCAAGCTCTACTATTCCCTACCCAAGCTCTCCTACACCCCCATGCTCTCCTACTCCCCCAAGCTCTCCTACTCACCCAAGCTCTCCTACTCGCCCAAGCTCTCCTACTCCCCCAAGCTATCCTACTCCCCCAAGCTCTCCTACTCCCGCAAGCTCTCCTACTCCCCGAAGCTCTCCTACGCCCCCAAGCACTCCTGCTCCCCCAAGCTCTTCTGCTCCTCCAAGCTCTCCTTCTCCCCCATGCTCTCATGCTCCCCCAAGCTCTCCTGCTCCCCCAAGCTCTCCTGCTCCCCCAAGCTCTCCTGCTTCCCCAAGCTCTCCTGTAACCCCAAGCTCTCCTGCTCCCCCAAGCTCTCCTGCTTCCCATCTCTCTTGCTTCCCCAAGATCTCCTGCTCCCCCAAGCTCTCCTGCTCCCCCAAGCTCTCCTACTCCCCCAAGCTCCCCTACTCCCCCAACGCTCCTAATCCGGTAAGCTCTCCTATTCCGGTAAGCTGTCCTACTCTGGTAAGCTATCCTACTCCGGTAAGCTCTCCTGCTCCCCCAAGCACTCCTGCTTCCCCAAGCTCTCCTGCAACCCCAAGCTCTCCTGCTCCACCAAGCTCTCCTGCTTCCCAATCTCTCTTGCTCCCCCAAGCTCTCCTTCTCCCCCAAGCTCTCCTACTCCCCCAAGCTCTCCTACTCCCCCAAGCTCTCCTACTCCCCCAAACTCTCCTACTCCCCCAAGCTCTCCTACTCCTCCAAGCTCTCCCACTCACCGAAGCTCTCCTACTCCCCCAAGCCATCCTACTCCCCCAAGCTCTCCTACTCCGGGAAACCCTCCTACTCCGGGAAGCTCTCCTATGCCCCCAAGCTCTCCTACTCCCCCAAGCTCTCCTACGCCCCCAAACTCTCCTACTCCCCCAAGCTCTACTACTCCGCCAAGCGCTCATACTCCCCCAAGCTCTCCTACTCCCCAAAGCTCTCCTACTTCCCCAAGATCTCTTACTCCCCTAAGCTCTCCTGCTCCTCCAACTCTCCTGCTCCCCCAAGCTCTACTATTCCCTCCCCAAGCTCTCCTACACCCCCATGCTCTCCTACTCCCCCAAGCTCTCCTGCTCACCCAAGCTCTCCTACTCGCCCAAGCTCTCCTACTCCCCCAAGCTATCCTACTCCACCAAGCTCTCCTACTCCCGCAAGCTCTCCTACTCCCCGAAGCTCTCCTACTCCCCCAAGCTCTCCTGCTCCCCCAAGCTCTTCTGCTCCTCCAAGCTCTCCTTCTCCCCAAAGCTCTCATGCTCCCCCAAGCTCTCCTGCTCCCCCAAGCTCTCCTACTCACCCAAGCTCTCCTACTCGCCCAAGCTCTCCTACTCCCCCAAGCTATCCTACTCCCCCAAGCTCTCCTACTCCCGCAAGCTCTCCTACTCCCCGAAGCTCTCCTACGCCCCCAAGCACTCCTGCTCCCCCAAGCTCTTCTGCTCCTCCAAGCTCTCCTTCTCCCCCATGCTCTCATGCTCCCCCAAGCTCTCCTGCTCCCCCAAGCTCTCCTGCTCCCCCAAGCTCTCCTGCTTCCCCAAGCTCTCCTGTAACCCCAAGCTCTCCTGCTCCCCCAAGCTCTCCTGCTTCCCATCTCTCTTGCTTCCCCAAGATCTCCTGCTCCCCCAAGCTCTCCTGCTCCCCCAAGCTCTCCTCCTCCCCCAAGCTCCCCTACTCCCCCAACGCTCCTAATCCGGTAAGCTCTCCTATTCCGGTAAGCTGTCCTACTCTGGTAAGCTATCCTACTCCGGTAAGCTCTCCTGCTCCCCCAAGCACTCCTGCTTCCCCAAGCTCTCCTGCAACCCCAAGCTCTCCTGCTCCACCAAGCTCTCCTGCTTCCCAATCTCTCTTGCTCCCCCAAGCTCTCCTTCTCCCCCAAGCTCTCCTACTCCCCCAAGCTCTCCTACTCCCCCAAGCTCTCCTACTCCCCCAAACTCTCCTACTCCCCCAAGCTCTCCTACTCCTCCAAGCTCTCCCACTCACCGAAGCTCTCCTACTCCCCCAAGCCATCCTACTCCCCCAAGCTCTCCTACTCCGGGAAACCCTCCTACTCCGGGAAGCTCTCCTATGCCCCCAAGCTCTCCTACTCCCCCAAGCTCTCCTACTCCCCCAAACTCTCCTACTCCCCCAAGCTCTACTACTCCGCCAAGCGCTCATACTCCCCCAAGCTCTCCTACTCCCCAAAGCTCTCCTACTTCCCCAAGATCTCTTACTCCCCTAAGCTCTCCTGCTCCTCCAACTCTCCTGCTCCCCCAAGCTCTACTATTCCCTCCCCAAGCTCTCCTACACCCCCATGCTCTCCTACTCCCCCAAGCTCTCCTACTCACCCAAGCTCTCCTACTCGCCCAAGCTCTCCTACTCCCCCAAGCTATCCTACTCCACCAAGCTCTCCTACTCCCGCAAGCTCTCCTACTCCCCGAAGCTCTCCTACTCCCCCAAGTTCTCCTGCTCCCCCAAGCTCTTCTGCTCCTCCAAGCTCTCCTTCTCCCCAAAGCTCTCATGCTCCCCCAAGCTCTCCTGCTCCCCCAAGCTCTCCTGCTCCCCCAAGCTCTCCTGCTTCCCCAAGCTCTCCTGCAACCCCAAGCTCTCCTGCTCCCCCAAGCTCTCCTGCTTCCCATCTCTCTTGCTTCCCCAAGATCTCCTACTCCCCCAAGCTCTCCTGCTCCCCCAAGCTCTCCTACTCCCCCAAGCTCCCCTACTCCCCCAACGCTCCTAATCCGGTAAGCTCTCCTATTCCGGTAAGCTGTCCTACTCTGGTAAGCTATCCTACTCCGGTAAGCTCTCCTGCTCCCCCAAGCACTCTTGCTTCCCCAAGCTCTCATGCAACCCCAAGCTCTCCTGCTCCACCAAGCTCTCCTGCTTCCCAATCTCTCTTGCTCCCCCAAGCTCTCCTTCTCCCCCAAGCTCTCCTACTCCCCCAAGCTCTCCTACTCCCCCAAGCTCTGATACTCCCCCAAACTCTCCTAATCCCCCAAGCTCTCCTACTCCTCCAAGCTCTCCCACTCCCCGAAGCTCTCCTACTCCCCCAAGCCATCCTACTCCCCCAAGCTCTCCTACTCCGGGAAACCCTCCTACTCCGGGAAGCTCTCCTATGCCCCCAAGCTCTCCTATTCCCCCAAGCTCTCCTACTCCCCCAAACTCTCCTACTCCCCCAAGCTCTACTACACCGCCAAGCGCTCATACTCCCCCAAGCTCTCCTACTCCCCAAAGCTCTCCTACTTCCCCAAGATCTCTTACACCCCCAAGCTCTCCTGCTCCTCCAAATCTCCTGCTCCCCCAAGCTCTACTATTCCCTCCCCAAGCTCTCCCACACCCCCATGCTCTCCTACTCCCCCAAGCTCTCCTACTCACCCAAGCTCTCCCACTCGCCCAAGCTCTCCTACTCCCCCAAGCTATCCTACTCCACCAAGCTCTCCTACTCCCCCAAGCACTCCTACTCCCCCAATCTCTCGTACTCCCCAAGCTCTCCTATTCCCCTTAGCTCTCATACTCCCCCAAGCTCTCCTGCTCCCCCAAGCTCTCCTACTCCCCCAAGCTCTCCTACTCCCCCATGCTCTCCTACTCGGCCAAGCTCTCCTAATCCAGCAAGCTCTTCTACTCCCCCAAGCTCTCCTACTCCCCCAAGCACTCCTACTGCACGAAGCTCTCCAACTCCCCCAAGCTCTCATCCTTCCCCAAGCTCTCCTACTCCCCCAAGCTCTCATACTCCCCCAATCTCTCCTAATCCCCCTAGCTCTCCTCCTCCCCCAAGCTCTCCTCCTACCCCAAGCTCTCCTGCTCCCCCAAGCTCTCCTGCTCCCCAAGCTCTCCTGCTCCCCAAACTCTCCTGCACTCCCAAGCTATCATACTCCCCCAAGCATTCCTCCTCCCGCAAGCTCTCCTGCTCTCCCAAACTCTCCTACTCCCCCAATCTCTCCTTCTCCCCCAACTCTCCCACTCCCCCAAGCTCTCCTACTCACCCAAGCTCTCCTACTCCCCCAAGCTCTCTTACTCCCCCAAGCTCTCCTGATCCCCAAAGCTCTCCTACTCCCCCAAGCTTTCCTACTCCCCCAAGCTCTCCTACTCGCCCAATTTCTCCTACTCCAGCAAGCTCTCCTACTCCCCCAAGTTCTCCGACTCCCCCAAGCTCTCATACTCCCCCAATCTCTCATACCCCCCAAGCTCTCATACTCCCCTAAGCTCTCATACTCCCCCAAGCTCTCATACTATGCCAAGATCTCATACTCCCCCAAATTATCCTTCTCCCCCAAGCTCTCCTATTCCCCCAAGCGCTCCTACTCCCCCAATATCTCCTGCTCCCCCAAGCTCACCTGCTCCCCCAAGCTCTCCTGCTCCCCCAAGCTCTCCTCCTCCCCCAAGCTCTCCTCCTCCCCCAAGCTCTCCTGCTCCCCCAAGTTCTCCTGCTCCCTCAAGGTCTCCTGCTCCCCAAGCTCTCCTGCTCGCGTAACTCTCCTGCACTCCCAAGCTCTCATACTCCCCCAAGCGTTCCACCTCCCGCAAGCTCTCCTGCTCCTCCAAGCTCTCCGTCTCCCCCAAGCTCTCCTACGCCAGTAAGCGTAACTACACCCACAAGCGTTCCAACTCCGGTATGCTCTCCTACTCCCCAAAGCTCTCCAACTGCCCCAAGCTCTCCAACTCCCCCACCTATCCTACTCCCCCAAGCTACCCTACTCCGCCAAGCTGTCTGACTCCCCCAAACTTTTAAACTCCCCCAAACTCTCCTACTCCGATCAGCTCTCCTACTCCAGTCAGCACTCCTACTCCGCTCAGCTCTCCTACTCCGGTCAGCTCTCCTACTCCGGGAAGCTCTCCTACTCCGGTAAGCTCTCCTACTCTGGTAAGCTCTCCGACTCCCCCACCTATCCTACTCCCCCAAGCTATTCTACTCCATTAAGCTCTCCTACTCTGGAAAGCTCTCCGATTCTCACAAGCTCTCCTACTCCCCCACCTATCCTACACCCGCAAGCTCTCCTATTGCGGGAAGCTCTCCGACTCTCCCAAGCTCTCCTACTCCCCCAAGCTCTCCTAATCCCCCAAGCTCTCCTACTCTCCCAAGCTCAACTACTCCCCCAATCTCAACTACTCCGGGAAGCTCTCCGTCTCCCCCAATCTCTCCTACTCCGGTAAGCTCTCCTAATCCGGTCAGCTCTCCCACTCCTGAAAGCTCTCCTACTCTCACAAGCTCTCCTAGTACCACACCTATCCTACGACCGCAAGCACTCCTATTGCGGATAGCTCTCCGACTCCCCCAATCTCTCCTACTCCCCCAAGCTCTCCTACTCCCCCAAGCTCTCCTACACCCCCAAGCTCTCCTACTCCCCCAATCTCTCCTGCTCCCCCAAGCTCACCTGCTCCTCCAAGCTCTCCTGCTCCCCCAAGCTCTCCTCCTCCCCCAAGCTCTCCTCCTCGCCCAAGCTCTCCTGCTCTCCCAATATCTCCTGCTCCCCCAAGCTCTCCTGCTCCCCAAGCTCTCCTGCTCCCGTAACTTTCCTGCACTCCCAAGCTCTCATACTCCCCCAAGCTCTTCCTACTCCCCCAAGCTCTCCGATTCCGGTAAGCTCTCCTACTCCCCAAATCTCTCCTACTCCCCCAAGCTCTCATGCTCTCCCAAGCTCTCTTCTTCTCCCAAGATTTCCTACTCCCCCAAGATCTCCAACTCCATCAAGCTCTCCTACTCCACCAAGCTCTCCTACTCCAACAAGCTCTCCTGCTCCGCTAAGCTATCCCACTCCTCCAATCTCTCCTATTCCCCCAATTTCTCCTACTCCGGAAAGCTTACCGACACCAGCAAGCTCTCCGACTCCCCCACCTATCCTACTCCCCCAAGCTATTCTACTCCAGTAAGCTCTCCTACTCTGGAAAGCTCTCCGACTCTCCCAAGCTCTCCTACTCGCCCAAGCTCTCCTAATCCCCCAAGCTCTCCTACTCCTCCAAGCTCTCCTACTCCCCCAATCTCTCCTACTCTCCCAAGCTCTCCTACTCCCCCAAGCTCTCCTACTCCACCAAGCTCTCCTACTCCAACAAGCTCTCCTGCTCCGCTAAACTATCCCACTCCTCCAATCTCTCCTATTCCCCCAAGCTCTCCTACTCCCGTAACTCTCCTTCACTCCCAAGCTTCATACTCCCCCAAGCGTTCCTCCTCCCGCAAGCTCTCCTGCTCCCCCAAACGCTCCTACTCCCCCAAGCTCTCCTACTCCCCCAAGCTCTCCTACTCCCCCAACTCTCCTACTCCCCCAAGCTCTCCTACTCCCCCAAGCTCTCCTACTCCCCCAAGCTCACCTACTCCCCCAAGCTCTTTTACTCTTAAAACTCACCTACTCCCCCAATCTCTCCGAATCCCCCAAGCTCTCCTACTCCCGCAATTTCTCCTACTCCCGCAAGTTCTCCTACTCCCATAAGCTCTCATACTCCTCCAAGCTCTCCGTCTCCCCCAAGCTCTCCTACGCCGGTAAGCGTAACTACACCCACAAGCGTTCCAACTCCGGTATGCTCTCCTACTCCCCAAAGCTCTCCAACTGCCCCAAGCTCTCCAACTCCCCCACCTATCCTACTCCCCCAAGCTACCCTACTCCGCCAAGCTGTCTGACTCCCCCAAACTTTCAAACTCCCCCAGACTCTCCTACTCCGATCAGCTCTCCTACTCCAGTCAGCAATCCTACTCCGGTCAGCTCTCCTACTCCGGTCAGCTCTCCTACTCCGGTAAGCTCTCCTACTCCGGTAAGCTCTCCTACTCTGGAAAGCTCTCCTACTCCACCAAGCTCTCCTAATCCAACAAGCTCTCCTGCTCCGCTAAGCTATCCCACTCCTCCAATCTTTCCTATTCCCCCAAGCTCTCCTACTCCGGTAAGCTTACCTACACCCGCAATCTCTCCGACTCTCCCACCGTTCCTACTCCCCCAAGCTATTCTACTCCAGTAAGCTCTCCTACTCTGGAAAGCTCTCCGATTCTCACAAGCTCTCCTACTCCCCCACCTATCCTACGCCCGCAAGCTCTCCTATTGCGGGAAGCTCTCCGACTCTCCCAAGCTCTCCTACTCCCCCAAGCTCTCCTAATCCCCCAAGCTCTCCTACTCCTCCAAGCTCTCCTACTCCCCCAATCTCTGCTACTCCCCCAAGCTCTCCTACTCCCCCAAGCTCTCCTGCTACGCCAAGCTCTCCTACTCTCCCAAGCTCTCCTACTCCCCCAAGCTCTCCGACTCCCCCAAGCTCTCCTACACCCCCAAGCTCTCCGACTCCCCCAAGCTCTCCTACTCCGCCAAGCTCTCCTTCTCCCCCAAGCTCTCCTACTCCCCCAAGCTCTCCTACTCCCCCAAACTCTCCTGCTCCCCCAAGCTCACCTGCTCCTCCAAGCTCTCCTGCTCCCCCAAGCTCTCCTCCTCCCCCAAGCTCTCCTCCTCCCCCAAGCTCTCCTGCTCTCCCAAGATCTCATGCTCCCCCAAGCTCTCCTGCTGCCCAAGCTCTCCTGCTGCCGTAACTCTCCTGCACTCCCAAGCTCTCATACTCCCCCAAGCTCTTCCTACTCCCCCAATCTCTCCGATTCCGGTAAGCTCTCCTACTCCCCAAAGCTCTCCTACTCCCCCAAGCTCTCATGCTCTCCCAAGCTCTCCTAATCCCCCAAGCTCTCATACTCCTCCAAGCTCTCCTATTGCGGGAAGCTCTCCGACTCTCCCAAGCTCTCCTACTCGCCCAAGCTCTCCTAATCCCCCAAGCTCTCATACTCCTCCAAGCTCTCAAACTCCCCCAATCTCTCCTACTCCCCCAAGCTCTCCTACTCCCGCAAGCTCTCCTACTCCACCAAGCTCTCCTACTCCAACAAGCTCTCCTGCTCCGCTAAGCTATCCCACTCCTCCAATCTATCCTATTCCCCCAAGCTCTCCTACTCCCGTAACTCTCCTGCACTCCCAAGCTCTCAGACTCCCCCAAGCGTTCCTCCTCCCGCAAGCTCACCTGCTCCCCCAAACGCTCCTACTCCCCCAAGCTCTCCTACTCCCCCAAGCTCTCCTACTCCCCTAACTCTCCTAATCCCCCAAGCTCTCCTACTCCCCCAAGCTCTCCTACTCTTAAAACTCACCTACTCACCCAATCTCTCCGAATCCCCCAAGCTCTCCTACTCCCGCAAGTTCTCCTACTCCCGCAAGTTCTCCTACTCCCACAAGCTCTCATACTCCTCCAAGCTCTCCGTCTCCCCCAAGCTCTCCTACGCCGGAAAGCGTAACTACACCCACAAGCGTTCCAACTCCGGTATGCTCTCCTACTCCCCAAAGCTCTCCAACTGCCCCAAGCTCTCCAACTCCCCCACCTATCCTACTCCCCCAAGCTACCCTACTCCGCCAAGCTGTCTGACTCCCCCAAACTTTCAAACTCCCCCAAACTCTCCTACTCCGATCAGCTCTCCTACTCCAGTCAGCACTCCTACTCCGGTCAGCTCTCCTACTCCAGTCAGCTCTCCTACTCCGGTAAGCTCTCCTACTCCGGTAAGCTCTCCTACTCTGGTAAGCTCTCCTACTCCGGTAAGCTCTCCTACTCCGGTCAGCTCGCCTACTCCGGTCAGCTCTCCTACTTCCCCAAGCTCTCCTACTCCCACAAGCTCTCCTACTCCACCAAGCTCTCCTACTCCCCCATGCTCAACAACTCCCCCAATCTCAACTACTCCGGGAAGCTCTCCGTCTCCCCCAATCTCTCCTACTCCGGTAAGCTCTCCTAATCCGGTCAGCTCTCCCACTCCTGAAAGCTCTCCTACTCTCACAAGCTCTCCTAGTCGCACACCTATCCTACGCCCGCAAGCACTCCTATTGCGGAAAGCTGTCCGACTCCCCCAATCTCTCCTACTCCCCCAATCTCTCCTACTCCCCCAAGCTCTCCTGCTCCCCCAAGCTCTCCTCCTCCCCCAAGCTCTCCTCCTCCCCCAAGCTATCCTGCTCCCCCAAGATCTTCTGCTCCCCCAAACTCTCCTGCTTCCCAAGCTCTCCTGCTCCCGTAACTCTCCTGCACTCCCAAGCTCTCATATACCCCCAAGCTCTTCCTACTCCCCCAAGCTCTGCGATTCCGGTGAGCTCTCCTACTCCCCAAAGCTCTCCTACTCCCCCAAGCCCTCATGCTCTCCCAAGCTCTCTTGCTCTCCCAAGATTTCCTACTCCCCCAAGATCTCCAACTCCATCAAGCTCTCCTACTCCACCAAGCTCTCCTACTCCAACAAGCTCTCCTGCTCCGCTAAGCTATCCCACTCCTCCAATCTCTCCTATTCCCCCAAGCTCTCCTACTCCGGTAAGCTTACCTACACCCGCAAGCTCTCCGACTCCCCCACCTATCCTACTCCCCCAAGTTATTCTGCTCCAGTAAGCTCTCCTACTCTGGAAAGCTCTCCGAGTCTCACTAGCTCTCCTACTCCCCCACCCATCCTACACCCGCAAGCTCTCCTATTGCGGAAAGCTCTCCGACTCTCCCAAGCTCTCCTACTCCCCCAAGCTCTCCTAATCCCCCAAGCTCTCCTACTCCCCCAAGCTCAACTACTCCCCCAATCTCAACTACTCCGGGAAGCTCTCCGTCTCCCCCAATCTCTCCTACACCGGTAAGCTCTCCTAATCCGGTCAGCTCTCCCACTCCTAAAAGCTCTCCTACTCTCACAAGCTCTCCTAGTCCCACACCTATCCTACGCCCGCAAGCGCTCCTATTGCGGAAAGCTCTCCGACTCCCCCAATCTCTCCTGCTCCCCCCAACCTCTCCTACTCCCCCAAGCTCTCCTACTCCCCCAAGCTCTCCTACTCCCCCAATCTCTCCTGCTCCCCCAAGCTCACCTGCTCCTCCAAGCTCTCCTGCTCCCCCAAGCTCTCCTCCTCCCCCAAGCTCTCCTCCTCCCCCAAGCTCTCCTGCTCTCCCAAGATCTCCTGCTCCCCCAAGCTCTCCTGCTCCCCAAGCTCTCCTGCTCCCGATACTCTCCTGCACTCCCAAGGTCTCATACTCCCCCAAGCTCTTCCTACTCCCCCAAGCTCTCCGATTCAGGTAAGCTCTCCTACTCCCCAAAGCTCTCCTACTCCCCCAAGCTCTCATGCTCTCCCAAGCTCTCTTGCTCTCCCAAGATTTCCTACTCCCCCAAGATCTCCAACTCCATCAAGCTCTCCTACTCCACCAAGCTCTCCAACTCCAACAAGCTCTCCTGCTCCGCTAAGCTATCCCACTCCTCCAATCTCTCCTATTCCCCCAAGCTCTCCTACTCCGGGAAGCTTACCTACACCCGCAAGCTCTCCGACTACCCCACCTATCCTACTCCCCCAAGCTATTCTACTCCAGTAAGCTCTCTTCCTCTGGAAAGCTCTCCGATTCTCACAAGCTCTCCTACTCCCCCACCTATCCTACGCCCGCAAGCTCTCCTATTGCGGGAAGCTCTCCGACTCTCCCAAGCTCTCCTACTCCCCCAAGCTCTCCTAATCCCCCAAGCTCTCCTACTCCTCCAATCTCTCCTACTCCCCCAATCTCTCCTACTCCCCCAAGCTCTCCTACTCCCCCAAGCTCTCCTGCTACGCCAAGCTCTCCTACTCTCCCAAGCTCTCCTACTCCCCCAAGCACTCCGACTCCCCCAAGCTCTCCTACACCCCCAAGCTCTCCTACTCCCCCAAGCTCTCCTACTCCCTCAAGCTCTCCTTCCCCCCAAGCTCTCCTACTCCCCCAAGCTCTCCATCTCCCCCAATCTCTCCTGCTCCCCCAAGCTCACCTGCTCCTCCAAGCTCTCCTGCTCCCCCAAGCTCTCCTCCTCCCCCAAGCTCTCCTCCTCCCCCAAGCTCTCCTGCTCTCCCAAGATCTCCTGCTCCCCCAAGCTCTCCTGCTCCACAAGCTCTCCTGCTCCCGTAACTCTCCTGCACTCCCAAGCTCTCATACTCCCCCAAGCTCTTCCTACTCCCCCAAGCTCTCCGATTCCGGTAAGCTCTCCTACTCCCCAAAGCTCTCCTACTCCCCCAAGCTCTCATGCTCTCCCAAGCTCTCTTCTTCTCCCAAGATTTCCTACTCCCCCAAGATCTCCAACTCCATCAAGCTCTCCTACTCCACCAAGCTCTCCTACTCCAACAAGCTCTCCTGCTCCGCTAAGCTATCCCACTCCTCCAATCTCTCCTATTCCCCCAAGCTCTCCTACTCCCGTAACTCTCCTGCACTCCCAAGCTCTCATACTCCCCCAAGCGTCCCTCCTCCCGCAAGCTCACCTGCTCCCCCAAAGCTCTCCTACTCCCCCAAGCTCTCATGCTCTCCCAAGCTCTCTTCTTCTCCCAAGATTTCCTACTCCCCCAAGATCTCCAACTCAATCAAGCTCTCCTACTCCACCAAGCTCTTCTACTCCAACAAGGTCTCCTGCTCCGCTAAGCTATACCACTCCTCCAATCTCTCCTATTCCCCCAAGCTCTCCTACTCCGGTAAGCTTACCTTCACCCGCAAGCTCTCCGACTCCCCCACCTATCCTACTCCCCCAAGCTATTCTACTCCAGTAAGCTCTCCTTCTCTGGAAAGCTCTCCGATTCTCACAAGCTCTCCTACTCCCCCACCTATCCTACGCCCGCAAGCTCTCCTAATGCGGGAAGCTCTCCGACTCTCCCAAGCTCTCCTACTCGCCCAAGCTCTCCTAATCCCCCAAGCTCTCCTACTCCTCCAAGCTCTCCTACTCCCCCAATCTCTCCTATTCCCCCAAGCTCTCCTACTCCCCCAATCTCTCCTACTCCAACAAGCTCTCCTACTCCAACAAGCTCTCCTGCTCCGCTAAGCTATCCCACTCCTCCAATCTCTCCTATTCCCCCAAGCTCTCCTACTCCGGTAAGCTTAACTACACCCGCAAGCTCTCTGACTCCCCCACCTATCCTACTCCCCCAAGCTATTCTACTCCAGTAAGCTCTCCTACTCTGGAAAGCTCTCCGATTCTCACAAGCTCTCCTACTCCCCCACCTATCCTACGCCCGCAAGCTCTCCTATTGCGGGAAGCTCTCCGACTCTTCCAAGCTGTCCTACTCCCCCAAGCTCTCCTACTCACCCAAGCTCTCCTGCTACGCCAAGCACTCCTACTGTCCCAAGCTCTCCTACTCCCCCAAGCTCTCCGACTCCCCCAAGCTCTCCTACACCCCCAAGCTCTCCTACTCCCCCAAGCTCTCCTACGCCCCCAGGCTCTCCTACTCCAGTAAGCTATCCTACTCCTGCATGCTCTCCTACTCCGGTAAGCTCACCTACTCCCGCAAGCTCTCCTACTCCGGAAAGCTTACCTACTCCCTCATGCTCTCCTACTCCGGTCAGCTGACCTACACCTCCAAGTTCTCCTACTCCGGTATGCTCTCCTACTTCCCCAAGCTCTCCTACTCCGGTAAGCTCTCCTATACCCCCAAGCTCTCCTACTCCCCCAACTTCTCCTACTCCCACAAGCTCTCCTCCTACCACAAGCTCTCCTACTCCCCCAAGCTCCCCTACTCCCCCACCTATCCTACTCTCCGAAGCTCTCCCCTTCCGGGAAGTTCTCCTGCCCCCCCGCAACCTCTCATACTCCTCCAAGCTCTCCGTCTCACCCAAGCTCTCCGACTTCGATTAGCTTACCTACTCCCCCAAGCTCTCCAACTCTCCCAAACTCTTCAACTTCCCCACCTATCCTGCTCCTCCAAGCTATCCTACTCCGGTAAGCTCTCCTACTCCCCCGAGCTACTCTACTCCGCCAAGCTATCCGACTCCTCCAATCTCTCATACTCCCCCAAACTCTCCTACTCCGGCCAGCTCTCCTACTCCGGTCAGCTCTCCTACTCCGGTCAGCTCTCCTACTCCGGTCAGCTCTCCTACTCCGGTCAGCTCTCCTACTTCCCCAAGCTCTCCTACTCCCCAAAGCTCGACTACTCCCCCAAGCTCTCTTACTCCCCCAAGCTCTCCTACTCCCCCAAGCTCAGCAACTCCGGTAAGCGCTCTGTCTCCCCCAATCTCTCCTACTCTGGTAATCTTTCCTAATCCGGTCAGCTCTCCCACATCTGAAAGCTCTCCTTCTCTCACAAGCACTCCTTCTCGCCCACCTATCCTACGACCCCAAGCTCTCCTATTCCTGGAAGCTCTCCGACTCCCCCAAGCTCTCCTACTCCCCCAAGCTCTCCGATTCCGGTAAGCTCTCCTACTCCCCAAAGCTCTCGTACTCCCCCAAGTTCTTTTGCTCTCCCAAGCTCTCTTGCTCTCCCAAGTTTTCCTAATCCCCCAAGATCTCCTACTGCACCAAGCTCTCCTACTCCACCAAGCTCTCCTGCTCTGCTGAGCTATCCTACTCCCCCAATCTGTCCTATTCCCCCAAGCTCTCCTACTCCCCGAAGCTTTCCTACTCCTCCAAGCTCTCCTTCTCCCCCAAGCTCTCATGCTCCCCCAAGATATCCTGCTCCCCCAAGCTCTCTTGCTCCCCCAAGCTCTCCTACTCACCCAAGCTCTCCTACTCGCCCAAGCTCTCCTACTCCCCCAAGCTCTCCTAATCCCGCAAGCTCTCCGACTCCCCCAAGCTCTCCTACTCCCCCAAGCTCTCCTACTCCCCCAAGCTATCCTACTCCTCCAAGCTCTCCTACTCCCCCAAGCTCTCCTACTCCCCTAAGCTCTCCTACTCCCCAAGCTCTCCTACTCCCCCAAGCTCTCCTACTGCCCCAAACTCTCCAACTCCCCAAGCTCTCCTACTCTCCCAAGCTCTCCTACACCCCCAAGCTCTCCTACTCCACCAAGCTCGCCTAATCCCAAAGCTCTCCTACTCCCTCAAGCTCTCCTACTCCCTCAACTCTCCTACTCCCCCAAGCGCTCCTACTCCCACAAGCTCTCCTGCTCCCCAAAGCTCTCCTACTCCCCCAAGCTCTCTCACTCCCCCAAGCTCTCGTGCTCCCGCAAGCTCTCTAACTCCCCCATGCTCTCCTACTCGCACAAGCTCTCCTGCTCCCCCAAGCTCTCCGACTCCCCCAAGCTCTCCTACTCCCCCAGTTCTCTTACACCCCCAAGGTCTCTTACTCCCCCAAGCTCTCTTACTCCCCCAAGCTCACTTACTCCCGCAAGCTCTCTTACTCCCCCAAGCTCTCTTACTCTCCCAAGCTCTCCAACTCCGGTAAGCTCTCCTGCGCCCACAAGCTATCCTGCTCCCCCAAGCTCTCCTTCTCCCCCAAGCTCTCCTACACCCCCAAGCTCAACTACTCCCCCAAGCTCTCCTACTCACCCAAGCTCTCCTACTCCCCCAAGCTCTCCTAAGCCCCCAAGCTCTCCTACTCCCCCATGCCCTCCTACTCCCCCAAGATCTCCTACTCCGGGAAGCTCTCATACTCCGGGAAGCTCTCCTATGACCCCAATCTCTCCTACTCCGCCAAAGTTCTCCTACTCCCCCATGCTCCCCGACTCCCCCAAGCTCTGCTATTCCCCAATCTCTCCTACTCCGTCAGGCTCTCCTACTCCCCAAACTCTCCTACTCCCCCAAGCTCTCCGACTCCGGGAAGCTCTCCTACTCCCCCAAGCTCTACTACTCCCACAATCTCTCCTACTCCCCCAACTCTCCTACTCCGCCAAGCTCTCCTACTCCCCCAAGCTCTCCTACTCCCCAAAGATCTCCTACTCCCCCAAGCTCTCCTACTCCCCAAGCTCGCCTGCTCCTCCAACTCTCCTACTCCCCCAAGCTCTCCTACTCCCTCCCCAAGCTCTCCTACTCCCCCAAGCTCTCCTACTCCCCCATCTCTCCTACTCGCCCATGCTCTCCTACTAGCCCAAGCTCTCCTCCACCCCCAAGCTCTCCAACTCCCCCAAGCTCTCCAACTCCCCCAAGCTCTCGTACTCCCACAAGCTCTCCTACTCCCCCAAGCTCTCCTACTCGCCTTAGCTCTCCTACTCCCCCACGCTCTCCTACTCGCCCAAGCCCTCCTACTCCCCCAAGCTCTCCTTCTCCCCCAAGCTCTCCTACTCCCCGAAGCTCTCCTACTCCCCCAAGCTTTCTTACTCCCACAAGCTCTCTCAGTCCCCAAGTTCTCCTACTCCCCCAAACTTCCCTACTCCCCCAAGCTCTCCTACTCACCCAAGCTCTCCTACTCCCCCAAGCTCTCATACTCCCCAAGCTCTCATAGTCCCCCAAGCTCTCATACTCCCCCAATCTCTCATACCCCCCAAGCTCTCATACTCCCCCAAGCTCACATACTCCCCCAAGCTCTCCTACTCCCCCAAGCTCTCATACTCCCCAAGCTCTCATAATCCCCCAAGCTCTCATACTCCCCGAATCTCTCATACTACCCAAGCTCTCATACTCCCTCAAGTCCTCCTACTCCCCCAAGCTCTCCTACTCCCCTAAGCTCTCCTACTCCCCCAATCTCTCCTGCTCCACCAAGCTCACCTGCTCCCCCAAGCTCACCTCCTCCCCAAGCTCTCCTGCTCCCCCAAGCTCTCCTGCACTCCAAGCTCTCCTGCTCCCCATGCTCTCCAGCTCCCGTAACTCTCCTGCACTCCCAAGCTCTCATACTCCCCCAAGCTTTCCTCCTCCCGCAAGCTCTCCTACTCCCCCAACTCTCCTACTCACCCAATCTCTCCTACTCCACCAAGCTCTCCTAGTCCCCCAAGCTCTCCTACTCCCCAAGCTCACCTAGTCCCCCAAGCTCTCCTTCTCACCCAAGCTCTCGTACTCCCCCAAGCTGACCTACTCCCCCAAGCTCTCCGAATCCCCCAAAGATCTCCTACTGCCGCAAGTTCTCCTACTCCCGCAAGTTCTCCTACTCCCGCAGGTTCTCCTACTCCCCCCATCTCTCCTTCTCCCCCAAGCTCTCCTACTCCCCCAAACTCTCCTACTCCCCCAAGCTTTCCTACTCCCCCAAGCTCTCCTACTCCCCACGCTCTCCTACTCCCCCAAACTTCCCTACTCCCCCAAGCTCTCCTACTGACCCAAGTTCTCCTACTCCCCGAAGCTCTCCTATTCCCCTAAGCTCTCCTACTCCCCCAAGCTCTCATACTCCCCAAGCTCTCATACTCCCCCAAGCTCTCCTAATCCCCCAAAGCTCTCCTACTCCGGCAAGTGCTACTACTCCCGCAAGTTCTACTACTCCCCCAATCTCACCTACTCCCCCAAGCTCTCCTACTCCCCCAAGCTCTCCAATCCCCCAAGCTTTCCTACTCCCCCAAGCTCTCCTACTCCACAAGCTCTCCTACTCCCCCAAACTTCCCTACTCCCCCAAGCTCTCCTACTCACCCAAGCTGTCCTACTCCCCCAAGCTCTCCTACTCCCCTAAGCTCTCCTACTCCCCCAAGCTCTCATACTCCCCAAGCTCTCATACTCCCCCAAGCTCTCATATTCCACCAAGCTCTCATACTGCCCCAAGCTCTCATAGTCCCCCAATCTCTCATACTATCCCAAGCTCTCCTACTCCCCCAAGCTCTCCTACTCCCCCAATCTCTCCTGCTCCCCCAAGCTCACCTGCTCCCCCAAGCTCTCCTGCTCCCCCAAGCTCTTCTCCTCCCCCAATCTCTCCTGCTCCACCAAGCTCACCTGCTCCCCCAAGCTCTCCTCCTCCCCCAAGCTCTCCTGCTCCCCCAAGCTCTCATGCACTCCAAGCTCTCCTGCTCCCCAAGCTCTCCAGCTCCCGTAACTCTCCTGCACGCCCAAGCTCTCATACTCCCCCAAGCTTTCCTCCTCCCGCAAGCTCTCCTACTCCCCAAACTCTCCTACTCACCCAAGCTCTCCCACTCCACCAAGCTCTCCTAGTCCCCCAAGCTCTCCTACTCCCCAAGCTCACCTACTCCCCCAAGCTCTCCTTCTCACCCAAGCTCTCCTACTCCCCCAAGCTCACCTACTCCCCCAAACTCTACGAATCCCCCAAAGATCTACTACTCCCGCAAGTTCTCCTACTCCCGCAAGTTCTCCTGCTCCCGCAAGTTCTCCTACTCCCCCGATCTCTCCTACTCCCCCAAGCTCTCCTACTCCCCCAAGCTCTCCTACTCCCCCAAGCTTTCCTACTACCCAAGCTCTCCTACTCCCCACGCTCTCCTACTCCCCCAAACTTCCCTACTCCCCCAAGCTCTCCGACTCACCCAAGTTCTCCTACTCCCCCAAGCTCTCCTATTCCCCTAAGCTCTCCTACTCCCCCAAGCTCTCATACTCCCCAAGCTCTCATACTCCCCCAAGCTCTCCTAATCCCCCAAAGCTCTCCTACTCCCGCAAGTTCTCCTAGTCCCGCAATTCTCCTACTCCCCCAATCTCACCTACTCCCCCAAGCTCTCCTACTCCCCCAAGCTCTCCAATCCCCCAAGCTTTCCTACTCCCCCAAGCTCTCCTACTCCACAAGCTCTCCTACTCCCCCAAACTTCCCTACTCCCCCAAGCTCTCCTACTCACCCAAGCTGTCCTACTCCCCCAAGCTCTCCTACTCCCCTAAGCTCTCCTACTCCCCCAAGCTCTCATACTCCCCAAGCTCTCATACTCCCCCAAGCTCTCATACTCCACCAAGCTCTCATACTGCCCCAAGCTCTCATACTCCCCCAATCTCTCATACTATCCCAAGCTCTCCTACTCCCCCAAGCTCTCCTACTCCCCCAATCTCTCCTGCTCCCCCAAGCTCACCTGCTCCCCCAAGCTCTGCTGCTCCCCCAAGCTCTCCTCCTCCCCCAAGCTCTCCTCCTCCCCCAAGCTCTCCTGCTCCCCCAAGCTCTCCTGCACCCCAAGCTCTCCTGCTCCCGTAACTCTTCCTGCACTCCCAAGCTCTCATACTCCCCCAAGCTTTCCTCCTCCCGCAAGCTCTCCTACTCCCCCAAACTCACCTACTCCCCCAAGCTCTCCTACTCCCACAAGCTCTCCTACTCCCCCAACTCTCCTACTCACCCAAGCTCTCCTACTCCACCAAGCTCTCCTACTCCCCCAAGCTCTCCTACTCCCCCAAGATCAACTACTCACCCAAGCTCTCCTCCTCACCCAAGCTCTCCTACTCCCCCAAGCTCACCTACTCCCGGAAGCTCTCCTAATGCCCCAAAGCTCTCCTACTCCCGCAAGTTCTCCTACTCCCGCAAGTTCTCCTACTCCCACAAGCTCTCATACTCCTCCAAGCTCTCCGTCTCCCCCAAGCTATCCTACTCCGGTCAGCTCTCCTACTCCAGTCAGCTCTCCTATTCCGGTCAGCTCGACTACTCCGGTCAGCTCTCCTACACTGGTAAGTTCTCCTACTCCGGTAAGCTCTCCTACTCTGGTAAGCTCTCCTACTCCGGTAAGCTCTCCTACTCCGGTCAGTTCTCCCATTCCTGAAACCTCTCCTACTCTCACAAACTCTCCTACTCCCCGACTTATCCTACGCCCGCAAGCTCTCCTTTCCGGGAAGCTCTCCGACTCCCCCAAGCTCTCCTAATCCCCCAAGCTCTCTTGCTCTCCGAATCTCTCTTGCTCTCCCAAGTTTTCCAACTCCCCCAAGATCTCCAACTCCATCAAGCTCTCCTACTCCACCAAGCTCTCCTACTCCACCAAGCTCTCCTGCTCCGCTAACCTATCCCACTCCCCCAATCTCTCCTATTCCCCCAAGCTCTCCTACTCCGGTAAGCTTACCTACACCCGCAAGCTCTCCTACTCCTGTATGCTTTCCTACTTCCTCAAGCTCTCCTACTCCCCCGACTATCCTACTCCCCCAAGCTATTCTACTCCAGTAAGCTCTCCTACTACCGGAAAGCTCACCTACTCCCCCAAGCTCTCCTACTCCCCCAAGCTCTCCTACTCCCCCAAGCTCTCCTACTCCCCAAAGCTCACCTACTCATCCAAGCTCTCCGAATCCCCCAAGCTCTGCTACTCCCCCAAGCTCTCCTACTCCCACAAGCTCTCCTACTCCCCCAAGCTCTCCTACTCCTCCAAGCTCTCCTACTCCCCAAAGCTCTCCTAATCCCCCAAGCTCTGCTACTCCCTCAAGCTCTCCTGCTCCCCTAAGCTCTCCTACACCCCCAAGCTCTCCTACTCCCCCAAGCTCTCCTACTCCCCCAAGCTCTCCTACTCCCCCAAGCTCTCCTACTCCCCCAGGCTCTCCTACTCCCACACGTTCTCCGACTGCAGTTCGCTATCCTACTCCCGCAAGCTCTCCTACTCCGGTAAGCTCACCTACTCCCGTAACCTCTCCATTTCCGGTAAGCTTACCTACTCCCTCAAGCTCTCCTACTCTGGGCAGCTTACCTACACCTCCAAGTTCCCCTACTCCGGTATGCTGTCCTACTTCCCCAAGCTCTCATACTCCGGTAAGCTCTCCTACACCCCCAAGCTATCCACTCCCCCAAGCTCTCCGACTCCCCCAAGCTCTCCGACTCCGGGAAACTCTCCTGCTCCCGCAAGCTCTCCTTTTCCCCCAAGCTCTACTACTCCGGTAAGCTCTCCTGCTCCTCCAATCTCTCCTTCTCCCCCAAGCTCTCCCCTTCCCCCAAGCTCTCCTAATCCGATCAGCTCTCCTACTCCCCCAAACTCTTCTACTCACCCAAGCTCTCCTACTCCCCGAAGCTCTCCAACTCCCCCACGCTCTCCGACTCCCCCAAGCTCTCCTACTCCCCCAAGCTCGCGTACTCCCCCAAGTTCTCCTACTCCCCCAAATACTCCTACTCCGGTCAGCTCTCCTACTCCTATCAGCTCTCCTACCCCGGTCAGCTCTCCTGCTCCCCCATCTCTCCTACTCCCCCAAGCTCTCCTACTCCCCCAAGCTCTGCTACTCCCCAAGCTCTCCTACTCCTCCAAGCTCTCCTACTCCGCCAAGCTCTCCTACTCTCCCAAGCTCTCCTACTCCCCTAAGCTCTCCTACTCCCCCAAGCTCTCCTACTCCCCCAAACTCTCCTCCTGCCCCAAGCTCTCCTACTCCCCAAGCTCTCCTACTCTCCCAAGCTCTCCTACACCCCCAAGCTCTCTTACTCCCCCAAGCTCTCCTAATCACCAAAGCTCTCCTACTCCGGTCAGCCCTCCTATTCCAGTGACCTCTCCTACTCCCACAAGCTCTCCGACTCTCCCAAGCTCTCATAATTCTGTACGATCTCCAGCACCGTTTAGCTCTCCTACACCACTAAGCTCTACTACTCCCTCAAGATCTCCTACTCCCTCAAGCTCTCCTACTCCGCCAAGCTCTTCTACTCTGGTAAGCTCTCCTAATCCCCGAAGGTCTCCTTCTCCCACAAATTCTACTGCTTCCCCAAGCTCATCTGCTCCGGTAATCTTTCTTACTCCGGTAAGCTCTCCTACTCCCCCAAGCTCTCCAACTCCCGCAAGCTCTCCGACTCCAGGAACCTCTCCTGCTCCCCCAAGCTCACCTACTCCAGGAACCTCTCCTGCTCCCCCAAGCTCTCCTTTTATGGCAAACTCTCCCACTCCCCCAAGCTCTCATACACCCCAAGCTCTCATATTCCCCCAAGCTCTCATACGCCACCATGCTCATATACGCCCCCAAGCTCTCCTACTCCCCCAAGCTCTCCCACTCCCCCAAGCTCTCCGACTCCCCCAGGCTCTCCTACTCCCCCAAGCTCTCCTACTCCCCCAAGCTCTCCTACTCGCCCAAGCTCTCCTACTTCCCCAAGCTCTCCTACTCCCCCAAGCTCTCCTACTCCCCCAAGCTCTCTTACACCCCCAAGCTCTATTACTCCCCGAAGCTCTCTTACTCCCCCAATCTCTCTTACTCCCCCAAGCTCTCTTACTCCCACAAGCTCTCTTACTCCCCCAAGCTCTCTTACTCTCCCAAGCTCTCCTGCTCTGCCAATTTCTCCTACTCCCCCAAGCTCCCCGATTCCACAAGCTCTCCTACTCACCCAAGATCTCCTACTCTCCCAAGCTCTCATACTCCCCAAAGCTCTCCTACTCCCCAAGCTCTCTTACTCCCCCAAGCTCTCTTACTCCCACAAGCTCTCTTACTCCCCCAAGCTCTCTTACTCCCCCAAGCTCTCCTGCTCTGCCAATTTATCCTACTCCTCCATGCTCTCCCACTCCCCCAAGCTCCCCGACTCCCCCACGCTCTCCGACTCACCGGTAAGCTCTCCTACACCAGTAAGCTCTTCTACTCCCTCAAGCTCTCCTACTCCCTCAAGCTCTCCTACTCCCCCAAGCTCTTCTACTCTGGTAAGCTCTCCTAATCACCGAAGCTCTCCTTCTCCCCCAAATTCTACTGCTTCCCCAAGCCCTCCCGCTCCGGTAAACTTTCTTACTCCGGTATGCTCTCCTACTCCCCCAAGTTCTCCAACTCCAGGAACCTCTCCTGCTCCCCCAAGCTCTCCTACTCCAGGAACCTCTCCTGCTCCCCCAAGCTCTCCTTTTTCAGCAAACTCTCCTACTCCGCCAAGCTCTCATACACCCCAAGCTCTCATACTCCCCCAAGCTCTCGTACGCCCCCAAGCTCTCATACGCCCCCACGCTCTCATACGCCCCCAAGCTCTCATAAGCCCCAAAGCTCTCATACGCCCCCAGGCTCTCATACTCCCCCAGGCACTCATAATCCCCCAGGCTCTCAAAATCACCCAGCCTCTCATACTCCCCCAGCCTCTCATACTCCCCCAGCCTCTGATACTCCCCCAGCCTCACATACTCCCCCAGCCTCTCATAATCATCCTGGCTCTCGTACTCCCCCAGGTTCTCATACTCCCCCAGGCTCTCATAATCCACCAGGTTCTCATACTCCCCCAGGCTCTCTTACTCGCCCAGGCTCTCCTACGCCCCCAGGCTTTCCTACTCCCTCAAGCTCTCCTACTCCCCCAAGCTCTCCTACTCCCCCAATCTCTCCTTCTCCCCCAAGCTCTCCTTCTCCCCCTTTCTCTCCTTCTCCCCATTGCTCTCCTTCTCCCCCAAGCGCTTCCTTCTCCTCCAAGCTCTCCTACTTCCCCAAGCTCTCCTACTCCCCCAAGCTCTCCTACTCCCCCAAGTTCTCCTTCTCGCCCAAGCTCTCCTACGCCCCCAAGCTCTCCTACTCCCGCAAGCTCTCCTACTCCCCCAAGCTCTCTTACTCCCCCAAGCTCTCCTACTCTGCCACGTTCTCCTACTCCTCCAACTCTCCTACTCCCCCAAGCTCCCCGACTCCAACAAGCTCTCCGACTCCCCAAAGCTCTCCTACTCCGGTCAGGTCTCCTATTCCGGTAAGCTCTCCTACTCCCGTAAGCTCTCCTACTCCCTCAAGCTCTCATACTCCTGGGTGGTATCAGTCACTGTGTGTGTGGGGGTGATCAGTCACTGTGTGGGGGGGATCAGTCACTGTTTGTGGAGGGGATAAGTCACGGTGTGTGGAGGGGAGGGATCAGTCACTGTGTCTGGTGGGGGTTCAGTTACTGTGTGTGTCGGGAGGGTTCAGTCACTGTGTTTGTGGCTGGGATCAGTCGCTGTGTGTGTGGGAATCAGTCACTGTGTGTGTGGGGGATCAGTCACTGTGTGTGGGTCGAGGGCATCAGTCACTGTGTGTGGGTCGAGGGCATCAGTCACTGTGTGTTGGTCGAGAGCATCAGTCACTGTGTGTGGAGGGGATCGGTCACTGTGTGTGCGGGGGATCAGTCACTGTGTGTGTGAGGGTGAGTTCAGTCACTTTGTGTGGGGGATCAGTCACTGTGTGTGTGGGGAATCAGTCACTGCGTGTGGGGGTGATCAGTCACTGTGTGTGTGGGGGGATCAGTCGCTGAGTGGGGGGGATCAGTCACTGTGTTTGGGGGGGATAAGTCACTGTGTGTATGTGGGGGGGATCAGTCACTGTGTGTGGGGGGATCAGTCACTGTGTGTGTGTGGGGGGATCAGTCACTGTGTGTGTGGGGGATCAGTCACTGTGTGTGGGGGTATCAGTCATTTTGTGTGTGGGGGATCAGTCACTGTGTGTGTGGGGGATCAGTCACTGAATGTGATTTGATGGATCAGTCACTGTTTGGGGGATGAGTCACTGTGTTTGGGGGGGATAAGTCACTGTGTATGTGTGGGGGGGTCAGTCACTGTGTGTTGGGGGGATCAGTCATTGTGTGTGTGGGGGTGGATCAGTCACTGTGTGTGTGGGGGATCAGTCACTGTGTGTGAGGGTGGGATCAGTCACTGTGTGTGTGGGGGGATCAGTCACTGAGTGGAGGATATCAGTCACTGTGTTTGGGGAGTATAAGTCACTGTGTGTGTGGGGGGGATCAGTCACTGTGTGTGTGGGGGATCAGTCAATGTTTGTGTGGGGGATCAGTCACTGTGTGTGTGGGGGGGAATCAGTCACTGTGTGTGTGTTGGGGGATCAGTCACTGTTTGTTTGTGGGATCAGTCACTTTGTGTCGGGGGGGGATAAATCACTATGTGTGTTGGGGGCATCAGTCACTGTGTGTGTGGGGGGATCAGTCACTGTGTTTGGGGGGATCAGTCACTGTGTGTGTTGGGGAATCAGTCACTGTTTTTTTGGGGGATCAGTCACTGTGTGTGGGGGGATAAGTCACTGTGTGTATGGGTGTGGATCAGTCACTGTGTGTGGGTGGATCAGTCACTGTGTGTGTGGGGGATCAGTAACTGTGTGTGTGGGGGGATCATTCACTGTGTGTAGTGGGGGCTCAGTCATTGTTTGTGTGGGGGTGGGTTCAGTCACTGTGAGTGGGGGGATTAGTCACTGTGTGTGTGGGTGTGGATCAGTCACTGTGTGTGTGTGGGGGGATCAGTCACTGAATGGGGGGATCAGTCACTGTGTATGCGGGGGATCAATCACTCTGTGTGTAAATGGGGATCAGTCACTATTTGTTTGGGGGTTCGGTCACTGTGTGTGTGTGGGGGGGTCAATCACTGAGTGGGGGGGATCAGTCACTGTGTTTGGGGGGATCAGTCACTGTGTGTGTTTGGGGGGATCAGTCACTGTTTGTGGGGGGGATAAGTCACTGTGAGTGTGTGGGGTGGATCAGTCACTCTGTGTGTGGGGGGGATCAGTCATTGTGTCTGGACGGGGATCAGTCACTGTGTGTGGGGGGATTAGTCACTGTGTGTATGGGGGGATCAGTGACTGTGTGTGTGGGGGGATCAGTCATTGTGTGTGTGGGGGGGGATCAGTCACTGAGTGTGTGGGGGATCAGTCACTGTGTGTGGCCGGTGATCCGTCACTGTGTGTGTGGGGGGGATCAGTCACTGTGTGTATGGAGGGATCAGTGACTGTGTGTGTGGGGGGGATCAGTCATTGTGTGTATGGGGGGATCAGTCACTGTATCTGGGGCGGGATCAGTCACTGTGTGTGTGGGGGTGGATCAGTCACTGTGTGTGTGTGGGGGATCAGTCACTCTGTGTGGGGGTGGATCAGTCACTGTGTGTGGGGGGGATCAGTCACTGTGTGTGTGGGGGATCATTCACTGTGTGAGGGGGGAACAGTCACTGTGTTGGGGGGGATCAGTCACTGTGTGTGTGGTGATCATGTCATTGTGTGGGTGGTGATCAGTCACTGTGTGTGTAGAGTAGGGGATCAGTCACTGTGTGTGTATGTGTGATCAATCGCTGTGAGTGAGGGGGACCAGTCACTGTGTGTGGGGGGGATCAGACACTGTGTGTGTGGGGGCATCAGTCACAGTGTGTGTGGGTGGGATCAGTCGCTGTGTGTGGGCGGGTCAGTCAATGGATGTGGGGGGATCAGTCACTGTGTGTGGGGGTGGATCAATCACTGTGTGTGGGGGAGGGATCAGTCACTGTGTGTGTGGGGGGAGATCAGTCACTGTGTGTGTGGGGGGGATCAGTCACTGTATGCTGGGGGATCAGTCACTGTGTGTGGGTCGGGGGCATCAGTCATTATGTGTGGGGGGGATCAGTCACTGTGTGTGGGGGGGGAATCAGTCACTGTGTTTGGGTGGGGGACATCAGTCACTGTGTGTGGGGGGGGAACAGTCACTGTGTGTGGATGGGATCAGTCATTGTGTGTGGGGGGATTAGTCACTGTGTGTGTCGGGGTGGATCAGTCACTGTGTGTGTGGGGGAATCAGTCATTGTGTGTGAGGGGATCAGTCACTGTGTATGTGGTGATCAGTCACTGAGTGGAGGGATCAGTCACTGTGTTTGGGGGTATCAGTACTGTGTGGGTGTTGGGGGATCAGTCACTTTGTTTGGGGGATAATTCACTGTGTGTGCGGGGGTTGGGATCAGTCATTGTGTGTGGTGGGGGGATCAGTCACTGTGTGTGTCGGGGGGGGGGGTATCAGTCGCTGTGTGTGGGAGTGATCAGTCACTGTGTGTCTGGGGGGATCAGTCACTGAGTGGCGGATGTGATCAGTCACTGTGTGTGTGGGGGAATCAGTCACTGAGTGGCGGGGATCAGTCACTGTGTGTTTCGGGGGGGATCAGTCACTGTGTGTGGGGGTGATCAGTTACTATGTGTGTGGGGGGATCAGTCACCTTGTGTGTGGGGGGGGATCAGTCACCGTGTGTGTCGGGGGGTGTTCAGTCATAGTGTGTCCGGGGATCAGTCACTGTGTGTGGTGGGGGGATCATTCACTGTGTGTGTCGGGGGGGGATCAGTCACTGTGTGTGGGGGGATTAGTCAATGTGTGTGGGGGGGGATCAGTCACTGTGTGTGTGTGTGGGAGGGATCAGTCACCGTGTGTGTCGGGGGGGGTCAGTCACCGTGTGTGTCGTGGGGGGGATCAGTCATTGTGTGTGGCCTGGGAACAGTCACTGTGTGTGGTGGGGGGATCAGTCACTGTGTGTATCGGGGGGGATCAGTCACTGTGTGTGGGGGAATCAGTCACTGTGTGTGGGGGGGGATCAGTCACTGAGTGGGGGTGATCAGTCACTGTGCGTGCGGGGGGGGGATCAGTCACTATGTGTGTGTGGGAGGATCATTCACTGTGTGTGTGGGGGGGGATCAGTCACTTTGTGTGGGGGGATCAGTCACTGTGTGTGTGGGGGGATCAGTCACTGTGTGTGTGGGTCGGATTAGCCGCTGTGTGTTGGGGGGGATCAGTCACTGGGTGTGCGGGGATTAGTCACTGCGTGTGGGGAGGGGATCAGTCACTGTGTGTTGGGGGGGATCAGTCACTGGGTGTTTCGAGAGGGTTCAGTCACTGTGTGTGTGGGGGGGATCAGTTACTGTGTGTGTCGAGAGGGTTCAGTCACTGTGTGTGTGGAGGGGATCAGTTACTGTGTGTGTGGGTCGGATTAGCCGCTGTGGGTTGGGGGGGATCAGTCACTGGGTGTGCGGGGATTAGTCACTGCGTGTGGGGAGGGGATCAGTCACTGTGTGTTTAGGGGAGGGATCAGTCACTGTGTGTGTCGTGGGGGGGATCAGTCATTGTGTGTGGCCGGGGATCAGTCACTGTGTGTGGTGGGGGGATCAGTCACTGTGTGTGTCGGGGGGATCAGTCACTGTGTGTGGGGAGATCAGTCACTGTGTGTGGGGAGGGGGGATCAGTCACTGAGTGGGGGGGATCAGTCACTGTGCGTGGGAGGGGATCAGTCACTGTGTGTGTGTGGGAGGATCATTCACTGTGTGTGTGTGGGGGGATCAGTCACTGTGTGTGGGGGGATCAGTCACTGCGTGTGTGGGGGGATCAGTCACTGTGTGTGGCGGGGATCAGTCACTGAGTGGGGGAGATCAGTCACTGTGCGTGGGGGGGATCAGTCACTGTGTTGTGGGGTATCAGTCACTGTGTGTGGGTCGGGAGGATTATTCACTATGTGTGTGGGGGGGATCAGTCACTGTGTGTGGGGGGATCAGTCACTGTGTGTGTGGGGGATCAGTCTCTCTGTGTGGGGTGGGCATCACTCACTGTGTGTGGGGGGGGATCAGTCACTGTGTTGTGGGGTATCAGTCACTGTGTGTGGGTCGGGATCATCAGTCACTGTGTGTGGGGGGGACCAGTCACTGTGTGTGGGGGGGCGATCAGTCACTGTGTGTGTGGGGGTGTGTTCAGTCACTGTGTGTGGGTGGATCAGTCACTGTGTGACGGGGGGAATCAGACACTGTGTGTGTGGGGGCATAAGTCACTGTGTGTGTGGGTGGGATCAGTCGCTGTGTGTGGGCGGGTCAGTCACTGGATGTGGGGGGATCAGTCACTGTGTGTGGGGGTGGATCAGTCACTGTGTGTGGGGGAGGGATCAGTCACTGTGTGTGTGTGGGGGGGATCAGTCACTGTGTGTATGGGGGGGATCAGTCACTGTGTGGTGGGGATCAGTCACTGTGTGTGTGGGGGGATCAGTCACTGTGTGTGTGGGGGGATCAGTCATTGTGTGTGTGTGGGTGGGTTCAGTCACTGTGTGTGGGGGGATTAGTCACTGTGTGTGTCGGGGTGGATCAGTCACTGTGTGTGTGGGGGAATCAGTCATTGTGTGTGGGGGGATCAGTCACTGTGTATGTGGTGCTCAGTCACTGAGTGGAGGGATCAGTCACTGTGTTTGGGGGTATCAGTCACTGTGTGTGTGTTGCGGTATCCGTCACTTTGTTTGGGGGATAAATCACTGTGTGTGCGGGGGGTGGGATCAGTCATTGTGTGTGGTGGGGAGATCAGTCACTGTGTGTGTCGGGGGAGGATCAGTCACTGAGTGGCGGGGATCAGTCACTGTGTGTGGTGGGATCAGTCACTGTGTGTGGGGGTGATCAGTCACTGTGTGTATGGGGGGATCAGTCACTGAGTGGCGGGGATCAGTCACTGTGTGTGTGGGGGGATCAGTCACTGGGTGGCGGGGATCAGTCACTGTGTGTGATGGGGATCAGTCACTGTGTGTGGAGGGATCAGTCACTGTGTGTGTGGGGGGGATCGGTCACTGTGTGTGTGGGTGGCATCAGTCACTGTGTGTGGGGCGGGATCAGTCACTGCGTGTGTGGGGGAATCAGTCACTGTGTCTGTGGGGGGGCATCAGTCACTGTGTGTGTGTGGGTGGGGATCAGTCACTGTGTGTGAGGGGGATCAGTCACTGTGTGCGGTGGGGATCAGTCAATGTGTGTGTGTGGGTGGGGATCAGTCACTTTGTGTGTGGGTGCCATCAGTCACTGTGTGTGTGGGGGGATCAGTCACTGTGTGTGTGCGTGGGGGATCAGTCACTGTGTGTGGGAGGGATCAGTCACTGTGTGTGGGGGGGATCAGTCACTGTGTGTGTCGAGAGGGTTCAGTCACTGTGTGTGTGTGGGGGGATCAGTTACTGTGTGTGTGGGTCGGATTAGCCGCTGTGTGTGGGGGGGCATCAGTCACTGGGTGTGCGGGGATTAGTCACTGAGTGTGGGGAGGGGATCAGTCACTGTGTGTGGAGGGGAGGGATCAGTCACTGTATGTGTCGTGGGGGGGATCAGTCATTGTGTGTGGCCGGGGATCAGTCACTGTGTGTGGTAGGGGGATCAGTCACTGTGTGTGTCGGGGGGATCAGTCACTTTGTGTGGGGGGATCAGTCACTGTGTGTGGGGGGGGGCGATCAGTCACTGAGTGGGGGGGATCAGTCACTGTGCGTGATGGAGGGGGGATCAGTCACTGTGTGTGTGTGGGAGGATCATTCACTGTGTGTGTGGGGGGGGATCAGTCACTGTGTGTGGGGGGATCAGTCACTGTGTGTGTGGGGGGATCAGTCACTGTGTGTGGGGGGGGATCAGTCACTGAGTGGGGGAGATCAGTCACTGTGCGTGGGGGGATCAGTCACTGTGTGTGTCGGGGGGGATCAGTCACTGTGTTTTGGGGGGATCAGTCACTTTGTGTGTGTGGGAGGATCATTCACTGTGTGTGTGGGGTGGGATCAGTCACTGTGTGTGGGGGGATCAGTCACTGTTTGTGTGGGGGGATCAGTCACTGTGTCTGTGGGTGGCATCAGTCACTGTGTGTGGGGGGGGATCAGTCACTGCGTCTGTGGGGGAATCAGTCAGTGTGTGTGGGGGGGAACAGTCAATGTGTGTGTGTGGGTGGGGATCAGTCATTTTGTGTGTGGGTGCCTTCAGTCACTGTGTGTGTGGGGTGTATCAGTCACTGTGTGTGGGGTGATCAGTCACAGTGTGTGTGTGGGAGCATCAGTCACTGTGTTGGGGATCATTCACTGTGTGTGTGGGGCGATCAGTCACTGTGTGTACGTGGGGGATCAGTCACTGTGTGTGGGAGGGATCAGTCACTGTGTGTGGGGGGGGATCAGTCACTGTGTGTGTCGAGAGGGTTCAGTCACTGTGTGTGTGGGGGGGGGGATCAGTTACTGTGTGTGTGGGTCGGATTAGCCGCTGTGTGTGGGGGGGATCAGTCACTGGGTGTGGGGGGATTAGTCACTGTGTGTGGGGAGGGGATCAGACACTGTGTGTGGAGGGGAGGGATCAGTCACTCTGTGTGTGGGGGGGGATTAGTCACATTGTGTGTTGGGCATCAGTCACTGTGTGGTGGGGAGCAGTCACTGTGTGTGGGGGGATCAGTCACTGACTGTGTCGGGGATCAGTCACTGTGTGTGGGGGGGATCAGTCACTGAGTGGGAGTGATCAGTCACTGTGTGTATGGGGGGATCAGTCAATGAGTGGCGGGGATCAGTCACTGTGTGTGTGGGGGGATCAGTCACTGAGTGGCGGGGATCAGTCACTGTGTGTGGTGGGATCAGTCACTGTGTGTGGGGGGATCAGTCACTGTGTGTGTGGGGGGGATCGGTCACTGTGTGTGTGGGTGGCATCAGTCACTGTGTGTGGGGCGGGATCAGTCACTGCGTGTGTGGGGGAATCAGTCACTGTGTGTGTGGGGGGGCATCAGTCACTGTGTGTGGGGGGGATCAGTCACTGTGTGCGGTGGGGATCAGTCAATGTGTGTGTGTGGGTGGCGATCAGTCACTTTGTGTGTGGGTGCCATCAGTCACTGTGTGTGTGGGGGGATCAGTCACTGTGTGTGTGCGTGGGGGATCAGTCACTGTGTGTGGGAGGGATCAGTCACTGTGTGTGGGGGGGGATCAGTCACTGTGTATGTCGAGAGGGTTCAGTCACTGTGTGTGTGTGGGGGGATCAGTTACTGTGTGTGTGGGTCGGCTTAGCCGCTGTGTGTGGGGGGGCATCAGTCACTGGGTGTGCGGGGATTAGTCACTGAGTGTGGGGAGGGGATCAGTCACTGTGTGTGGAGGGGAGGGATCAGTCCCTGTATGTGTCGTGGGGGGGATCAGTCATTGTGTGTTGCCGGGGATCAGTCACTGTGTGTGGTAGGGGGATCAGTCACTGTGTGTGTCGGGGGATCAGTCACTTTGTGTGGGGGGATCAGTCACTGTGTGTGGGGGGGCGATCAGTCACTGAGTGGGGGGGATCAGTCACTGTGCGTGATGGAGGGGGGATCAGTCACTGTGTGTGTGTGGGAGGATCATTCATTGTGTGTGTGGGGGGGGATCAGTCACTGTGTGTGGGGGGATCAGTCACTGTGTGTGTGGGGGGATCAGTCACTGTGTGTGGGGGGGGATCAGTCACTGAGTGGGGGAGATCAGTCACTGTGCGTGGGGGGATCAGTCACTGTGTGTGTCGGGGGGGATCAGTCACTGTGTTTGGGGGGGATCAGTCACTTTGTGTGTGTGGGAGGATCATTCACTGTGTGTGTGGGGTGGGATCAGTCACTGTGTGTGGGGGGATCAGTCACTGTCTGTGTGGGGGGATCAGTCACTGTGTCTGTGGGTGGCATCAGTCACTGTGTGTGGGGGGGGATCAGTCACTGCGTGTGTGGGGGAATCAGTCACTGTGTGTGGGGGGGATCAGTCAATGTGTGTGTGTGGGTGGGGATCAGTCACTTTGTGTGTGGGTGCCATCAGTCACTGTGTGTATGTGTGGGGGATCAGTCACTGTGTGTGGGGGGGATCAGTCACTGTGTGTGTGTGGGAGCATCAGTCACTGTGTTGGGGATCAGTCACTGTGTGTGTGGGGCGATCAGTCACTGTGTGTGCGTGGGGGATCAGTCACTGTGTGTGGGAGGGATCAGTCACTGTGTGTGGGGGGGGATCAGTCACTGTGTGTGTCGAGAGGGTTCAGTCACTGTGTGTGTGGGGGGGGGATCAGTTACTGTGTGTGTGGGTCGGATTAGCCGCTGTGTGTGGGGGGGATCAGTCACTGGGTGTGGGGGGATTAGTCACTGTGTGTGGGGAGGGGATCAGTCACTGTGTGTGGAGGGGAGGGATCAGTCACTCTGTGTGTGGGGGGTGATTAGTCACAGTGTGTGTTGGGCATCAGTCACTGTGTGTGTGGGGGGGAGCAGTCACTGTGTGTGGGGGGATCAGTCACTGACTGTGTCGGGGATCAGTCACTGTGTGTGGGGGGGATCAGTCACTGAGTGGGGGGGATCAATCACTGTGCGTGGGGGGGGATCAGTCACTGTGTGTGGGGGGATCAGTCACTGTGTGTGTGGGGGGATCGGTCACTGTGTGTGTGGGTGGCATCAGTCACTGTGTGTGGGGCGGGATCAGTCACTGCGTGTGTGGGGGAATCAGTCACTGTGTGTGTGGGGGGGCATCAGTCACTGTGTGTGTGTGGGTGGGGATCAGTCACTGTGTGTGGGGGGGATCAGTCACTGTGTGCGGTGGGGATCAGTCAATGTGTGTGTGTGGGTGGGGATCAGTCACTTTGTGTGTGGGTGCCATCAGTCACTGTGTGTGTGGGGGGATCAGTCACTGTGTGTGTGCGTGGGGGATTAGTCACTGTGTGTGGGAGGGATCAGTCACTGTGTGTGGGGGGGGATCAGTCACTGTGTGTGTCGAGAGGGTTCTGTCACTGTGTGTGTGGGGGGGGATCAGTTACTGTGTGTGTGGGTCGGATTAGCCGCTGTGTGTGGGGGGCATCAGTCACTGGGTGTGCGGGGATTCGTCACTGAGTGTGGGGAGGGGATCAGTCACTGTGTGTGGAGGGGAGGGATCAGTCACTGTATGTGTCGTGGGGGGGATCAGTCATTGTGTGTGGCCGGGGATCAGTCACTGTGTGTGGTAGGGGGATCAGTCACTGTGTGTGTCGGGGGGTTCAGTCACTTTGTGTGGGGGGATCAGTCACTGTGTGTGGGGGGGCGATCAGTCACTGAGTGGGGGGGATCAGTCACTGTGCGTGATGGAGGGGGGATCAGTCACTGTGTGTGTGTGGGAGGATCATTCACTGTGTGTGTGGGGGGGGATCAGTCACTGTGTGTGGGGGGATCAGTCACTGTGTGTGTGGGGGGATCAGTCACTGTGTGTGGGGGGGGGATCAGTCACTGAGTGGGGGAGATCAGTCACTGTGCGTGGGGGGATCAGACACTGTGTGTGTCGGGGGGGATCAGTCACTGTGTTTGGGGGGGATCAGTCACTTTGTGTGTGTGGGAGGATCATTCACTGTGTGTGTGGGGGGGGATCAGTCACTGTGTGTGGGGGGATCAGTCACTGTTTGTGTGGGGGGATCAGTCACTGTGACTGTGGGTGGCATCAGTCACTGAGTGGGGGAGATCAGTCACTGTGCGTGGGGGGATCAGTCACTGTGTGTGTCGGGGGGGATCAGTCACTGTGTTTTGGGGGGATCAGTCACTTTGTGTGTGTGGGAGGATCATTCACTGTGTGTGTGGGGTGGGATCAGTCACTGTGTGTGGGGGGATCAGTCACTGTTTGTGTGGGGGGATCAGTCACTGTGTCTGTGGGTGGCATCAGTCACTGTGTGTGGGGGGGGATCAGTCACTGCGTGTGTGGGGGAATCAGTCACTGTGTGTGGGGGGGATCAGTCAATGTGTGTGTGTGGGTGGGGATCAGTCACTTTGTGTGTGGGTGCCATCAGTCACTGTGTGTATGTGTGGGGGATCAGTCACTGTGTGTGGGGGGATCAGTCACTGTGTGTGTGTGGGAGCATCAGTCACTGTGTTGGGGATCAGTCACTGTGTGTGTGGGGCGATCAGTCACTGTGTGTGCGTGGGGGATCAGTCACTGTGTGTGGGAGGGATCAGTCACTGTGTGTGGGGGGGGATCAGTCACTGTGTGTGTCGAGAGGGTTCAGTCACTGTGTGTGTGGGGGGGGATCAGTTACTGTGTGTGTGGGTCGGATTAGCCGCTGTGTGTGGGGGGGATCAGTCACTGGGTGTGGGGGGATTAGTCACTGTGTGTGGGGAGGGGATCAGTCACTGTGTGTGGAGGGGAGGGATCAGTCACTCTGTGTGTGGGGGGTGATTAGTCACAGTGTGTGTTGGGCATCAGTCACTGTGTGTGTGGGGGGGAGCAGTCACTGTGTGTGGGGGGATCAGTCACTGAATGTGTCGGGGATCAGTCACTGTGTGTGGGGGGGATCAGTCACTGAGTGGGGGGATCAGTCACTGTGCGTGGGGGGGGATCAGTCACTGTGTGTGGGGGGATCAGTCACTGTTTGTGTTGGGGGATCAGTCACTGTGTCTGTGGGTGGCATCAGTCACTGTGTGTGTGGGGGGATCAGTCACTGTGTGTGGGGGGGGATCAGTCACTGAGTGGGGGAGATCAGTCACTGTGCGTGGGGGGATCAGTCACTGTGTGTGTCGGGGGGGATCAGTCACTGTGTTTGGGGGGGATCAGTCACTTTGTGTGTGTGGGAGGATCATTCACTGTGTGTGTGGGGGGGGATCAGTCACTGTGTGTGGGGGGATCAGTCACTGTTTGTGTGGGGGGATCAGTCACTGTGTCTGTGGGTGGCATCAGTCACTGAGTGGGGGAGATCAGTCACTGTGCGTGGGGGGATCAGTCACTGTGTGTGTCGGGGGGGATCAGTCACTGTGTTTTGGGGGGATCAGTCACTTTGTGTGTGTGGGAGGATCATTCACTGTGTGTGTGGGGTGGGATCAGTCACTGTGTGTGGGGGGATCAGTCACTGTTTGTGTGGGGGGATCAGTCACTGTGTCTGTGGGTGGCATCAGTCACTGTGTGTGGGGGGGGATCAGTCACTGCGTGTGTGGGGGAATCAGTCACTGTGTGTGGGGGGGATCAGTCAATGTGTGTGTGTGGGTGGGGATCAGTCACTTTGTGTGTGGGTGCCATCAGTCACTGTGTGTATGTGTGGGGGATCAGTCACTGTGTGTGGGGGGATCAGTCACTGTGTGTGTGTGGGAGCATCAGTCACTGTGTTGGGGATCAGTCACTGTGTGTGTGGGGCGATCAGTCACTGTGTGTGCGTGGGGGATCAGTCACTGTGTGTGGGAGGGATCAGTCACTGTGTGTGGGGGGGGATCAGTCACTGTGTGTGTCGAGAGGGTTCAGTCACTGTGTGTGTGGGGGGGGATCAGTTACTGTGTGTGTGGGTCGGATTAGCCGCTGTGTGTGGGGGTTTCAGTCACTGGGTGTGGGGGGATTAGTCACTGTGTGTGGGGAGGGGATCAGTCACTGTGTGTGGAGGGGAGGGATCAGTCACTCTGTGTGTGGGGGGTGATTAGTCACAGTGTGTGTTGGGCATCAGTCACTGTGTGTGTGGGGGGGAGCAGTCACTGTGTGTGGGGGGATCAGTCACTGACTGTGTCGGGGATCAGTCACTGTGTGTGGGGGGGATCAGTCACTGAGTGGGGGGGATCAGTCACTGTGCGTGGGGGGGGATCAGTCACTGTGTGTGGGGGGATCAGTCACTGTGTGTGTGGGGGGATCGGTCACTGTGTGTGTGGGTGGCATCAGTCACTGTGTGTGGGGCGGGATCAGTCACTGCGTGTGTGGGGGAATCAGTCACTGTGTGTGTGGGGGGGCATCAGTCACTGTGTGTGTGTGGGTGGGGATCAGTCACTGTGTGTGGGGGGGATCAGTCACTGTGTGCGGTGGGGATCAGTCAATGTGTGTGTGTGGGTGGGGATCAGTCACTTTGTGTGTGGGTGCCATCAGTCACTGTGTGTGTTTGGGGATCAGTCACTGTGTGTGTGCGTGGGGGATTAGTCACTGTGTGTGGGAGGGATCAGTCACTGTGTGTGGGGGGGGGATCAGTCACTGTGTGTGTCGAGAGGGTTCTGTCACTGTGTGTGTGGGGGGGGATCAGTTACTGTGTGTGTGGGTCGGATTAGCCGCTGTGTGTGGGGGGCATCAGTCACTGGGTGTGCGGGGATTCGTCACTGAGTGTGGGGAGGGGATCAGTCACTGTGTGTGGAGGGGAGGGATCAGTCACTGTATGTGTCGTGGGGGGGATCAGTCATTGTGTGTGGCCGGGGATCAGTCACTGTGTGTGGTAGGGGGATCAGTCACTGTGTGTGTCGGGGGGATCAGTCACTTTGTGTGGGGGGATCAGTCACTGTGTGTGGGGGGGCGATCAGTCACTGAGTGGGGGGGATCAGTCACTGTGCGTGATGGAGGGGGGATCAGTCACTGTGTGTGTGTGGGAGGATCATTCACTGTGTGTGTGGGGGGGGATCAGTCACTGTGTGTGGGGGGATCAGTCACTGTGTGTGTGGGGGGATCAGTCACTGTGTGTGGGGGGGGATCAGTCACTGAGTGGGGGAGATCAGTCACTGTGCGTGGGGGGATCAGTCACTGTGTGTGTCGGGGGGGATCAGTCACTGTGTTTGGGGGGGATCAGTCACTTTGTGTGTGTGGGAGGATCATTCACTGTGTGTGTGGGGGGGATCAGTCACTGTGTGTGGGGGGATCAGTCACTGTTTGTGTTGGGGGATCAGTCACTGTGTCTGTGGGTGGCATCAGTCACTGTGTGTGGGGGGGGATCAGTCACTGCGTGTGTGGGGGAATCTGTCACTGTGTGTGGGGGGGATCAGTCAATGTGTGTGTGTGGGTGGGGATCAGTCACTTTGTGTGTGGGTGCCATCAGTCACTGTGTGTGTGGGGTGGATCAGTCACTGTGTGTGGGGGGATCAGTCACTGTGTGTGTGTGGGAGCATCAGTCACTGTGTGTGTGGGGCGATCAGTCACTGTGTGTGCGTGGGGGATCAGTCACTGTGTGTGGGAGGGATCAGTCACTGTGTGTGGGGGGGGATCAGTCACTGTGTGTGTCGAGAGGGTTCAGTCACTGTGTGTGTGGGGGGGGGATCAGTTACTGTGTGTGTGGGTCGGATTAGCCGCTGTGAGTGGGGGGGATCAGTCACTGGGTGTGGGGGGATTAGTCACTGTGTGTGGGGAGGGGATCAGTCACTCTGTGTGTGGGGGGGGATTAGTCACAGTGTGTGTTGGGCATCAGTCACTGTGTGTGTGGGGGGGAGCAGTCACTGTGTATTGGGGGATCAGTCACTGTGTTTTGGTCGGGGGCATCAGTCACTGTCTGTGGGGGGGATCAGTCACTGTGTGTGTGGGGGATCAGTCACTGTGTGTGTCGGGGGGATCAGTCACTGAGTGTGGGGGGATCAGTCACTTTGTGTGGGGGGGGATCAGTCACTGAGTGGGGGGGATCAGTCACTGTGCGTGGGGGGGATCAGTCACTGTGTGTGTGTGGGAGGATCATTCACTGTGTGTGTGGGTGGGATCAGTCACTGTGTGTGCGGGGGGGATCAGTCACTGAGTGGGGGGGATCAGTCACTGTGCGTGGGGGGGGGGGATCAGTCAATGTGTGTGTGTGGGAGGATCATTCACTGTGTGTGTGGGGGTGGATCAGTCACTGTGTGTGGGGGGATCAGTCACTGTGTGTGTGGGGGGATCAGTCACTGTGTGTGGGGGCGGGATCAGTCACTGAGTGGGGGAGATCAGTCACTGTGCGTGGAGGGGATCAGTCACTCTGTGTCGGGGGGGATCAGTCACTGTGTTTGAGGGGGATCAGTCACTTTGTGTGTGTGGGAGGATCATTCACTGTGTGTGGGGGGGGGATCAGTCACTGTGTGTGGGGGGATCAGTCACTGTTTGTGTGTGGGGATCAGTCACTGTGTCTGTGGGTGGCATCAGTCACTGTGTGTGGGGGGGGATCAGTCACTGCGTGTGTGGGGGAATCAGTCACTGTGTGTGTGGGGGGGCATCAGTCCCTGTGTGTGTGTGGGGATCAGTCACTGTGTGTGGGGGGGATCAGTCACTGTGTGTGGGGGGGATCGGTCAATGTGTGTGTGTGGGTGGGGATCAGTCAGTTTGTGTGTGGGTGCCATCAGTCACTGTGTGTGTGGGGTGGATCAGTCACTGTGTGTGGGGGGATCAATCACTGTGTGTGTGTGGGAGCATCAGTCACTGTGTTGGGGATCAGTCACTGTGTGTGTGGTGGGATCAGTCACTGTTTGTGTGCGTGGGGGATCAGTCACTGTGTGTGGGAGGGATCAGTCACTGTGTGTGGGGGGGGATCAGTCACTGTGTGTGTCGAGAGGGTTCAGTCACTGTGTGTGTGGGGGGGGGATCAGTTACTGTGTGTGTGGGTCGGATTAGCCGCTGTGTGTGGGGGGATCAGTCACTGGGTGTGGGGGGATTAATCACTGTGTCTGGGGAGCGGATCAGTCACTGTGTCTGGAGGGGAGGGACCAGTCACTGTGTGTGTGGGGGGGGATCAGTCACAGTGTGTGTGGGGCATCAGTCACTGTGTGTGTGGCGGGTAGCAGACACTGTGTGGTGGGGGATCAGTCACTGTGTGTTGGTCGGGGGCATCAGTCACTGTCTGTGGGGCGGATCAGTGACTGTGTGTGTGGGGGATCAGTCACTGTGTGTGTCGGGGGGGATCAGTCGCTGTGTTTGGGGGGGATCAGTCACTTTGTGTGTGTGGGAGGATCATTCACTATGTGTGTGGGGGGGATCAGTCACTGTGTGAGGGGGGATCATTCACTGTTTGTGTGGGGGGATCAGTCACTGTGTCTGTGGGTGGCATCAGTCACTGTGTGTGGGGGTGGATCAGTCACTGCGTGTGTGGGGGAATCAGTCATTGTGTGTGTGGGGGGGCATCAGTCACTGTGTGTGTGTGGGTGGGGATCAGTCACTGTGTGTGCGGGGGATCAGTCACTGTGTGTGGAGGTGATCAGTCAATGTGTGTGTGTGGGTGGGGATCAGTCACTTTGTGTGTGGGTGCCATCAGTCACTGTGTGTGTGGGGTGGATCAGTCACTGTGTGTGGGGGGATCAGTCACTGTGTGTGTGTGGGAGCATCAGTCACTGTATTGGGGATCAGTCACTGTGTGTGTGGCGGGATCAGTCACTGTGTGTGTGCGTGGGGGATCAGTCACTGTGTGTGGGAGGGATCAGTCACTGTGTGTGGGGGTGGATCAGTCATTGTGTGTGTCGAGAGGGTTCAGTCACTGTTTGTGTGGGGGGGGGATCAGTTACTGTGTGTGTGGGTCGGATTAGCCGCTGTGTGTCGGGGGGATCAGTCACTGGGTGTGGGCGGATTAGTCACTGTGTGTGGGGAGGAGATCAGTCACTGTGTGTGGAGGGGAGGGATAAGTCACTGTTTGTGTGGGGGGGGATTAATCACAGCGTGTGTGGGGCATCAGTCACTGTGTGTGTGGGGGGAGAAGTCACTGTGTGGTGGGGGATCAGTCACTGTGTGTTGGTCGGGGGTATCAGTCACTGTCTGTGGGGGGGATCAGTCACTGTGTGTGTGTGGGATCAGTCACTGTGTGTGGGCCGGGGGCATCAGTCACTGTGTGTGGGGGGGGGATGAATCACTGTGTGTGGGGGGAATCAGTCACTGCGTGTGTGGGGGCCATCAGTCACTGAGTGGGGGGGATCAGTCACTGTGTGTGTCGGGGGGGATCAGTCACTGTGTTTGGGGAGGATCAGTCACTGTGTGTATGTGTGGGAGGATCATTCACTGTGTGTGTCGGGGGGGGGGTCAGTCACTGTGTGTTGGGGGATGAGTCACTGTGTGTGTGGGGGGATAAGTCACTGTGTGTTGGGAGGATCAGTCACTGTGTGTGTGGGGCCATCAGTCACTGTGTGTTGGGGGGATCAGTCATTGTGTGTGTGGGGGGATCAGTCACTGTGTGTGTTGGGGCATCAGTCACTGTGTGTGTGTGGAGGGATCAGTCAATGTGTGTGGGGGGGATCAGTCAATTTGTGTGTGTGGCTGGGGATCAGTCACTGTGTGTGTGGGGGCCATCAGTCACCGTGTGTGTCGGGGGGATCAGTCACTGTGTGTGGGGGGAATCAGTCACTGCGTGTGTGGGGGCCATCAGTCACTGAGTGGGGGGGATCAGTCACTGTGTGTGTCGGGGGGGATCAGTCACTGTGTTTGGGGAGGATCAGTCACTGTGTGTATGTGTGGGAGGATCATTCACTGTGTGTGTCGGGGGGGGGATCAGTCACTGTGTGTTGGGGGATGAGTCACTGTGTGTGTGGGGGGATAAGTCACTGTGTGTTGGGAGGATCAGTCACTGTGTGTGTGGGGCCATCAGTCACTGTGTGTTGGGGGGATCAGTCATTGTGTGTGTGGGGGGATCAGTCACTGTGTGTGTTGGGGCATCAGTCACTGTGTGTGTGTGGAGGGATCAGTCAATGTGTGTGGGGGGGATCAGTCAATTTGTGTGTGTGGCTGGGGATCAGTCACTGTGTGTGTGGGGGCCATCAGTCACCGTGTGTGTCGGGGGGATCAGTCACTGTGTGTGGGGGGATCATTCACTGTGTGTGCGTGGGGGCATCAGTCACTGTGTGTTGGGGATCAGTCACTGTATGTGTGTGGAGGGATTAGTCACTGTGTGTGTGGGGGGATCATTCACTGTGTGTGTGGGGATGGATTAGTCACTGTGTGTGGGCGGGGGATCAGTCTCTGTGTGCGTCGGGGAGCTTCAGTCACAGTGTGTGAGGGGGATCAGTCACTGTGTGTGTGGGGGGGATTAGTCACTGTGTGTGGGGTCGATCAGTCACTGTGTGTGGGGGGGATCAGTCACTGTGTGTGTGTGGAGGGATTAGTCATTGTGTGTGTGGGGGGATCATTCACTGTGTGTGTGGGGATGGATCAGTCACTGTGTGTGGGCGGGGGATCAGTCACTGTGTGCGTCGGGGAGCTTCAGTCACAGTGTGTGAGGGGGATCAGTCACTGTGTGTGGGGTCGATCAGTCACTGTGTGTGGGGGGGATTAGTCACTGTGTGTTGAGGGGATAAGTCACGGTGTGTGGAGGGGAGGGATCAGTCACTGTGTCTGGTGGGGGTTCAGTCACTGTGTGTGTGGGGGGGGATCAGTCACTGTGTGTGTGGGTCGGATCTGTCGCTGTGTGTGGAGGGGATCAGTCAATGGTTGTGGGGGGACCTGTCACTGTGTGTGGTGGGGGATCAGTCACTGTGTGTGGGGGATGGATCAGTCACTGTGTGTGTGGGGGTGGATCAGTCACTGTGTGTGCGGGGGGAATCAGTCACTGTGTGGTGGGGGATCAGTCACTGTGTATTGGTCGGGGGCATCAGGCAATGTGTGTGAGAGGGATCAGTCACTGTGTGTGTGGGGGATCAGTCACTGTGTGGTGGGGGACCAGTCACTGTGTGTGTGGGGGGGATCAGTCACTGTGTGGTGGGGGATCAGTCACTGTGTGTTGGTCGGGGGCATCAGTCACTGTGTGTGTGGGGGATCAGTCACTGTGTGTGTGGGATGATCAGTCACTGTGTGTGTGTGGGTGGGGATCAGTCACTGTGTTTGGTGGGGATCAGTCACTGTGTTTTTGGGGTGATCAGTCACTGTGTGTGTGTTTGGGTGGGGATCAGTCACTGTGTGTGGGGGGGATCAGTCACTGCTTGTGTGTGAGTGGGGATCAGTAACTGTGTGTGTGGGTTGATCAGTCACTGTGTGTGTGGGGTGATCAGTCACTGTGTGTGTGTGGGTGGGGATCAGTCACTGAGTGTGTGGGGGATCAGTCACTGTGTTTTTGGGGAGATCAGTCACTGTGTGTGTGTGGGTGGGGATCGGTCACTGTAGGTGTGGAGGGATCAGTCACTGTGTGTGGGGGGGATCAGTCAATGTGTGTGTGTGGGTGGGGATCAGTCACTGTGTGTGTGGGGGCCATCAGTCACTGTGTGTGTGGGGGGGATCAGTCACTATGTGTGCGGGGATCAGGCACTGTGTGTGGGGGGGATCAGTCACTGTGTGTGCGGGGATCAGTCACTGTGTGTGTGTGGTGGCATCAGTCACTGTGTGTTGGGGATCAGTCACTGTGTGTGTGTGGAGGGATCAGTCACTGTGTGTGGGAAGGGATCAGTCACTGTGTGTCTGTGGGTGGATCAGTCACTGTGTGTGGGGGGATCAGTCACTGTGTGTGGTGGGGATCAGTCACTGTGTGTGTGGGGGGATCAGTCACTGTGTGTGGAGGAGGGATAAGTCACTGTGTGTGTTGGGGGGTATCAGTCACTGTGTGTGTGGGGGGGATCAGTCACTGTGTGTGGGGGTCGAATTAGTCGCTGTGTGTGGGGGGATCTGTCACTGGGTGTGGGCGGATCAGTCACTGTGTGTGGGTGGGATCAGTCACTGTGTGTGGAGGAGGGATAAGTCACTTTGTGTGTTGGGGAGTATCAGTCACTCTGTGTGTGGGGGGGATCGGTCACTGTGTGTGGTGGGTATCAGTCACTGTGTGTGGGGGAGGGATAAGTCACTGTTGTGTTGGGGGTATCAGTCACTGTGTGTGTGGGGGGGATCAGTCACTGTGTGGTGGGGGATCAGTCACTGTGTGTGAGTCGGGGGCATCAGTCTCTGTGTGGGGGGGGATCAGTCACTGTGTGTGGGGGGGTCAGTCACTCTTTGTGGGGGGGGATCAGTCACCGTGTGTGTCGGGGGGGGATCAGTCATTGTGTGTGGCCGGGGATCAGTCACTGTGTGTGATGGGGGGTTCAGTCACTGTGTGTGTCGGGGGGGATCAGGCACTGTGTTTGGGGGGGATCAGTCACTGTGTGTGTGTGGTAGGATCATTCACTGTGTGTGTGGGGGGGATCAGTCACTGTGTGTGGGGGGATCAGTCACTGTGTGTGGGGGGATCAGTCACTGTGTGTGGGGGGATCAGTCACTGAGTGGGGGGGATCAGTCACTGTGCGTGGGGGGAGGTCAGTCACTGTGTGTGTCGGGGGAGATCAGTCACTGTGTTTGGGGGGGATCAGTCACTTTGTGTGTTTGGGAGGATCATTCACTGTGTGTGTGGGGTGGGGGGGTCAGTCACTGTGTGTGGGGGGATCAGTCACTGTGTGTGTGGGGTGAATCAGTCACTGTGTGTGGGGGGATCAGTCACTGTGTGTGTGTGGGAGCATCAGTCACTGTGTTGGGGATCAGTCACTGTGTGTGTGGGGGGATCAGTCACTGTGTGTGTGCGTGGGGGATCAGTCACTGTGTGTGGGAGGGATCAGTCACTGTGTGTGGGGGGGGATCAGTCATTGTGTGTATCGAGAGGGTTCAGTCACTGTTTGTGTGGGGGGGGGGGATCAGTTACTGTGTGTGTGGGTCGGATTTGCCGCTGTGTGTCGGGGGGATCAGTCACTGGGTGTGGGGGGATTAGTCACTGTGTGTGGGGAGGAGATCAGTCACTGTGTGTGGAGGGGAGGGATCAGTCACTGTTTGTGTGGGGGGGGATTAATCACAGCGTGTGTGGCGCATCAGTCACTGTGTGTGTGGGGGGGAGCAGTCACTGTGTGGTGGGTGATCAGTCACTGTGTGTTGGTCGGGGGTATCATTCACTGTCTGTGGGGGGGATCAGTCACTGTGTGTGTGGGGGATCAGTCACTGTGTGTGGGCCGGGGGCATTAGTCACTGTGTGTGTGGGGGGATAAGTCACTGTGTGTTGGGAGGATCAGTCACTGTGTGTGTGGGGCCATCAGTCACTGTGTGTTGGGGGGATCAGTCATTGTGTGTGTGGGGGGATCAGTCACTGTGTGTGTTGGGGCATCAGTCACTGTGTGTATGGGGTGATCAGTCACTGTGTGTGTGTGGGTGGGGATCAGTCACCGTGTGTGGGGGGGGTCAGTCACTGTGTGTTGGTGATCAGTCACTGTGTGTGTGTGGAGGGATCAGTCAATGTGTGTGGGGGGGATCAGTCAATGTGTGTGTGTGGCTGGGGATCAGTCACTGTGTGTGTGGGGGCCATCAGTCACAGTGTGTGTCGGGCGGATCAGTCACTGTGTGTGGGGGGATCATTCACTGTGTGTGCGTGGGGGCATCAGTCACTGTGTGTTGGGGATCAGTCACTGTGTGTGTGTGGAGGGATTAGTCACTGTGTGTGTGGTGGGATCAGTCACTGTGTGTGTGGGGATGGATCAGTCACTGTGTGTGGGCGGGGGATCAGTCACTGTGTGCGTCGGGGAGCTTCAGTCACAGTGTGTGAGGGGGATCAGTCACTGTGTGTGGGGGGGTTTAGTCACTGTGTGTGGGGTCGATCAGTCACTGTGTGTGGGGGGGATTAGTCACTGTGTGTTGAGGGGATAAGTCACGGTGTGTGGAGGGGAGGGATCAGTCACTGTGTCTGGTGGGGGTTCAGTCACTGTGTGTGTGGGGGGGGATCAGTCACTGTGTGTGTGGGTCGGATCTGTCGCTGTGTGTGGGGGGGATCAGTCAATGGTTGTGGGGGGATCTGTCACTGTGTGTGGTGGGGATTCAGTCACTGTGTGTGGGGGAGGATCAGTCACTGTGTGTGTGGGGGTGGATCAGTCACTGTGTGTGCGGGGGGAATCAGTCACTGTGTGGTGGGGGAATCAGTCACTGTGTATTGGTCGGGGGCATCAGTCAATGTGTGTGAGAGGGATCAGTCACTGTGTGTGTGGGGGATCAGTCACTGTGTGGTGGGGCTCAGTCACTGTGTGTGTGGGGGGGATCAGTCACTGTGTGGTGGGGGATCAGTCACTGTGTGTTGGTCGGGGGCATCAGTCACTGTGTGTGTGGGGGATCAGTCACTGTGTGTGTGGGATGATCAGTCACTGTGTGTGTGTGGGTGGGGATCAGTCACTGTGTTTGGTGGGGATCAGTCACTGTGTTTTTGGGGTGATCAGTCACTGTGTGTGTGTTTGGGTGGGGATCAGTCACTGTGTGTGGGGGGGATCAGTCACTGCTTGTGTGTGAGTGGGGATCAGTCACTGTGTGTGTGGGTTGATCAGTCACTGTGTGTGTGGGGTGATCAGTCACTGTGTGTGTGTGGGTGGGGATCAGTCACTGAGTGTGTGGGGGATCAGTCACTGTGTTTTTGGGGTGATCAGTCACTGTGTGTGTGTGGGTGGGGATCGGTCACTGTATGTGTGGAGGGATCAGTCACTGTGTGTGGGGGGGATCAGTCAATGTGTGTGTGTGGGTGGGGATCAGTCACTGTGTGTGTGGGGGCCATCAGTCACTGTGTGTGTGGGGGGGATCAGTCACTATGTGTGCGGGGATCAGTCACTGTGTGTGGGGGGGATCAGTCACTGTGTGTGCGGGGATCAGTCACTGTGTGTGTGTGGGGGCATCAGTCACTGTGTGTTGGGGATCAGTCACTGTGTGTGTGTGGAGGGATCAGTCACTGTGTGTGGGAAGGGATCAGTCACTGTGTGTCTGTGGGTGGATCAGTCACTGTGTGTGGGGGGATCAGTCACTGTGTGTGGTGGGGATCAGTCACTGTGTGTGTGGGTTGATCAGTCACTGTGTGTGTGGGGTGATCAGTCACTGTGTGTGTGTGGGTGGGGATCAGTCACTGAGTGTGTGGGGGATCAGTCACTGTGTTTTTGGGGTGATCAGTCACTGTGTGTGTGTGGGTGGGGATCGGTCACTGTATGTGTGGAGGGATCAGTCACTGTGTGTGGGGGGGATCAGTCAATGTGTGTGTGTGGGTGGGGATCAGTCACTGTGTGTGTGGGGGCCATCAGTCACTGTGTGTGTGGGGGGGATCAGTCACTATGTGTGCGGGGATCAGTCACTGTGTGTGGGGGGGATCAGTCACTGTGTGTGCGGGGATCAGTCACTGTGTGTGTGTGGGGGCATCAGTCACTGTGTGTTGGGGATCAGTCACTGTGTGTGTGTGGAGGGATCAGTCACTGTGTGTGGGAAGGGATCAGTCACTGTGTGTCTGTGGGTGGATCAGTCACTGTGTGTGGGGGGATCAGTCACTGTGTGTGGTGGGGATCAGTCACTGTGTGTGTGGGGGGATCAGTCACTGTGTGTGGAGGAGGGATAAGTCACTGTGTGTGTTGGGGGGTATCAGTCACTGTGTGTGTGGGGGGGATCAGTCACTGTGTGTGGGGGTCGGATTAGTCGCTGTGTGTGGGGGGATCTGTCACTGGGTGTGGGCGGATCAGTCACTGTGTGTGGGTGGGATCAGTCACTGTGTGTGGGGGAGGGATAAGTCACTGTGTGTGTTGGGGAGTATCAGTCACTCTGTGTGTGGGGGCGATCGGTCACTGTGTGTGGTGGGTATCAGTCACTGTGTGTGGGGGAGGGATAAGTCACTGATGTGTTGGGGGGTATCAGTCACTGTGTGTGTGGGGGGGATCAGTCACTGTGTGTTGGGGGATCAGTCACTGTGTGTGGGTCGGGGGCATCAGTCTCTGTGTGGGGGGGGATCAGTCACTGTGTGTGGGGGGGTCAGTCACTGTTTGTGGGGGGGATCAGTCACCGTGTGTGTCGGGGGGGGATCAGTCATTGTGTGTGGCCGGTGATCAGTCACTGTGTGTGGTGGGGGGTTCAGTCACTGTGTGTGTCGGGGGGGATCAGGCACTGTGTTTGGGGGGGATCAGTCACTGTGTGTGTGTGGGAGGATCATTCACTGTGTGTGTGGGGGGGATCAGTCACTGTGTGTGTGGGGGGATCAGTCACTGAGTGGCGGGGATCAGTCACTGTGTTTGGGGGGGATCAGTCACTGTTTGTTTGTGGGATCAGTCACTGTGTGGGGGGGGATAAGTCACTGTGTGTGTGTGGGGGGGATCAGTCACCTTGTTTGTGGGGGGGGATCAGTCACCGTGTGTCGGGGGGTGTTCAGTCATAGTGTGTCCGGGGATCAGTCACTGTGTGTGGTGGGGGGATCAGTCACTGTGTGAGTCGGGGGGGGGGATCAGTCACTGTGTGTGGGGGGATTAGTCACTGTGTGTGGGGGGGGGATCAGTCACGGTGTGTGTGTGGGAGGGATCAGTCACCGTGTGTGTCGGGGGGGATCAGTCACCGTGTGTGTCGTGGGGGGGATCAGTAATTGTGTGTGGCCCTGGATCAGTCACTGTGTGTGGTGGGGGGATCAGTCACTGTGTGTGTCGGGGGGGATCAGTCACTGTGTGTGGGGGGATCAGTCACTTTGTGTGGGGGGGGGGTCAGTCACTGAGTGGGGGGGATCAGTCACTGTGCGTGGGGAGGGGGGATCAGTCACTGTGTGTGTGTGGGAGGATCATTCACTGTGTGTGTGGGGGGGGATCAGTCACTGTGTGTGGGGGGATCAGTCACTGTGTGTGTGGGGGAACAGTCACTGTGTGTGGGGGGGGATCAGTCACTGAGTGGGGGGGATCAGTCAATGTGCGTGGGAGGGATCAGTCACTGTGTGTGGGGGGATCAGTCACTGTGTGTGTGGGGGGATCGGTCACTGTGTGTGTGGGTGGCATCAGTCACTGTGTGTGGGGCGGGATCAGTCACTGCGTGTGTGGGGGAATCAGTCACTTTGTGTGTGGGGGGGCATCAGTCACTGTGTGTGTGTGGGTGGGGATCAGTCACTGTGTGTGGGGGGGATCAGTCACTGTGTGCAGTGGGGATCAGTCAATGTGTGTGTGTGGGTGGTGATCAGTCACTTTGTGTGGGTGCCATCAGTCACTGTGTGTGTGGGGGGATCAGTCACTGTGTGTGTGCGTGGGGGATCAGTCACTGTGTGTGGGAGGGATCAGTCACTGTGTGTGGGGGGGATCAGTCACTCTGTGTGCCGAGAGGGTTCAGTCACTGTGTGTGTGGGGGGGGATCAGTTACTGTGTGTGTGGGTCGGATTAGCCGCTGTGTGTGGGGGGGGATCAGTCACTGGGTGTGCAGGGATTAGTCACTGAGTGTGGGGAGGGGATCAGTCACTGTGTGTGTAGGGGAGGGATCAGTCACTGTGTGTGTCGTGGGGGGGATCAGTCATTGTGTGTGGCCGGGGATCAGTCACTGTGTGTGGGGGGGGCGATCAGTCACTGAGTGGGGGGGATCAGTCACTGTGCGTGATGGAGGGGGGATCAGTCACTGTGTGTGTGTGGGAGGGTTATTCACTGTGTGTGTGGGTGGGGATCAGTCACTGTGTGAGGGGGGATCAGTCACTGTGTGTGTGGGGGGATCAGTCACTGTGTGTGGGGGGGTGATCAGTCACTGAGTGGGGGAGATCAGTCACTGTGCGTGTGGGGGATCAGTCACTGTGTGTGTCGGGGGGGATCAGTCACTGTGTTTGGGGGGGATCAGTCACTTTGTGTGTGTGGGGGGGGATCAGTCACTGTGTGTGGGGGGATCAGTCACTGTTTGTGTGGGGGGATCAGTCACTGTGTCTGTGGGGGCATCAGTCACTGTGTGTGGGGGGGGGATCAGTCACTGCGTGTGCGGGGGAATCAGTCACTGTGTGTGGGGGGGGGGATCAGTCAATGTGTGTGTGTGGGTGGGGATCAGTCACTTTGTGTGTGGGTGCCATCAGTCACTGTGTGTGTGGGGTGGATCAGTCACTGTGTGTGGGGGGATCAGTCACTGTGTGTGTGTGGGAGCATCAGTCACTGTGTTGGGGATCAGTCACTGTGTGTGTGGGGCGATCAGTCACTTTGTGTGCGTGGGGGATCAGTCACTGTGTGTGGGAGGGATCAGTCACTGTGTGTGGGGGGGGATCAGTCACTGTGTATGTCGAGAGGGTTCAGTCATGTGTGTGTGGGGGGGGATCAGTTACTGTGTGTGTGGGTCGGATTACCCGCTGTGTGTGGGGGGCAACAGTCACTGGGTGTGGGGGGATTAGTCACTGTGTGTGGGGAGGGGATCAGTCACTGTGTGTGGAGGGGAGGGATCAGTCACTCTGTGTGTGGGGGGGGATTAGTCACAGTGTGTGTGGGGCATCAGTCACTGTGTGTTTGGGGGGGAGCAGTCACTGTGTGGTGGGGGATCAGTCACTGTGTGTTGGTCGGGGGCATCAGTCACTCTGTGTGGGGGGGATCAGTCACTGTGTGTGTGGGGGATCAGTCACTGTGTGTGTCGGGGGGATCAGTCACTGTGTGTGGGGGGATCAGTCACTGTGTGTGGGGGGGGGATCTGTCACTGAGTGGGGGGAATCAGTCACTGTGCGTGGGAGGGGATCAGTCAATGTGTGTGTGTGGGAGGATCATTCACTGTGTGTGTGGGGGGGGATCAGACACTGTGTGTGGGGGGATCAGTCACTGTGTGTGTGGGGGGATCAGTCACTGTGTGTGTGGGGGGGGATCAGTCACTGAGTGGGGGAGATCAGTCACTGTGCGTGGGGGGGATCAGTCACTCTGTGTGTCGGTGGGGATCAGTCACTGTGTTTGGGGGGGATCAGTCACTTTGTGTGTGTGGGAGGATCATTCGCTGTGTGTGTGGGGGGGGATCAGTCACTGTGTGTGGGGGGATCATTAACTGTTTGTGTGTGGGGATCAGTCACTGTGTCTGAGGGTGGCATCAGTCACTGTGTGTGGGGGGGATCAGACACTGCGTGTGTGGGGGAATCATTCACTGTGTATGTGGGGGGGCATCAGTCACTGTGTGTGCGTGGGGATCAGTCACTGTGTGTGGGGGGGATCAGTCACTGTGTGTGGGGGGATCAGTCAATGTGTGTGTGTGGGTGGGGATCAGTCAGTTTGTGTGTGGGTGCCATCAGTCACTGTGTGTGTGGGGTGGATCAGTCACTGTGTGTCGGGGGATCAGTCACTGTGTGTGTGTGGGAGCATCAGTCACTGTGTTGGGGATCAGTCACTGTGTGTGTGGTGGGATCAGTCACTGTGTGTGTGCGTGGGGGATCAGTCACTGTGTGTGGGAGGGATCAGTCACTGTGTGTGGGGGGGGATCAGTCACTGTGTGTGTCGAGAGGGTTCAGTCACTGTGTGTGTGGGGGGGGGATCAGTTACTGTGTGTGTGGGTCGGATTAGCCGCTGTGTGTGGGGGGGATCAGTCACTGGGTGTGGGGGCATTAGTCACTGTGTCTGGGGAGGGGATCAGTCACTGTGTCTGGAGGGGAGGGACCAGTCACTGTCTGTGTGGGGGGGGATTAGTCACAGTGTGTGTGGGGCATCAGCCACTGTGTTTGTCGGGGGGATCAGTCACTGTGTGTGGGGGGATCAGTCACTGTGTGTGGGGGGGATCTGTCACTGAGTGGGGGGGATCAGTCACTGTGCGTGGGGGGGGGGGGATCAGTCACTGTGTGTGTGTGGGAGGATCATTCACTGTGTGTGTGGTGGGGGATCAGTCACTGTGTGTGGGGGATCAGTCACTGTGTGTGTGGGGGGATCAGTTACTGTGTGTGGGGGGGGGGATCAGTCACTGAGTGGGGGAGATCCGTCACTCTGCGTGGGGGGGATCAGTCACTGTGTGTGTCGGGGGGGATCAGTCACTGTGTTTGGGGGGGATCAGTCACTTTGTGTGTGTGGGAGGATCATTCACTGTGTGTGTGGGGGGGGATCAGTCACTGTGTGTGGGGGGATCAGTCACTGTGTCTGTGGGTGGCATCAGTCACTGTGTGTGGGGGGGATCAGTCACTGCGTGTGTGGTGGAATCAGTCACTGTGTGTGTGGGGGGGCATCAGTCACTGTGTGTGTGTGGGTGGGGATCAGTCACTGTGTGTGGAGGGGATCAGTCACTGTGTGTGGGGGGGATCAGTCAATGTGTGTGTGTGGGTGGGGATCAGTCACTTTGTGTGTGGGTGCCATCAGTCACTGTGTGTGTGGGGTGGATCAGTCACTGTGTGTGGGGGGATCAGTCACTGTGTGTGTGTGGGAGCGTCAGTCACTGTGTTGGGGATCAGTCATTGTGTGTGTGGGGGGATCAGTCACTGTGTGTGTGCGTGGGGGATCAGTCACTGTGTGTGGGAGGGATCAGTCACTGTGTGTGTCGAGAGGGTTCAGTCACTGTGAGTGTGGGGGGGGATCAGTTACTGTGTGTGTGGGTCTGATTAGCCGCTGTGTGTCGGGGGGATCAGTAACTGGGTGTGGGGGGATTATTCACTGTGTGTGGGGAGGGGATCAGTCACTGTGTGTGGAGGGGAGGGATCAGTCACTGTGTGTGTGTGGGGCATCAGTCACTGTGTGTGTGGGGGGCAGCAGTCACTGTGTGGTGGGGGATCAGTCACTGTGTGTTGGTCGGGGGTATCAGTCACTGTCTGTGGGGGGGATCAGTCACTGTGTGTGTGGGGGATCAGTCACTGTGTGTGGGTCGGGGGCATCAGTCACTGTGTGTGGGGGGGGATGAGTCACTGTGTGTGGGGGGAATCAGTCACTGCGTGTAGGGGGAATCAGTCAATGTGTGTTTGTGGGTGGGGATCAGTCACTGTGTGTGTGGGGGATCAGTCACTGTGTGTTGGTCATCAGTCACTGTGTGTGTGTGGAGGGTTCAGTCAATGTGTGTGTGTGGCTGGGGATCAGTCACTGTGTGTGTGGGGGCCATCATCACCGTGTGTGTCGGGGGGATCAGTCACTGTGTGTGGGGGGATCAGTCACTGTGTGTGTGTGGGGGCATCAGTCACTGTGGGTTGGGGATCAGTCACTGTGTGTGTGTGGAGGGATTAGTCACTGTGTGTGTGGGGGGATCAGTCACTGTGTGTGTGGGGATGGATCAGTCACTGTGTGTGGGCGGGGGATCAGTCTCTGTGTGCGTCGGGGAGCTTCAGTCACAGTGTGTGAGGGGGATCAGTCACTGTGTGTGGGGGGGGGATTAGTCACTGTGTGTGGGGTCGATCAGTCACTGTGTGTGGAGGTGATTAGTCACTGTGTGTTGAGGGGATAAGTCACGGTGTGTGGAGGGGAGAGATCAATCACTGTGTCTGGTGGGGGTTCAGTCAATGTGTGTGTGGGGGGGATCAGTCACTGTGTGTGTGGGTCGGATCTGTCGCTGTGTGTGGGGGGGATCAGTCAATGGTTGTGGGGGGATCTGTCACTGTGTGTGGTGGGGGATCAGTCACTGTGTGTGGGGGATGGATCAGTCACTGTGTGTGTGAGGGTGGATCAGTCACTGTGTGTGCGGGGGGAATCAGTCACTTTGTGGTGGGGGATCAGTCACTGTGTGTTGGTCGGGGGCATCAGTCACTGTGTGTGTGAGGGATCAGTCACTGTGTGTTGGTCGGGGGCATCAGTCACTGTGTGTGTGGGGGATCAGTCACTGTGTGTGTGGGTTGATCAGTCACTGTGTGTGTGTGGGTGGGGATCAGTCACTGTGTTTGGGTGGGATCAGTCACTGTGTTTTTGGGGTGATCAGTCACTGTGTGTGTGTTTGGGTGGGGATCAGTCAATGTGTGTGGGGGGGATCAGTCACTGCTTGTGTGTGAGTGTTGATCAGTCACTGTGTGTGTGGGCTGATCAGTCACTGTGTGTGTGGTGCGATCAGTCACTGTGTGTGTGTGGGTGGGGATCAGTCACTGAGTGTGTGGGGGATCAGTCACTGTGTTTTTGGGGTGATCAGTCACTGTGTGTGTGTGGAGGGATCAGTCACTGTGTGTGGGGGGGATCAGTCAATGTGTGTATGTGGGTGGGGATCAGTCACTGTGTGTGTGGGGGCCATCAGTCACTGTGTGTGTGGGGGGGATCAGTCACTGTGTGTGCGGGGATCAGTCACTGTGTGTGTGGGGGGGATCAGTCACTGTATGTGCGGGGATCAGTCTCTGTGTGTGTGTGGGGGCATCAGTCACTGTGTATTGGGGATCAGTCACTGTGTGTGTGGAGGGATCAGTCACTGTGTGTGGGGGGGATCAGTCAATGTGTGTTGGGGATCAGTCACTGTGTGTGTGTGGAGGGATCAGTCACTGTGTGTGGGAGGGGATCAGTCACTGTGTGTCTGTGGGTGGATCAGTCACTGTGTGTGGGGGGATCAGTCATTGTGTGTGTGTGGGAGGATCATTCACTGTGTGTGTTGGGGGGTATCAGTCACAGTGTGTGTGGGGGGGATCAGTCACATGTGTGGGGGTCAGATTAGTCGCTGTGTGTGGGGGGATCTGTCACTGGGTGTGGGCGGATCAGTCACTGTGTGTGGGGGGGATCAGTCACTGTGTGTGGGGGAGGGATAAGTCACTGTGTGTGTTGGGGAGTATCAGTCACTCTGTGTGTGGGGGGGATCGGTCACTGTGTGTGGGGGGTATCTGTCACTGTGTGTGGGGGAGGGATAAGTCACTGATGTGTTGGGGGGTATCAGTCACTCTGTGTGTGGGGGGGATCAGTCACTGTGTGGTGGGGGATCAGTCACTGTGTGTGGTCGGGGCCATCAGTCACTGTGTGTGGGGGGGATCAGTCACTGTGTGTGTGGGGGATCAGTCATTGTGTGTGGGTCGTGGGCATCAGTCTCTGTGTGGGGGGTGTTCAGTCACTGTCTGTGGGGGGGTCAGTCACTGTTTGAGGGGGGGATCAGTCACCGTGTGTGTCGCGGGGGGATCAGTCATTGTGTGTGGCCGGGGATCAGTCACTGTGTGTGGTGGGGGGATCAGTCACGGTGTGTGTCGGGGGGGATCAGGCACTGTGTTTGGGGGGGATCAGTCATTGTGTGTGTGTGGGAGGATCATTCACTGTGTGTGTGGGGGGGGATCAGTCACTGTCTGTGGGGGGATCAGTCACTGTGTGTGTGGGGGGATCAGTCACTGTGTGTGGGGGGGGATCAGTCACTGAGTGGGGGGGATCAGTCACTGTGCGTGGGGGGGATCAGTTACTGTGTGTGGGGAGATCAGTCACTGTGAGTGGGGGGATCAGTCACTGTGTATGTGGGTGGCATCAGTCACTGTGTGTGGGGGGGGGATCAGTCACTTTGTGTGTTTTGGAGGATCATTCACTGTGAGTGTGGGGGGGGATCAGTCACTGTGTGTGGGGGGATCACTCACTGTGTGTGTGGGGGGATCAGTCACTGTGTGTGGGGGGGATCAGTTACTGTGTGTGGGGAGATCAGTCACTGTGAGTGGGGGGATCAGTCACTGTGTATGTGGGTGGCATCAGTCACTGTGTGTGGGGGGGGGATCAGTCACTGCGTGTTTGGGGGAATCAGTCACTGTGTGTGTTGGGGGTCATCAGTCACTGTGTGTGTGTGGGTGGGGATCAGTCACTGTGTGTGGGGGGGATCAGTCACTTTGTGTGTGGGGGCCTTCAGTCACTGTGTTTTTGGGGTGGATCAGTCACTGTGTGTGGGGGAATCAGTAACTGTGTGTGTGTGGGTGCATCAGTCACTGTGTTGGGGATCAGTCACTGTGTGTGTGGGGGATCAGTCACTGTGTGTGTGTTGGGGCATCGGTCACTGTGTGTATGGGGTGATCAGTCACCTTGTGTGTTTGGGTGGGGATCAGTCACTTTGTGTGTGGGTGCCATCAGTCACTGTGTGTGTGGGGTGGATCAGTCACTGTGTGTGGGGGGATCAGTCACTGTGTGTGTGTGGGAGCATCAGTCACTGTGTTGGGGATCAGTCACTGTGTGTGTGGGGCGATCAGTCACTGTGTGTGCGTGGGGGATCAGTCACTGTGTGTGGGAGGGATCAGTCACTGTGTGTGGGGGGGGATCAGTCATTGTGTGTGTCGAGAGGGTTCAGTCACTGTGTGTGTGGGGGGGATCAGTTACTGTGTGTGTGGGTCGGATTACCCGCTGTGTGTGGGGGGGAACAGTCACTGGGTGTGGGGGGATTAGTCACTGTGTGTGGGGAGGGGATCAGTCACTGTGTGTGGAGGGGAGGGATCAGTCACTGTGTGTGTGGGGGTGGATCAGTCACTGTGTGTGCGGGGGGAATCAGTCACTTTGTGGTGGGGATCAGTCACTGTGTGTTGGTCGGGGGCATCAGTCACTGTGTGTGTGAGGGATCAGTCACTGTGTGTTGGTCGGGGGCATCAGTCACTGTGTGTGTGGGGGATCAGTCACTGTGTTTGTGGGTTGATCAGTCACTGTGTGTGTGTGGGTGGGGATCAGTCACTGTGTGTGGGGGGGATCAGTCACTGTGTGTTGGTGATCAGTCACTGTGTGTGTGTGGAGGGATCAGTCAATGTGTGTGTGTGGCTGGGGATCAGTCACTGTGTGTGTGGGGGCCATCAGTCACCGTGTGTGTCGGGGGGATCAGTCACTGTGTGTGGGGGGATCAGTCACTGTGTGTGTGTGGGGGCATCAGTCACTGTGTGTTGGGGATCAGTCACTGTGTGTGTGTGGAGGGATTAGTCACTGTGTGTGTGGGGGGATCAGTCACTGTGTGTGTGGGGATGGATCAGTCACTGTGTGTGGGCGGGGGATCAGTCACTGTGTGCGTCGGGGAGCTTCAGTCGCAGTGTGTGAGGGGGATCTGTCACTGTGTGTGGGGGGGGGGGATTAGTCACTGTGTGTGGGGTCGATCAGTCACTGTGTGTGGAGGGCATTAGTCACTGTGTGTTGAGGGGATAAGTCACGGTGTGTGGAGGGGAGGGATCAATCACTGTGTCTGGTGGGGGTTCAGTCACTGTGTGTGTGGGGGGGATCAGTCACTGTGTGTGTGGGTCGGATCTGTCGCTGTGTGTGGGGGGGATCAGTCAATGGTTGTGGGGGGATCTGTCACTGTGTGTGGTGGGGGATCAGTCACTGTGTGTGGGGGATGGATCAGTCACTGTCTGTGTGGGGGTGGATCAGTCACTGTGTGTGCGGGGGGAATCAGTCACTTTGTGGTGGGGGATCAGTCACTGTGTGTTGGTCGGGGGCATCAGTCACTGTGTGTGTGAGGGATCAGTCACTGTGTGTTGGTCGGGGGCATCAGTCACTGTGTGTGTGGGGGATCAGTCACTGTGTGTGTGGGTTGATCAGTCACTGTGTGTGTGTGGGTGGGGATCAGTCACTGTGTTTGGGGGGGATCAGTCACTGTGTTTTTGGGGTGATCAGTCACTGTGTGTGTGTTTGGGTGGGGATCAGTCACTGTGTGTGGGGGGGATCAGTCACTGCTTGTGTGTGAGTGTTGATCAGTCACTGTGTGTGTGGGTTGATCAGTCACTGTGTGTGTGGTGTGATCAGTCACTGTGTGTGTGTGGGTGGGGATCAGTCACTGAGTGTGTGGGGGATCAGTCACTGTGTTTTTGGGGTGATCAGTCACTGTGTGTGTGTGGAGGGATCAGTCACTGTGTGTGGGGGGGATCAGTCAATGTGTGTATGTGGGTGGGGATCAGTCACTGTGTGTGTGGGGGCCATCAGTCACTGTGTGTGTGGGGGGGATTCAGTCACTGTGTGTGCGGGGATCAGTCACTGTATGTGTGGGGGGGATCAGTCACTGTGTGTGCGGGGATCAGTCTCTGTGTGTGTGTGGGGGCATCAGTCACTGTGTATTGGGGATCAGTCACTGTGTGTGTGTGGAGGGATCAGTCACTGTGTGTGGGGGGGATCAGTCAATGTGTGTTGGGGATCAGTCACTGTGTGTGTGTGGAGGGATCAGTCACTGTGTGTGGGAGGGGATCAGTCACTGTGTGTCTGTGGGTGGATCAGTCACTGTGTGTGGGGGGATCAGTCATTGTGTGTGTGTGGGATGATCATTCACTGTGTGTGTTGGGGGGTATCAGTCACTGTGTGTGTGGGGGGATCAGTCACTGTGTGTGGGGGTCGGATTAGTCGCTGTGTGTGGGGGGATCTGTCACAGGGTGTGGGCGGATCAGTCACTGTGTGTGGGGGGGATCAGTCACTGTGTGTGGGGGAGGGATAAGTCACTGATGTGTTGGGGGGTATCAGTCACTCTGTGTGTGGGGGGGATCAGTCACTGTGTGGTGGGGGATCAGTCACTGTGTGTGGTCGGGGGCATCAGTCACTGTGTGTGGGCGGGATCAGTCACTGTGTGTGTGGGGGATCAGTCATTGTGTGTGGGTCGTGGGCATCAGTCTCTGTGTAGGGGGGGGATCAGTCACTGTCTGTGGGGGGGTCAGTCACTGTTTGTGGGATGGATCAGTCACCGTGTGTGTCGGGGGGGGATCAGTCATTGTGTGTGGCCGGGGATCAGTCACTGTGTGTGGTGGGGCGATCAGTCACTGTGTGTGTCGGGGGGGATCAGGCAATGTGTTTGGGGGGGATCAGTCATTGTGTGTGTGTGGGAGGATCATTCACTGTGTGTGTGGGGGGGGATCAGTCACTGTGTGTGGGGGGATCAGTCACTGCGTGTGTGGGGGGATCAGTCACTGTGTGTGGGGGGGATCAGTCACTGAGTGGGGGGGATCAGTCACTGTGCGTGGGGGGAGGTCATTCACTGTGTGTCGGGGGGGATCAGTCACTGTGTTTGGGGGGGATCAGTCACTTTGTGTGTTTGGGAGGATCATTCACTGTGTGTGTGGGGGGGATCAGTCACTGTGTGTGGGGGGATCACTCACTGTGTCTGTGGGGGGATCAGTCACTGTGTGTGGGGGGGATCAGTTACTGTGTGAGGGGAGATCAGTCACTGTGTGTGGGGGGATCAGTCACTGTGTATGTGGGTTGCATCAGTCACTGTGTGTGGGGGGGGGATCAGTCACTGCGTGTTTGGGGGAATCAGTCACTGTGTGTGTTGGGGGTCATCAGTCACTGTGTGTGTGTGGGTGGGGATCAGTCACTGTGTGTGGGGGGGATCAGTCACTGTGTGTGGGGGGGATCAGTCACTTTGTGTGTGGGGGCCTTCAGTCACTGTGTTTGTGGGGTGGATCAGTCACTGTGTGTGGGGGAATCAGTAACTGTGTGTGTGTGGGGGCATCAGTCATTGTGTTGGGGATCAGTCACTGTGTGTGTGGGGGTTCAGTCACTGTGTGTGTGCGGGGGGGATCATTCACTGAGTGTGGGAGGGATCAGTCATTGTGTGTGGGGAGGGTTCAGTCACTGTGTGTGTGGGGGGGGGATCAGTTACTGTGTGTGTGGGTCGGATTAGTCGCTGTGTGTGGGGGGGATCAGTCACTGCGTGTGGGGGGATTAGTCACTGTGTGTGGGGAGGGTATCAGTCACTGTGTGTGGGGGGGAGGGATCATCACTGTGTGTGTGGGGGGGGATTAGTCACTGTGTGTGTGGGGGATCAGTCACTGTGTCTGAGGGGGGCTCAGTCACTGAGTGGGGGAGATCAGTCACTGTGCGTGTAGGGGATCAGTCACTGTGTGTGTGTGGGAGGATCATTCACTGTGTGTGTCGGGGGGGGGATCAGTCACTGTGTGTTGGGGGATGAGTCACTATGTGTGTGGGGGGATCAGTCACTGTGTCTTGGGAGGATCAGTCACTGTGTGTGTGGGGCCATCAGTCACTGTGTGTTGGGGGGATCAGTCATTGTGTGTGTGGGGGGATCAGTCACTGTGTGTGTGTTGGGGCATCAGTCACTGTGTGTATGGGGTGATCAGTCACTGTGTGTGTGTGGGGGGGATCAGTTATTGTGTGTTGGTGATCAGTCACTGTGTGTGTGTGGAGGGATCAGTCAATGTGTGTGTGTGGCTGGGGATCAGTCACTGTGTGTGTGGGGGCCATCAGTCATCGTGTGAGTCGGGGGGATCAGTCACTGTGTGTGGGGGGATCAGTCACTGTGTGTGTGTGGAGGGATTAGTCACTGTGTGTGTGGGGGCCATCAGTCCCCGTGTGTGTCGGGGGGATCAGTCACTGTGTGTGGAGGGATCAGTCAATGTGTGTGTGTGGCTGGGGATGAGTCACTGTGTGTGTGGGTGCCATCAGTCACCGTGTGTGTCGGGGGCATCAGTCACTGTGTGTTGGCGATCAGTCGCTGTGTGTGTGTGAAGGGATTAGTCACTGTGTGTGTGGGGGGATCAGTCACTGTGTGTGTGGGGATGGATCAGTCACTGTGGGTGGGCGGGGGATCAGTCACTGTGTGCGTCGGGGATTCAGTCACAGTGTGTGAGGGGGATCAGTCACTGTGTGTGTGGGGGCCATCAGTCACCGTGTGTGTCGGGGGGATCAGTCACTGTGTGTGGGGGGATCAGTCACTGTGTGTGTGTGGAGGGATTAGTCACTGTGTGTGTGGGGGCCATCAGTCACCGTGTGTGTCGGGGGGATCAGTCACTGTGTGTGGAGGGATCAGTCAATGTGTGTGTGTGGCTGGGGATCAGTCACTGTGTGTGTGGGTGCCATCAGTCACCGTGTGTGTCGGGGGCATCAGTCACTGTGTGTTGGCGATCAGTCACTGTGTGTGTGTGAAGGGATTAGTCACTGTGTGTGTGGGGGGATCAGTCACTGTGTGTGTGGGGATGGATCAGTCACTGTGTGTGGGCGGGGGATCAGTCACTGTGTGCGTCGGGGATTCAGTCACAGTGTGTGAGGGGGATCAGTCACTGTGTGTGGGGGGGATTAGTCACTGTGTGTTGAGGGGATAAGTCACGGTGTGTGGAGGGGAGGGATCAGTCACTGTGTCTGGTGGGGGTTCAGTCACTGCGTGTGTGGGGGGGATCAGTCACTGTGTGTGTGGGTCGGATCTGTCGCTGTGTGTGGGGGGGATCAGTCAATGGTTGTGGGGGGATCTGTCACTGTGTGTGGTGGGGGATCAGTCACTGTGTGTGGGGGATGGATCAGTTACTGTGTGTGTGGGGGTGGATCAGTCACTGTGTGTGGGGAGATCAGTCACTTTGTGGTGGGGGATCAGTCACTGTGTGTTTGTCGGGGGCATCAGTCACTGTGTGTGTGAGGGATCAGTCACTGTGTGTTGGTCGGGGGCATCAGTCACTGTGTGTGTGGGGGATCAGTCACTGTGTGTGTGGGTTGATCAGTCACTGTGTGTGTGTGGGTGGGGATCAGTCACTGTGTTTGGGGGGGATCAGTCACTGTGTTTTTGGGGTGATCAGTCACTGTGTGTGTGTTTGGGTGGGGATCAGTCACTGTGTGTGGGGGGGATCAGTCACTGCTTGTGTGTGAGTGGGGATCAGTCACTGTGTGTGTGGGTTGATCAGTCACTGTGTGTGTGGGGTGATCAGTCACTGTGTGTGTGTGGGTGGGGTTCAGTCACTGATTGTGTGGGGGATCAGTCACTGTGTTTTTGGGGTGATCAGTCACTGTGTGTGTGTGAGTGGGGATCGGTCACTGTATGTGTGGGTTGATCAGTCACTGTGTGTGTGGGGTGATCAGTCACTGTGTGTGTGTGGAGGGATCAGCCATTGTGTGGGGGGGAACAGTCAATGTGTGTGTGTGGGTGGGGATCAGTCACTGTGTGTGTGGGGGCCATCAGTCACTGTGTGTGTGGGGGGGATCAGTCACTGTGTGTGCGGGGATCAGTCACTGTGTGTGTGGGGGGGATCAGTCACTGTGTGTGCGGGGATCAGTCACTGTGTGTGTGTGGGGGCATCAGTCACTGTGTGTTGGGGATCAGTCACTGTGTGTGTGTGTGGAGGGATCAGTCACTGTGTGTGGGGGGGATCAGTCAATGTGTGTTGGGGATCAGTCACTGTGTGTGTGTGGTGGGATCAGTCACTGTGTGTGGGAGGGGATCAGTCACTGTGTGTCTCTGGGTGGATCAGTCACTGTGTGTGGGGGGATCAGTCACTGTGTGTGGTGGGGATAAGTCACTGTGTGTGTGGGAGGATACAGTCACTGTGTGTTGAGGAGGGATAAGTCACTGTGTGTGTTGGGGGGTATCAGTCACTGTGTGTGTGGGGGGGATCAGTCACTGTGTGAGGGGGTCGGATTAGTCGCTGTGTGTGGGGGGATCTGTCACTGGGTGTGGGCGGATCAGTCACTGTGTGTGGGGGGGAACAGTCACTGTGTGTGGGGGAGGGATAATTCACTGTGTGTGTTGGGGAGTATCAGTCACTCTGTGTGTGGGGGGGATCGGTCACTGTGTGTGGTGGGTATCAGTCACTGTGTGTGGGGGAGGGATAAGTCACTGATGTTTTGGGGGGTATCAGTCACTGTGTGTGTGGGGGGGATCAGTCACTGTGTGGTGGGGGATCAGTCACTGTGTGTGGTGGGGGGATCTGTCACTGTGTGTGTCGGGGGGGATCAGTCACTGTGTTTGGGGGGGATCAGTCTCTGTGTGTGTGTGGGAGGATCATTCACTGTGTGTGTGGGGGGGGATCATTCACTGTGTGTGGGGGGATCAGTCACTGTGTGTGTGGGGGGATCAGTCACTGAGTGTGGGGGGGATCAGTCACTGAGTGGGGGGGATCAGTCACTGTGCGTGGGGGGAGGTCAGTCACTGTGTGTGTCGGGGGGGATCAGTCACTGTGTTTGGGGGGGATCAGTCACTTTGTGCGTTTGGGAGGATCATTCACTGTGTGTGTGGGGGGGGATCAGTCACTGTGTGTGGGGGGATCACTCACTGTGTGTGTGGGGGGATCAGTCACTGTGTGTGGGGGGGATCAGTTACTGTGTGTGGGGGGATCAGTCACTGTGTGTGGGGGGATCAGTCACTGTGTATGTGGGTGGAATCAGTCACTGTGTGTGGGGGGGGATCAGTCACTGCGTGTTTGGGGGAATCAGTCACTGTGTGTGTTGGGGGTCATCAGTCACTGTGTGTGGGTGGGGATCAGTCACTGTGTGTGGGGGGGATCAGTCACTGTGTGTGTGTGGGTGGGTTCAGTCACTGTGTGTGGGGGGATTAGTCACTGTGTGTGTCGGGGTGGATCAGTCACTGTGTGTGTGGGGGAATCAGTCATTGTGTGTGGGGGGATCAGTCACTGTGTATGTGGTGATCAGTCACTGAGTGGAGGGATCAGTCACTGTGTTTGGGGGTATCAGTCACTGTGTGTGTGTTGCGGGATCAGTCACTTTGTTTGGGGGATAAGTCACTGTGTGTGCGGGGGGTGGGATCAGTCATTGTGTGTGGTGGGGGGATCAGTCACTGTGTGTATCGGGGGAGGATCAGTCACTGAGTGGCGGGGATCAGTCACTGTGTGTGGTGGGATCAGTCACTGTGTGTGGGGGTGATCATTCACTGTGTGTATGGGGGGATCAGTCACTGAATGGCGGGGATCAGTCACTGTGTGTGTGGGGGGATCAGTCACTGAGTAGCGGGGATCAATCACTGTGTGTGGTGGGGATCAGTCACTGTGTGTGGGGGTGATCAGTCACTGTGTGTGTGGGGGGATCAGTCACTGAGTGGCGGGGACCAGTCACTGTGTTTGGGGGGGATCAGTCACTGTGTGTGTGTTGGGGGATCAGTCACTGTTTGTTTGTGGGATCAGTCACTGTGTGGGGGGGGATAAGTCACTGTGTGTGTGTGGGGGGGATCAGTCACCTTGTTTGTGGGGGGGGATCAGTCACCGTGTGTGTCGGGGGGTGTTCAGTCATAGTGTGTCCGGGGATCAGTCACTGTGTGTGGTGGGGGGATCAGTCACTGTGTGAGTCGGGGGGGGGGGTTCAGTCACTGTGTGTGGGGGGATTAGTCACTCTGTGTGGTGGGGGGGATCAGTCACGGTGTGTGTGTGGGTGGGATCAGTCACCGTGTGTGTCGGGGGGGGATCAGTCACCGTGTGTGTCGTGGGGGGGATCAGTAATTGTGTGTGGCCGGGGATCAGTCACTGTGTGTGGTGGGGGCATCAGTCACTGTGTGTGTCGGGGGGGATCAGTCACTGTGTGTGGGGGAATCAGTCACTGTGTGTTGGGGGGGGTCAGTCACTGAGTGGGGGGGATCAGTCACTGTGCGTGGAGAGGGGGGATCAGTCACTGTGTGTGTGTGGGAGGATCATTCACTGTCTGTGTGGGGGGGGATCAGTCACTGTGTGTGGGGGGGGATCAGTCACTGAGTGGGGGGGATCAGTCACTGTGCGTGGGGGAGATCCGTCACTGTGTGTGGGGGGATCAGTCACTGTGTGTGTGGGGGAATCGGTCACTGTGTGTGTGAGTGGCATCAGTCACTGTGTGTGGGGCGGGATCAGTCACTGCGTGTGTGGGGGAATCAGTCACTGTATGTGTGGGGGGGCATCAGTCACTGTTTGTGTGTGGGTGGGGATCAGTCACTGTGTGTGGGGGGGATCAGTCACTGTGTGCGGTGGGGATCAGTCAATGTGTGTGTGTGGGTGGGGATCAGTCACTTTGTGTGTGGGTGCCATCAGTCACTCTGTGTGTGGGGGGATCAGTCACTGTGTGTGTGCGTGGGGGATCAGTCACTGTGTGTGTGAGGGATCAGTCACTGTGTGTGGGGGGGGATCAATCACTGTGTGTGTCGAGAGGGTTCAGTCACTGTGTGAGGGGGGATCAGTTACTGTGTGTGTGGGTCAGATTAGCCGCTGTGTGTGGGGGGGGGATCAGTCACTGGGTGTGCAGGGATTAGTCACTGAGTGTGGGGAGAGGATCAGTCACTGTGTGTGTAGGGGAGGGATCAGTCACTGTGTGTGTCGTGGGGGGGATCAGTCATTGTGTGTGGCCGGGGATCAGTCACTGTGTGTGGGGGGGAGGATCATTCACTGTGTGTGTGGGTGGGGATCAGTCACTGTGTGAGGGGGGATCAGTAACTGTGTGTGTGGGGGGATCGGTCACTGTGTGTGGGGGGGCGATCAGTCACTGAGTGGGGGAGATCAGTCACTGTGCGTGGGGGGGATCAGTCACTGAGTGTGTCGGGGGGGATCAGTCACTGTGTTTGGGGGGGATCAGTCACTTTGTGTGTGTGGGAGGATCATTCACTGTGTGTGTGGGGGGGGATCAGTCACTGTGTGTGGGGGGATCAGTCACTGTGTCTGTGGGGGCATCAGTCACTGTGTGTGGGGGGGGATCAGTCACTGCGTGTGTGGGGGAATCAGTCACTGTGTGTGGGGGGGGATCAGTCAATGTGTGTGTGTGGGTGGGGATCAGTCACTTTGTGTGTGGGTGCCATCAGTCACTGTGTGTGTGGGGTGGATCAGTCACTGTGTGTGGGGGGATCAGTCACTGTGTGTGTGGGAGCATCAGTCAGTGTGTTGGGGATCAGTCACTGTGTGTGTGGGGCGATCAGTCACTGTGTGTGCGTGGGGGATCAGTCACTGTGTGTGGGAGGGATCAGTCACTGTGTGTGGGGGGGGATCAGTCACTGTGTGTGTCGAGAGGGTTCAGTCACTGTGTGTGTGGGGGGGGGGATCAGTTACTCTGTGTGTGGGTCGGATTAGCCGCTGTGTGTGGGGGGGATCAGTCACTGGGTGTGGGGGGATTAGTCACTGTGTGTAGGGAGGGGATCAGTCACTGTGTGTGGAGGGGAGGGATCAGTCACTCTGTGCGTGGGGGGGGGATTAGTCACAGTGTGTGTGGGGCATCAGTCACTGTGTGGTGGGGGATCAGTCACTGTGTGTTGGTCGGGGGCATCAGTCACTGTCTGTGGGGGGGATCAGTCACTGTGTGTGTGGGGGATCAGTCACTGTGTGTGTCGGGGGGATCAGTCACTGTGTGTGGGGGGATCAGTCACTGTGTGTGGGGGGGGGATCAGTCACTGAGTGGGGGGGATCAGTCACTGTGCGTGGGGGGGATCAGTCACTGTGTGTGTGTGGGAGGATCATTCACTGTGTGTGTGGGGGGGGATCAGTCACTGTGTGTGGGGGGGGGATCAGTCACTGAGTGGGGGGGATCAGTCACTGTGCGTGGGGGGGGATCAGTCAATGTGTGTGTGGGAGGATCATTCACTGTGTGTGTGGGGGGGGGGATCAGTCACTGTGTGTGGGGGGATCAGTCACTGTGTGTGTGGGGGGATCAGTCACTGTGTGTGGAGGGGGGGATCAGTCACTGAGTGGCGGAGATCAGTCACTGTGCATGGGGGGGATAGGTCACTCTGTGTGTCGGGGGGATCAGTCACTGTGTTTGGGGGGGATCAGTCACTTTGTGTGTGTGGGAGGATCATTCGCTGTGTGTGTGGGGGGGGATCAGTCACTGTGTGTGGGGGGATCAGTCACTGTTTGTGTGTGGGGATCAGTCACTGTGTCAGAGGGTGGCATCAGTCACTGTGTGTGGGGGGGGATCAGACACTGCGTGTGTGGGGGAATCAGTCACTCTGTGTGTGGGGGGGCATCAGTCACTGTGTGTGTGTGGGGATCAGTCACTGTGTGTGGGGGGGATCAGTCACTGTGTGTGGGGGGATCAGTCAATGTGTGTGTGTGGGTGGGGATCAGTCAGTTTGTGTGTGGGTGCCATCAGTCACTGTGTGTATGCGTGGGGGATCAGTCACTGTGTGTGGGAGGGATCAGTCACTGTGTGTGGGGGGGGATCAGTCACTGTGTGTGTCGAGAGGGTTCAGTCACTGTGTGTGTGGGGGGGGGATCAGTTACTGTGTGTGTGGGTCGGATTAGCCGCTGTGTGTGGGGGGGATCAGTCACTGGGTGTGGGGGGATTAGTCACTGTGTCTGGGGAGGGGATCAGTCACTGTGTATGGAGGGGAGGGACCAGTCACTGTGCGTGTGGGGGGGGATTAGTCACAGTGTGTGTGGGGCATCAGTCACTGTGTGTGTGGGGGGGAGCAGACACTGTGTGGTGGGGGATCAGTCACTGTGTGTTGGTCGGGGGCATCAGTCACTGTCTGTGGGGCGGATCAGTGACTGTGTGTGTGGGGGATCAGTCACTGTGTGTGTCGGGGGGATCAGTCACTGTGTGTGGGGGGATCAGTCACTGTGTGTGGGGGGGGATCTGTCACTGAGTGGGGGGGATCAGTCACTGTGCGTGGGGGGGGGATCAGTCACTGTGTATGTGTGGGAGGATCATTCACTGTGTGTGTGGGGGGGGATCAGTCACTGTGTGTGGGGGGATCAGTCACTGTGTGTGTGGGGGGATCAGTTACTGTGTGTGGGGGGGGGATCAGTCACAGAGTGGGGGAGATCAGTCACTCTGCGTGGGGGGGATCAGTCACTGTGTGTGTCGGGGGGGATCAGTCACTGTGTTTGGGGGGGATCAGTCACTTTCTGTGTGTGGGAGGATCATTCACTGTGTGTGTGGGGGGGATCAGTCACTGTGTGTGGGGGGCACAGTCACTGTGTCTGTGGGTGGCATCAGTCACTGTGTGTGGGGGGGGATCTGTCACTGCGTGTGTGGGGGAATCAGTCACTGTGTGTGTGGGGGGGCATCAGTCACTGTGTGTGTATGGGTGGGGATCAGTCACTGTGTGTGGGGGGGATCAGTCACTGTGTGTGGGGAGGATCAGTCAATGTGTGTGTGTGGGTGGGGATCAGTAACTTTGTGTGTGGGTGCCATCAGTCACTGTGTGTGTGGGGTGGATCAGTCACTGTGTGTGGGGGGATCAGTCACTGTGTGTGTGTGGGAGCATCAGTCACTGTGTTGGGGATCAGTCACTGTGTGTGTGGGGGGATCAGTCACTGTGTGTGTGCGTGGGGGATCAGTCACTGTGTGTGGGAGGGATCAGTCACTGTGTGTGGGAGGGGATCAGTCACTGTGTGTGTCGAGAGGGTTCAGTCACTGTGTGTGTGGGGGGGGATCAGTTACTGTGTGTGTGGGTCGGATTAGCCGCTGTGTGTCGGGGGGATCAGTAAGTAGGTGTGGGGGGATTAGTCACTGTGTGTGGGGAGGGGATCAGTCACTGTGTGTGGAAGGGAGGGATCAGTCACAGTGTGTGTGGGGGGGATTAGTCACAGTGTGTGTGGGGCATCAGTCACTGTGTGTGTGGGGGGCAGCAGTCACTGTGTGGTGGGGGATCAGTCACTGTGTGTTGTTCGGGGGTATCAGTCACTGTCTGTGGGGGGGATCAGTCACTGTGTGTGTGGGGGATCAGTCACTGTGTGTGGGTCGGGGGCATCAGTCACTGTGTGTGGGATGGGGGATGAGTCACTGTGTGTGGGGGGAATCAATCACTGCGTGTGGAGGGGATCAGTCAATGTGTTTTTGTGGGTGGGGATCAGTCACTGTGTGTGTGGGGGCCATCAGTCACTGAGTGGGGGGGATCAGTCACTGTGTGTGTCGGGGGGATCAGTCACTGTGTTTGGGGGGGATCAGTCACTGTGTCTGTGTGGGAGGATCATTCACTGTGTGTGTCGGGGGGGGATCAGTCACTGTGTGTTGGGGGATGACTCACTGTGTGTGGGGGGTGATCAGTCACTGTGTGTTGGGAGGATCAGTCACTGTGTGTGTGGGGCCATCAGTCACTGTGTGTTGGGGGGATCAGTCATTGTGTGTGTGGGGGGATCAGTCACTGTGTGTGTGTTGGGGCATCGGCCACTGTATGTATGGGATGATCAGTCACTGTGTGGGTGTGGGTGGGGATCAGTCACTGTGTTTGGGGGGGATCAGTCACTGTGTGTTGGTGATCAGTCACTGTGTGTGTGTGGAGGGATCAGTCAATGTGTGTGTGTGGCTGGGGATCAGACACTGTGTGTGTGGGGGCCATCAGTCACCGTGTGTGTCGGTGGGATCAGTCACTGTGTGTGGGGGGGATCAGTCACTGTGTGTGGGGGGGATCAGTCAATGTGTGTGTGTGGGTGGGGATCAGTCACTTTGTGTGTGGGTGCCATCAGTCACTGTGTGTGTGGGGTGGATCAGTCACTGTGTGTGGGGGGATCAGTCACTGTGTGTGTGTGGGAGCATCAGTCACTGTGTTGGGGATCAGTCACTGTGTGTGTGGGGGGATCAGTCACTGTGTGTGTGCGTGGGGGATCAGTCACTGTGTGTGGGAGGGATCAGTCACTGTGTGTGGGAGGGGATCAGTCACTGTGTGTGTCGAGAGGGTTCAGTCACTGTGTGTGTGGGGGGGGATCAGTTACTGTGTGTGTGGGTCGGATTAGCCGCTGTGTGTCGGGGGGATCAGTAACTGGGTGTGGGGGGATTAGTCACTGTGTGTGGGGAGGGGATCAGTCACTGTGTGTGGAGGGAGGGATCAGTCACTGTGTGTGTGGGGGCGATTAGTCACAGTGTGTGTGGGGCATCAGTCACTGTGTGTGTGGGGGGGAGCAGTCACTGTGTGGTGGGGGATCAGTCACTGTGTGTTGTTCGGGGGTATCAGTCACTGTCTGTGGGGGGGATCAGTCACTGTGTGTGTGGGGGATCAGTCACTGTGTGTGGGTCGGGGGCATCAGTCACTGTGTGAGGGTGGGGGATGAGTCACTGTGTGTGGGGGGAATCAATCACTGCGTGTGGGGGGGATCAGTCAATGTGTTTTTGTGGGTGGGGATCAGTCACTGTGTGTGTGGGGGCCATCAGTCACTGAGTGGGGGGGATCAGTCACTGTGTGTGTCGGGGGGGATCAGTCACTGTCTTTGGGGGGGATCAGTCACTGTGTCTGTGTGGGAGGATCATTCACTGTGTGTGTCGGGGGGGGATCAGTCACTGTGTGTTGGGGGATGACTCACTGTGTGTGTGGCTGGATCAGTCACTGTGTGTTGGGAGGATCAGTCACTGTGTGTGGGGGGCCATCAGTCACTGTGTGTTGGGGGGATCAGTCATTGTGTGTGTGGGGGGATCAGTCACTGTGTGTGTGTTGGGGCATCGGTCACTGTGTGTATGGGATGATCAGTCACTGTGTGTGTGTGGGTGGGGATCAGTCACTGTGTTTGGGGGGGATCAGTCACTGTGTGTTGGTGATCAGTCACTGTGTGTGTGTGGAGGGATCAGTCAATGTGTGTGTGTGGCTGGGGATCAGTCACTGTGTGTGTGGGGGCCATCAGTCACCGTGTGTGTCGGGGGGATCAGTCACGGTGTGTGGGGGGATCAGTCACTGTGTGTGTGTGGGGGCATCAGTCACTGTGTGTTGGGGATCAGTCACTGTGTGTGTGTGGAGGGATTAGTCACTGTGTGTGTGGGGGGATCAGTCACTGTGTGTGTGGGGATGGATCAGTCACTGTGTGTGGGCGGGGGATCAGTCACTGTGTGCGTCGGGGAGCTTCAGTCACAGTGTGTGAGGGGGATCAGTCACTGTGTGTGGGGGGGGGATTAGTCACTGTGTGTGGGGTCGATCAGTCACTGTGTTTGGAGGGGATTAGTCACTGTGTGTTGAGGGGATAAGTCACGGTGTGTGGAGGGGAGGGATCAGTCACTGTGTCTGGTGGGGGTTCAGTCACTGTGTGTGTGGGGGGGATCAGTCACTGTGTGTGTGGGTCGGATCTGTCGCTGTGTGTGGGGGGGATCAGTCAATGGTTGTGGGGGGATCTGTCACTGTGTGTGGTGGGGGATCTGTCACTGTGTGTGGGGGATGGATCAGTCACTGTGTGTGTGGGGGTGGATCAGTCACTGTGTGTGCGGGGGGAATCAGTCACTTTGTGGTGGGGGATCAGTCACTGTGTGTTGGTCGGGGGCATCAGTCACTCTGTGTGTGAGGGATCAGTCACTGTATGTTGGTCGGGGGCATCAGTCACTGTGTGTGTGGGGGATCAGGCACTGTGTGTGTGTGGGTGGGGATCAGTCACTGTGTTTGGGGGGGATCAGTCACTGTGTTTTTGGAGTGATCAGTCACTGTGTGTGTGTTTGGGTGGGGATCAGTCACTGTGTGTGGGGGGGATCAGTCACTGCTTGTGTGTGAGTGTTATTCAGTCACTGTGTGTGTGGGTTGATCAGTCACTGTGTGTGTGGTGTGATCAGTCACTGTGTGTGTGTGTGCGTGGGGATCAGTCACTGAGTGTGTGGGGGATCAGTCACTGTGTTTTTGGGGTGATCAGTCACTGTGTGTGTGTGGAGGGATCAGTCACTGTGTGTGGAGGGATCAGTCAATGTGTGTGTGTGGGTGGGGATCAGACACTGTGTGTGTGGGGGCCATCAGTCACTGTGTGTGTGGGGGGGATCAGTCACTGTGTGTGCGGGGATCAGTCACTGTGTGTGTGGGTGGGATCAGTCACTGTGTGTGCGGGGATCAGTCTCTGTTTGTGTGTGGGGGCATCAGTCACTGTGTATTGGGGATCAGTCACTGTGTGTGTGTGGAGGGATCAGTCACTGTGTGTGGGGGGGATCAGTCAATGTGTGTTGGGGATCAGTCACTGTGTGTGTGTGGAGGGATCAGTCACTGTGTGTGGGAGGGGATCAGTCACTGTGTGTCTGTGGGTGGATCAGTCACTGTGTGTGGGGGGATCAGTCATTGTGTGTGTGTGGGAGGATCATTCACTGTGTGTGTTGGGGGGTATCAGTCACTGTGTGTGTGGGGGGGATCAGTCACTGTGTGTGGGGGTCGGATTAGTCGCTGTGTGTGGGGGGATCTGTCACTGGGTGTGTGCGGATCAGTCACTGTGTGTGGGGGGGATCAGTCACTGTGTGTGGGGGAGGGATAAGTCACTGTGTGTGTTGGGGAGTATCAGTCACTCTGTGTGTGGGGGGATCGGTCACTGTGTGTGGGGGGTATCTGTCACTGTGTGTGGTGGAGGGATAAGTCACTGATGTGTTGGGGGGTATCAGTCACTGTGTGTGTGGGGGGGATCAGTCACTGTGTGGTGGGGGATCAGTCACTGTGTGTGGTCGGGGGCATCAGTCACTGTGTGTGGGGGGGATCAGTCACTGTGTGTGTGGGGGATCAGTCATTGTGTGTGGGTCGTGGGCATCAGTCTCTGTGTGGGGGGGGGGATCAGTCACTGTGTGTGGGGGGGTCAGTCACTGTTTGTAGGGGGGATCAGTCACCGTGTGTGTCGGGGGGTGATCAGTCATTGTGTGTGGCCGGGGATCAGTCACTGTGTGTGGTGGGGGGATCAGTCACTGTGTGTGTCTGGGGGGATCAGGCACTGTGTTTGGGGGGAATCAGTCATTGTGTGTGTGTGGGAGGATCATTCACTGTGTGTGTGGGGGGGATCAGTCACTGTGTGTGGGGGGATCAGTCACTGTGTGTGTGGGGGGATCAGTCACTGTGTGTGGGGGGGGGATCAGTCACTGAGTGGGGGGGATCAGTCACTGTGCGTGGGGGGAGGTCAGTCACTGTGTGTGTCGGGGGGGATCAGTCACTGTGTTTGGGGGGGATCAGTCACTTTGTGTGTTTGGGAGGATCATTCACTGTGTGTGTGGGGGGGGATCAGCCACTGTGTGTGGGGGGATCACTCACTGTGTGTGTGGGGGGATCAGTCACTGTGTGTGGGGGGGATCAGTTACTGTGTGTGGGGGGATCAGTCACTGTGTGTTGGTGGGATCAGTCACTGTGTGTGGTGGGATCAGTCACTGGTTGGGGGGGATCAGTCACTGTGTTGCGGGGGGTTCAGTCACTGTGTGTGTGGGGTGATCAGTCACTGTGTGTGAGTGGGGGGATCAGTCACTGTGTGTGTGGGGGGGCTCAATCACTGTGTGTGGTTGGGGGATCAGTCACTTTGTGGGTGGGGGTGATCAGTCGCTGTGTGTGTGTGTGGGGGGGGATCAGTCAGTGTGTGTGTGGGGGAGATCAGTCACTGTGTGTGAGTGGGGGGATCAGTCACTGTGTGTGTGGGGGGGCTCAATCACTGTGTGTGGTTGGGGGATCAGTCACTTTGTGGGTGGGGGTGATCAGTCGCTGTGTGTGTGTGTGGGGGGGGGATCAGTCACTGTGTGTGTGTGGGGGGATCAGTCACTGTGTGGGTGGTGATCATGTCATTGTGTGGGGGGTGATCAGTCACAGTGTGTGGGGGGATCATTCACTGTGTGTGGGGGTATCAGTCACTGTGTGGGTGGGGGGGATCAGTCACTTTGTGTGGGGGGGATCAGTCACTGTGTGTGTGTGGGGGGGATCAGTCACTGTGCGCGGGGGTTCAGTCACTGTGTGTGGGGGGGATCAGTCACTGTGTGTGGGGGGATCAGTCACTGAGTGGGGGGTATCAGCCACTGTGTCTGGGGAGGGAGCAGTCACTGTGTGTGTGGGGGATCAGTCAATCTGTGTGGGGGGATCAGTCACTGTGTGTGTGTGGCGCGGATCAGTCACTGTGTGGGGGGGGCTCAGTCATTGTGTGTGTGTGGGGGGGCTCAATTACTGTGTGTGTGGGGGATCAGTCACTGTGTCTGGGGAGGGAGCAGTCACTGTGTGTGTGGGGGATCAGTCACTCTGTGTGGGGGTATCAGTCACTGTGTGTGTGTGGGGGGGGGATCATTCACTGTGAGGGGGGGATAAGTCACTGTGTGTGGGGGGGGATCAGTCACTGTGTGTGTGTGTGGGCGGGGATCATTCACTGTGTATGTGTGGGGGGGGATCAGTCACTGTGTGTGGGTTGGATCAGTCACTGTGTGTGTGGTGGGATCAGTCACTGCGTGTGTCGGGGGGGATCAGTCACTGTGTGGGGGGGAATCAGTCACTGTTTGTGTCGGAGGGGGTATCAGTCACTGTGTGTAGGGGGATTAGTCACTGTGTGTGTGGGGGTGCAGACACTGTGTGTGTGGGGGGGATCAGTCACTGTGTGTGTGGGGGGATCAGTCATTGTGTGTATGGGGGGATCAGTCACTGTGTTTGTGGGGGGTATCAGTCACTGTGTGTGGGGTGGGATCAGTCACTATGTGGGGGGGATCAGTCACTGTGTGGGTGGGGATCAGTCACTGTGTGTGTGTGGCGGGGATCAGTCACTGTTTGCGGGGGATCAGTCACTGTGTTACGGGGAGATCAGTCACTGTATGTGTGGGGTGATCAGTCACTGTGTGTGGGCGGGGATCAGTCATTGTGTTGGGAGGGATCAGTCACTGTGTGTGTGGGGGGGCTCAATTACTGTGTGTGGTTGGGGCATCAGTCACTCTGTGGGTGGGCGGATCAGTCATTGTGTGTGTGTGTGGGGGGGATCAGTCACTGTGTGTGTGTGGGGTGATCAGTCACTGTGTGTGGGCGGGGATCAGTCACTGTGTTGGGAGGGATCAGTCACTGTGTGTGTGGGGGGGATCAGTCACTGTGTGTGTGTGGGGGGATCAGTCACTGTGTGGGTGGTGATCATGTCATTGTGTGGGCGGTGATCAGTCACAGTTTGTGGGGGGATCATTCACTGTGTGTGGGGGGTCAGTCACTGTGTGGTGGGGGGGATCAGTCATTGTGTTTGGGGGGATCAGTCACTGTGTGTGGGGGGGATCAGTCACTGTATGCGGGGGATCAGTCACTGTGTGTTGGGGGGGATCAGTCACGGTGTGTGTGTGCGGGGATCAGTCACTGTGTGTGGGGGGGATTAGTCACTGAGTGGGGGGGGGATCAGTCCCTGGTTGGGGGGGATCAGTCACTGTGTTGCGGGGGGTTCAGTCACTGTGTGTGTGGGGTGATCAGTCACTGTGTGTGTGGGGGGATCAGTCAGTGTGTGTGTGAGAGGGATCAGTCACTTTGTGTGAGTGGGGGGATCAGTCACTGTGTGTGTGGGGGTGCTCAATCACTGTGTGTGGTTGGGGGATCAGTCACTTTGTGGGTGGGGGTGATCAGTCGCTGTGTGTGTGTGTGGGGGGGGATCAGTCACTGTGTGTGTGTGGGGGGATCAGTCACTGTGTGGGTGGTGATCATGTCATTGTGTGGGGGGTGATCAGTCACAGTGTGTGGGGGGGATCATTCACTGTGTGTGGGGGGATCAGTCACTGTGTGGGTGGGGGGGATCAGTCACTGTGTGTGTGTTGGGGAATCAGTCACTGTTTGTTTGGGGGATCAGTCACTGTGTGTAGGGGGGATAAGTCACTGTGTGTGGGTGGGGGGGATCAGTCACTGTGTGTATGGGTGATCAGTCACTGTGTGGGGGGGGATCAGTCACTGTGTGTGTGGTGGTTCAGTCACTGTGTGTGTGGGGGGGGGATCAGTCACTGTGTGTGGCCGGGGATCCGTCACTTTGTGTGTGGGGGGGATCAGTCACTGTGTGTGTGGGGGGATCAGTCATTGTGTGTATGGGGGGATCAGTCACTGTGTGTGTGGGGGGATCAGTCATTGTGTGTATGGGGGGATCAGTCACTGTGTGTGTGGGGGGGATCAGTCACTGTGTGAGGGGTGGGATCAGTCACTGTGTGGGGGGGATCTGTCACTGCGTGGGTGGGGATCAGTCACAGTGTGTGTGTGTGGGGGACCAGTCACTGTGTTGAGGGGGGATCAGTCACTGTGTGTGTGTGGCGGGGATCAGTCACTGTGTGGGTGGGGATCAGTCACTGTGTGTGTGTGGGAAGGATCAGTCACTGTGTGGCGGGGGGATCAGTCACTGTGTGTGTGTGGCGGGGATCAGTCTCTCTGTGTGGGGGGGATCAGTCACTGTGTGGGGGGGGGCGATCAGTCACTGTGTGTGTGTGGGCGGAAGGATCTGTCACTGTGTGTTGGTGGGATCAGTCACTGTATGTGGTGGGATCAGTCACTGTTTGTTGGTGGGATCAGTCACTGTGTGTGGGGGGATCAGTCACTGGTTGGGGGGGATCAGTCACTGTGTTGCGGGGGGATCAGTCACTGTGTGTGTGGGGTGATCAGTCACTGTGTGTGGGGGGGGTTCAGTCACTGGGTGTGTGGGGGGGCTCAATCACTGTGTGTGTTTGGGGGATCAGTCACTTTGTGGGTGGGGGGGATCAGTCGCTGTGTGTGTGTGGGGGGGGGATCAGTCACTGTGTGTGTGTGGGGGGATCAGTCACTGGGTGTATGGGGGGGCTCAATCACTGTGTGTGGTTGGGGGATCAGTCACTTTGTGGGTGGGGGGGATCAGTCGCTGTGTGTGTGTGGGGGGGGGATCAGTCACTGTGTGTGTGTGGGGGGATTAGTCACTGTGTGGGTGGTGATCATGTATTTGTGTGGGGGGTGATCAGTCACAGTGTGTGGGGGGGATCATTCACTGTGTGTGGGGGGATCAGTCACTGTGTGGGTGGGGGGGATCAGTCACTGTGTGTGGGGGGGGATCAGTCACTGTGTGTGGGGGGGATCAGTCACTGTGTGCGTAGGTTCAGTCACTGTGTGTGGGGGGGATCAGTCACTGTGTGTGGGGGGGATCAGTCACGGTTTGTGTCTGCGGGGATCAGTCACTGTGTGTGGGGGGGGATCAATCACTGAGTGGGGGGTATCAGTCATTGTGTGTGGGGGGAATCAGTCACTGTGTGTGCGTGGGGGGATCAGTCACTGTGTGGGGGGGATCAGTCACTGTGTGTGTGTGGGGGGTCTCACTCACTGTGTGTGTGGGGGATCAGTGACAGTGTCTGGGGAGGGAGCAGTCACTGTGTGTGTGGGGGATCAGTCACTCTGTGTGGGGTGATCAGTCACTGTGTGTGTGGGGGGGGTTCAGTCACTGTGAGGGGGGGATCATTCACTGTGTGTGTGTGGCGCGGATCATCCCTGTGTGGGGGGGGCTCAGTCACTGTGTGTGTGTGGGGGGGCTCACTCACTGCGTGTGTGGGGGATCAGTCACTGTGTCTGTGGAGTGAGCAGTCACTGTGTGTGTGGGGGATCAGTCACTCTGTGTGGGGGGGATCAGTCACTGTGTGTGGGGGGGGATCAGTCACTCTGTGTGGGGGGTATCAGTCACTGTGTGTGGGGGGGGATCAGTCACTGTCTGTGTGTGTGGGCGGGGATCATTTACTGTGTATGTGTGGGGGGGGGATCAGTCACTGTGTGTGGATTGGATCAGTCACTGTGTGTGTAGGGGGATCAGTCACTGTGTGTGTCGGGGGTGATCAGTCACTGTGTGGTGGGGGGGATCAGTCACTGTGTGTGGGGGTGATCAGTCACTGTGTGTGTGTGTGGGCGGGGATCATTCACTGTGTATGTGTGGGCGTGGGGTTCAGTCACTGTGTGTGGGCGGGGATCAGTCACTGTGTTGGAAGGGATCAGTCACTATGTGTGTGGAGGGGCTCAATTACTGTGTGTGGTTGGGGGATCAGTCACTGCATGTGTGGGGGGTTCAGTCACTGTGTTTGTGTGTGGGGGGGATCAGTCACTGTGTGGGTGGGAGGGATCAGTCACTGTGTGTGTGGGGGTTCAGTCACTGTGTGTGTGGGTGGGATCAGTCACTGTGTGTGGCCGGGGATCCGTCACTGTGTGTGTGGGGGGGATCAGTCTCTGTGTGTGTGGGGGTATCAGTCATTGTGTGTTTGGGGGATCAGTCACTGTGTGTGTGGGGGGTATCAGTCACTGTGTGGGGGGGAATCAGTCACTGTTTGTGTCGGAGGGGGGATCAGTCACTGTGTGTAGGGGGATTAGTCACTGTGTGTGTGGGGGTGCCGTCACTGTGTGTGTCGGGGGGGGGGGATCAATCACTTTGTGCTGCCGTGGATCCGTCACAGTATGTGTGGGGGGCATCAGTCACTGTGTGTGTGGGGGGATCAGTCATTGTGTGTATGGGGGGATCAGTCACTGTGTGTGTGGGGGGTATCAGTCACTGTGTGTGGGGTGGGTTCAGTCATTGTGTGGGAGGGATCAGTCACTGTGTGGGGGGGATCAGTCACTTTGTTGGGGGGGATCAGTCACTGTGTGTGTGTGGCGGGGATCAGTCACTGTGTGGGTGGGGATCAGTCACTGTGTATGTGTGGGGGGGATCAGTCACTGTGTAGCGGGGGGATCTGTCACTGTGTGTGTGTGGCGGGGATCAGTCACTCTGTGGGGTGGGGCTCAGTCACTGTGTGTGTGGGGGTGGGATCAGTCACTGTGTGTGTGGGGGATCAGTCACTGTGTCTGGGGAGGGATCAGTCACTATGTGTGGGGGGGATCAGTCACTCTGTGTGGGGGGGATCAGTCACTGTGTGTGGGGGGGGGATCTGTCACTGTGTGTGGGGGGATCAGTCACTGTGTGTGTGGGGGATCAGTCACTGTGTGTGGGGGGGATCAGTCACTCTGTGTGTGTGTGGGCGGGGATCATTCACTGTGTATGTGTGGGCGGGGTGGATATGTCACTGTGTGTTGGTGGGATCAGTCACTGTGTGTGGGGGGATCAGTCACTGTGTGTTGGTGGGATCAGTCACTGTGTGTGGTGGGATCAGTCACTGGTTGGGGGGGATCAGTCACTGTGTTGCGGGCGGTTCAGTCACTGTGTGTGTGGGGTGATCAGTCACTGTGTGTGGGGGGGGATCAGTCAGTGTGTGTGTGGGGGGGATCAGTCACTGTGTGTGAGTGGGGGGATCAGTCACTGTGTGTGTGGGGGGGCTCAATCACTGTGTGTGGTTGGGGGATCAGTCACTTTGTGGGTGGGGGTGATCAGTCGCTGTGTGTGTGTGTGGGGGGGGATCAGTCACTGTGTGTGTGTGGGGGGATCAGTCACTGTGTGGGTGGTGATCATGTCATTGTGTGGGGGGTGATCAGTCACAGTGTGTGGGGGGGATCATTCACTGTGTGTGGGGGGATCAGTCACTGTGTGGGTGGGGGGGATCAGTCACTTTGTGTGGGGGGGATCAGTCACTGTGTGTGTGTGGGGGGGATCAGTCACTGTGCGCGGGGGTTCAGTCACTGTGTGTGGGGGGTATCAGCCACTGTGTCTGGGGAGGGAGCAGTCACTGTGTGTGTGGGGGATCAGTCAATCTGTGTGGGGGGATCAGTCACTGTGTGTGTGTTGCGCGGATCAGTCACTGTGTGGGGGGGGGCTCAGTCATTGTGTGTGTGTGGGGGGGCTCACTTACTGTGTGTGTGGGGGATCAGTCACTGTGTCTGGGGAGGGAGCAGTCACTGTGTGTGTGGGGGATCACTCACTCTGTGTGGGGGGATCAGTCACTGTGTGTGTGTGTGGGGGGGATCATTCACTGTGAGGGGGGGATCAGTCACTGTGTGTGGGGGGGATCAGTCACTGTGTGTGTGTGTGGGCGGGGATCATTCACTGTGTATGTGTGGGGGGGGTCAGTCACTGTGTGTGGGTTGGATCAGTCACTGTGTGTGTGGTGGGATCAGTCACTGCGTGTGTCGGGGAGGATCAGTCACTGTGTGGGGGGGAATCAGTCACTGTTTGTGTCGGAGGGGGTATCAGTCACTGTGTGTAGGGGGATTAGTCACTGTGTGTGTGGGGGTGCAGACACTGTGTGTGTGGGGGGGATCAGTCACTGTGTGTGTGGGGGGATCAATCATTGTGTGTATGGGAGGATCAGTCACTGTGTTTGTGGGGGGTATCAGTCACTGTGTGTGGGGTGGGATCAGTCACTGTGTGGGCGGGATCAGTCACTGTGTGGGTGGGGATCAGTCACTGTGTGTGTGGGATGATCAGTCACTGTGTGTGGGGGGGGATCAGTCAGTGTGTGTGTGGGGGGGATCAGTCACTGTGTGTGAGTGGGGGGATCAGTCACTGTGTGTGTGGGGGGGCTCAATCACTGTGTGTGGTTGGGGGATCAGTCACTTTGTGGGTGGGGGTGATCAGTCGCTGTGTGTGTGTGTGGGGGGGGATCAGTCACTGTGTGTGTGTGGGGGGATCAGTCACTGTGTGGGTGGTGATCATGTCATTGTGTGGGGGGTGATCAGTCACAGTGTGTGGGGGGGATCATTCACTGTGTGTGGGGGGATCAGTCACTGTGTGGGTGGGGGGGATCAGTCACTTTGTGTGGGGGGGATCAGTCACTGTGTGTGTGTGGGGGGGATCAGTCACTGTGCGCGGGGGTTCAGTCACTGTGTGTGGGGGGTATCAGCCACTGTGTCTGGGGAGGGAGCAGTCACTGTGTGTGTGGGGGATCAGTCAATCTGTGTGGGGGGATCAGTCACTGTGTGTGTGTTGCGCGGATCAGTCACTGTGTGGGGGGGGCTCAGTCATTGTGTGTGTGTGGGGGGGCTCACTTACTGTGTGTGTGGGGGATCAGTCACTGTGTCTGGGGAGGGAGCAGTCACTGTGTGTGTGGGGGATCACTCACTCTGTGTGGGGGGATCAGTCACTGTGTGTGTGTGTGGGGGGGATCATTCACTGTGAGGGGGGGATCAGTCACTGTGTGTGGGGGGGATCAGTCACTGTGTGTGTGTGTGGGCGGGGATCATTCACTGTGTATGTGTGGGGAGGGTCAGTCACTGTGTGTGGGTTGGATCAGTCACTGTGTGTGTGGTGGGATCAGTCACTGCGTGTGTCGGGGGGGATCAGTCACTGTGTGGGGGGGAATCAGTCACTGTTTGTGTCGGAGGGGGTATCAGTCACTGTGTGTAGGGGGATTAGTCACTGTGTGTGTGGGGGTGCAGACACTGTGTGTGTGGGGGGGATCAGTCACTGTGTGTGTGGGGGGATCAATCATTGTGTGTATGGGAGGATCAGTCACTGTGTTTGTGGGGGGTATCAGTCACTGTGTGTGGGGTGGGATCAGTCACTGTGTGGGGGGGATCAGTCACTGTGTGGGTGGGGATCAGTCACTGTGTGTGTGGGGTGATCAGTCACTGTGTGTGGGGGGGGATCAGTCAGTGTGTGTGTGGGGGGGATCAGTCACTGTGTGTGAGTGGGGGGATCAGTCACTGTGTGTGTGGGGGGGCTCAATCACTGTGTGTGGTTGGGGGATCAGTCACTTTGTGGGTGGGGGTGATCAGTCGCTGTGTGTGTGTGTGGGGGGGATCAGTCACTGTGTGTGTGTGGGGGGATCAGTCACTGTGTGGGTGGTGATCATGTCATTGTGTGGGGGGTGATCAGTCACAGTGTGTGGGGGGGATCATTCACTGTGTGTGGGGGGATCAGTCACTGTGTGGGTGGGGGGGATCAGTCACTTTGTGTGGGGGGGATCAGTCACTGTGTGTGTGTGGGGGGGATCAGTCACTGTGCGCGGGGGTTCAGTCACTGTGTGTGGGGGGTATCAGCCACTGTGTCTGGGGAGGGAGCAGTCACTGTGTGTGTGGGGGATCAGTCAATCTGTGTGGGGGGATCAGTCACTTTGTGTGGGGGGGATCAGTCACTGTGTGTGTGTGGGGGGGATCAGTCACTGTGCGCGGGGGTTCAGTCACTGTGTGTGGGGGGGATCAGTCACTGTGTGTGGGGGGATCAGTCACTGAGTGGGGGGTATCAGCCACTGTGTCTGGGGAGGGAGCAGTCACTGTGTGTGTGGGGGATCAGTCAATCTGTGTGGGGGAATCAGTCACTGTGTGTGTGTGGCGCGGATCAGTCACTGTGTGGGGGGGGCTCAGTCATTGTGTGTGTGTGGGGGGGCTCAATTACTGTGTGTGTGGGGGATCAGTCACTGTGTCTGGGGAGGGAGCAGTCACTGTGTGTGTGGGGGATCAGTCACTCTGTGTGGGGGTATCAGTCAATGTGTGTGTGTGTGGGGGGGATCATTCACTGTGAGGGGGGGATAAGTCACTGTGTGTGTGGTGGGATCAGTCACTGCGTGTGTCGGGGGGGATCAGTCACTGTGTGGGGGGGAATCAGTCACTGTTTGTGTCGGAGGGGGTATCAGTCACTGTGTGTAGGGGGATTAGTCACTTTGTGTGTGGGGGTGCAGACACTGTGTGTGTGGGGGGGATCAGTCACTGTGTGTGTGGGGGGATCAGTCATTGTGTGTATGGGGGGATCAGTCACTGTGTTTGTGGGGGGTATCAGTCACTGTGTGTGGGGTGGGATCAGTCACTATGTGGGGGGGATCAGTCACTGTGTGGGTGGGGATCAGTCACTGTGTGTGTGTGGCGGGGATCAGTCACTGTTTGCGGGGGATCAGTCACTGTGTTACGGGGAGATCAGTCACTGTATGTGTGGGGTGATCAGTCACTGTGTGTGGGCGGGGATCAGTCATTGTGTTGGGAGGGATCAGTCACTGTGTGTGTGGGGGGGCTCAATTACTGTGTGTGGTTGGGGCATCAGTCACTCTGTGGGTGGGCGTATCAGTCATTGTGTGTGTGTGTGGGGGGGATCAGTCACTGTGTGTGTGTGGGGTGATCAGTCACTGTGTGTGGGCGGGGATCAGTCACTGTGTTGGGAGGGATCAGTCACTGTGTGTGTGGGGGGGATCAGTCACTGTGTGTGTGTGGGGGGATCAGTCACTGTGTGGGTGGTGATCATGTCATTGTGTGGGCGGTGATCAGTCACAGTTTGTGGGGGGATCATTCACTGTGTGTGGGGGGTCAGTCACTGTGTGGTGGGGGGGATCAGTCATTGTGTTTGGGGGGATCAGTCACTGTGTGTGGGGGGGATCAGTCACTGTATGCGGGGGATCAGTCACTGTGTGTTGGGGGGGATCAGTCACGGTGTGTGTGTGCGGGGATCAGTCACTGTGTGTGGGGGGGATTAGTCACTGAGTGGGGGGGGGATCAGTCCCTGGTTGGGGGGGATCAGTCACTGTGTTGCGGGGGGTTCAGTCACTGTGTGTGTGGGGTGATCAGTCACTGTGTGTGTGGGGGGATCAGTCAGTGTGTGTGTGAGAGGGATCAGTCACTTTGTGTGAGTGGGGGGATCAGTCACTGTGTGTGTGGGGGTGCTCAATCACTGTGTGTGGTTGGGGGATCAGTCACTTTGTGGGTGGGGGTGATCAGTCGCTGTGTGTGTGTGTGGGGGGGGATCAGTCACTGTGTGTGTGTGGGGGGATCAGTCACTGTGTGGGTGGTGATCATGTCATTGTGTGGGGGGTGATCAGTCACAGTGTGTGGGGGGGATCATTCACTGTGTGTGGGGGGATCAGTCACTGTGTGGGTGGGGGGGATCAGTCACTGTGTGTGTGTTGGGGAATCAGTCACTGTTTGTTTGGGGGATCAGTCACTGTGTGTAGGGGGGATAAGTCACTGTGTGTGGGTGGGGGGGATCAGTCACTGTGTGTATGGGTGATCAGTCACTGTGTGGGGGGGGGATCAGTCACTGTGTGTGTGGTGGTTCAGTCACTGTGTGTGTGGGGGGGGGATCAGTCACTGTGTGTGGCCGGGGATCCGTCACTTTGTGTGTGGGGGGGATCAGTCACTGTGTGTGTGGGGGGATCAGTCATTGTGTGTATGGGGGGATCAGTCACTGTGTGTGTGGGGGGATCAGTCATTGTGTGTATGGGGGGATCAGTCACTGTGTGTGTGGGGGGGATCAGTCACTGTGTGAGGGGTGGGATCAGTCACTGTGTGGGGGGGATCTGTCACTGCGTGGGTGGGGATCAGTCACAGTGTGTGTGTGTGGGGGACCAGTCACTGTGTTGAGGGGGGATCAGTCACTGTGTGTGTGTGGCGGGGATCAGTCACTGTGTGGGTGGGGATCAGTCACTGTGTGTGTGTGGGAAGGATCAGTCACTGTGTGGCGGGGGGATCAGTCACTGTGTGTGTGTGGCGGGGATCAGTCACTCTTTGTGGGGGGGATCAGTCACTGTGTGTGGGGGGGGGATCTGTCACTGTGTTAGGGGGGGGATCAGTCACTGTGTGTGTGGGGGATCAGTCACTGTGTGGGGGGGGGGCGATCAGTCACTGTGTGTGTGTGGGCGGAAGGATCTGTCACTGTGTGTTGGTGGGATCAGTCACTGTATGTGGTGGGATCAGTCACTGTTTGTTGGTGGGATCAGTCACTGTGTGTGGGGGGATCAGTCACTGGTTGGGGGGGATCAGTCACTGTGTTGCGGGGGGATCAGTCACTGTGTGTGTGGGGTGATCAGTCACTGTGTGTGGGGGGGGGTTCAGTCACTGGGTGTGTGGGGGGGCTCAATCACTGTGTGTGTTTGGGGGATCAGTCACTTTGTGGGTGGGGGGGATCAGTCGCTGTGTGTGTGTGGGGGGGGGATCAGTCACTGTGTGTGTGTGGGGGGATCAGTCACTGGGTGTATGGGGGGGCTCAATCACTGTGTGTGGTTGGGGGATCAGTCACTTTGTGGGTGGGGGGGATCAGTCGCTGTGTCTGTGTGGGGGGGGATCGGTCACTGTGTGTGTGTGGGGGGATTAGTCACTGTGTGGGTGGTGATCATGTATTTGTGTGGGGGGTGATCAGTCACAGTGTGTGGGGGGGATCATTCACTGTGTGTGGGGGGATCAGTCACTGTGTGGGTGGGGGGGATCAGTCACTGTGTGTGGGGGGGGATCAGTCACTGTGTGTGGGGGGGATCAGTCACTGTGTGCGTAGGTTCAGTCACTGTGTGTGGGGGGGATCAGTCACTGTGTGTGGGGGGGATCAGTCACGGTGTGTGTCTGCGGGGATCAGTCACTGTGTGTGGGGGGGATCAATCACTGAGTGGGGGGTATCAGTCATTGTGTGTGGGGGGAATCAGTCACTGTGTGTGCGTGGGGGGATCAGTCACTGTGTGGGGGGTATCAGTCACTGTGTGTGTGTGGGGGGTCTCACTCACTGTGTGTGTGGGGGATCAGTGACAGTGTCTGGGGAGGGAGCAGTCACTGTGTGTGTGGGGGATCCGTCACTCTGTGTGGGGTGATCAGTCACTGTGTGTGTGGGGGGGGGTTCAGTCACTGTGAGGGGGGGATCATTCACTGTGTGTGTGTGGCGCGGATCATCCCTGTGTGGGGGGGGCTCAGTCACTGTGTGTGTGTGGGGGGGCTCACTCACTGCGTGTGTGGGGGATCAGTCACTGTGTCTGTGGAGTGAGCAGTCACTGTGTGTGTGGGGGATCAGTCACTCTGTGTGGGGGGGATCAGTCACTGTGTGTGGGGGGGGATCAGTCACTCTGTGTGGGGGGTATCAGTCACTGTGTGTGGGGGGGATCAGTCACTGTCTGTGTGTGTGGGCGGGGATCATTTACTGTGTATGTGTGGGGGGGGGATCAGTCACTGTGTGTGGATTGGATCAGTCACTGTGTGTGTCGGGGGGGATCAGTCACTGTGTGGTGGGGGGGATCAGTCACTGTGTGTGGGGGTGATCAGTCACTGTGTGTGTGTGTGGGCGGGGATCATTCACTGTGTATGTGTGGGCGTGGGGTTCACACACTGTGTGTGGGCGGGGATCAGTCACTGTGTTGGAAGGGATCAGTCACTATGTGTGTGGAGGGGCTCAATTACTGTGTGTGGTTGGGGGATCAGTCACTGCATGTGTGGGGGGTTCAGTCACTGTGTTTGTGTGTGGGGGGGATCAGTCACTGTGTGGGTGGGAGGGATCAGTCACTGTGTGTGTGGGGGTTCAGTCACTGTGTGTGTGGGTGGGATCAGTCACTGTGTGTGGCCGGGAATCCGTCACTGTGTGTGTGGGGGGGATCAGTCTCTGTGTGTGTGGGGGTATAAGTCATTGTGTGTTTGGGGGATCAGTCACTGTGTGTGTGGGGGGTATCAGTCACTGTGTGGGGGGGAATCAGTCACTGTTTGTGTCGGAGGGGGGATCAGTCACTGTGTGTAGGGGGATTAGTCACTGTGTGTGTGGGGGTGCCGTCACTGTGTGTGTCGGGGGGGGGGGGATCAATCACTTTGTGCTGCCGTGGATCCGTCACAGTATGTGTGGGGGGCATCAGTCACTGTGTGTGTGGGGGGATCAGTCATTGTGTGTATGGGGGGATCAGTCACTGTGTGTGTGGGGGGTATCAGTCACTGTGTGTGGGGTGGGTTCAGTCATTGTGTGGGAGGGATCAGTCACTGTGTGGGGGGGATCAGTCACTTTGTTGGGGGGGATCAGTCACTGTGTGTGTGTGGCGGGGATCAGTCACTGTGTGGGTGGGGATCAGTCACTGTGTATGTGTGGGGGGGATCAGTCACTGTGTAGCGGGGGGATCTGTCACTGTGTGTGTGTGGCGGGGATCAGTCACTCTGTGGGGTGGGGCTCAGTCACTGTGTGTGTGGGGGTGGGATCAGTCACTGTGTGTGTGGGGGATCAGTCACTGTGTCTGGGGAGGGATCAGTCACTATGTGTGGGGGGGATCAGTCACTCTGTGTGGGGGGGATCAGTCACTGTGTGTGGGGGGGGATCTGTCACTGTGTGTGGGGGGATCAGTCACTGTGTGTGTGGGGGATCAGTCACTGTGTGTGGGGGGGATCAGTCACTCTGTGTGTGTGTGGGCGGGGATCATTCACTGTGTATGTGTGGGCGGGGTGGATATGTCACTGTGTGTTGGTGGGATCAGTCACTGTGTGTGGGGGGATCAGTCACTGTGTGTTGGTGGGATCAGTCACTGTGTGTGGTGGGATCAGTCACTGGTTGGGGGGGATCAGTCACTGTGTTGCGGGCGGTTCAGTCACTGTGTGTGTGGGGTGATCAGTCACTGTGTGTGGGGGGGGATCAGTCAGTGTGTGTGTGGGGGGGATCAGTCACTGTGTGTGAGTGGGGGGATCAGTCACTGTGTGTGTGGGGGGGCTCAATCACTGTGTGTGGTTGGGGGATCAGTCACTTTGTGGGTGGGGGTGATCAGTCGCTGTGTGTGTGTGTGGGGGGGGATCAGTCACTGTGTGTGTGTGGGGGGATCAGTCACTGTGTGGGTGGTGATCATGTCATTGTGTGGGGGGTGATCAGTCACAGTGTGTGGGGGGGATCATTCACTGTGTGTGGGGGGATCAGTCACTGTGTGGGTGGGGGGGATCAGTCACTTTGTGTGGGGGGGTTCAGTCACTGTGTGTGTGTGGGGGGGATCAGTCACTGTGCGCGGGGGTTCAGTCACTGTGTGTGGGGGGTATCAGCCACTGTGTCTGGGGAGGGAGCAGTCACTGTGTGTGTGGGGGATCAGTCAATCTGTGTGGGGGGATCAGTCACTGTGTGTGTGTTGCGCGGATCAGTCACTGTGTGGGGGGGGGCTCAGTCATTGTGTGTGTGTGGGGGGGCTCACTTACTGTGTGTGTGGGGGATCAGTCACTGTGTCTGGGGAGGGAGCAGTCACTGTGTGTGTGGGGGATCACTCACTCTGTGTGGGGGGATCAGTCACTGTGTGTGTGTGTGGGGGGGATCATTCACTGTGAGGGGGGGATCAGTCACTGTGTGTGGGGGGGATCAGTCACTGTGTGTGTGTGTGGGCGGGGATCATTCACTGTGTATGTGTGGGGGGGGTCAGTCACTGTGTGTGGGTTGGATCAGTCACTGTGTGTGTGGTGGGATCAGTCACTGCGTGTGTCGGGGGGGATCAGTCACTGTGTGGGGGGGAATCAGTCACTGTTTGTGTCGGAGGGGGTATCAGTCACTGTGTGTAGGGGGATTAGTCACTGTGTGTGTGGGGGTGCAGACACTGTGTGTGTGGGGGGGATCAGTCACTGTGTGTGTGGGGGGATCAATCATTGTGTGTATGGGAGGATCAGTCACTGTGTTTGTGGGGGGGATATCAGTCACTGTGTGTGGGGTGGGATCAGTCACTGTGTGGGGGGGATCAGTCACTGTGTGGGTGGGGATCAGTCACTGTGTGTGTGGGGTGATCAGTCAATGTGTGTGGGGGGGGATCAGTCAGTGTGTGTGTGGGGGGGATCAGTCACTGTGTGTGAGTGGGGGGATCAGTCACTGTGTGTGTGGGGGGGCTCAATCACTGTGTGTGGTTGGGGGATCAGTCACTTTGTGGGTGGGGGTGATCAGTCGCTGTGTGTGTGTGTGGGGGGGGATCAGTCACTGTGTGTGTGTGGGGGGATCAGTCACTGTGTGGGTGGTGATCATGTCATTGTGTGGGGGGTGATCAGTCACAGTGTGTGGGGGGGATCATTCACTGTGTGTGGGGGGATCAGTCACTGTGTGGGTGGGGGGGATCAGTCACTTTGTGTGGGGGGGATCAGTCACTGTGTGTGTGTGGGGGGGATCAGTCACTGTGCGCGGGGGTTCAGTCACTGTGTGTGGGGGGTATCAGCCACTGTGTCTGGGGAGGGAGCAGTCACTGTGTGTGTGGGGGATCAGTCAATCTGTGTGGGGGGATCAGTCACTGTGTGTGTGTTGCGCGGATCAGTCACTGTGTGGGGGGGGCTCAGTCATTGTGTGTGTGTGGGGGGGCTCACTTACTGTGTGTGTGGGGGATCAGTCACTGTGTCTGGGGAGGGAGCAGTCACTGTGTGTGTGGGGGATCACTCACTCTGTGTGGGGGGATCAGTCACTGTGTGTGTGTGTGGGGGGGATCATTCACTGTGAGGGGGGGATCAGTCACTGTGTGTGGGGGGGATCAGTCACTGTGTGTGTGTGTGGGCGGGGATCATTCACTGTGTATGTGTGGGGAGGGTCAGTCACTGTGTGTGGGTTGGATCAGTCACTGTGTGTGTGGTGGGATCAGTCACTGCGTGTGTCGGGGGGGATCAGTCACTGTGTGGGGGGGAATCAGTCACTGTTTGTGTCGGAGGGGGTATCAGTCACTGTGTGTAGGGGGATTAGTCACTGTGTGTGTGGGGGTGCAGACACTGTGTGTGTGGGGGGGATCAGTCACTGTGTGTGTGGGGGGATCAATCATTGTGTGTATGGGAGGATCAGTCACTGTGTTTGTGGGGGGTATCAGTCACTGTGTGTGGGGTGGGATCAGTCACTGTGTGGGGGGGATCAGTCACTGTGTGGGTGGGGATCAGTCACTGTGTGTGTGGGGTGATCAGTCACTGTGTGTGGGGGGGGATCAGTCAGTGTGTGTGTGGGGGGGATCAGTCACTGTGTGTGAGTGGGGGGATCAGTCACTGTGTGTGTGGGGGGGCTCAATCACTGTGTGTGGTTGGGGGATCAGTCACTTTGTGGGTGGGGGTGATCAGTCGCTGTGTGTGTGTGTGGGGGGGATCAGTCACTGTGTGTGTGTGGGGGGATCAGTCACTGTGTGGGTGGTGATCATGTCATTGTGTGGGGGGTGATCAGTCACAGTGTGTGGGGGGGATCATTCACTGTGTGTGGGGGGATCAGTCACTGTGTGGGTGGGGGGGATCAGTCACTTTGTGTGGGGGGGATCAGTCACTGTGTGTGTGTGGGGGGGATCAGTCACTGTGCGCGGGGGTTCAGTCACTGTGTGTGGGGGGTATCAGCCACTGTGTCTGGGGAGGGAGCAGTCACTGTGTGTGTGGGGGATCAGTCAATCTGTGTGGGGGGATCAGTCACTGTGTGTGTGTTGCGCGGATCAGTCACTGTGTGGGGGGGGCTCAGTCATTGTGTGTGTGTGGGGGGGCTCACTTACTGTGTGTGTGGGGGATCAGTCACTGTGTCTGGGGAGGGAGCAGTCACTGTGTGTGTGGGGGATCACTCACTCTGTGTGGGGGGATCAGTCACTGTGTGTGTGTGTGGGGGGGATCATTCACTGTGACGGGGGGATCAGTCACTGTGTTTGGGGGGGATCAGTCACTGTGTGTGTGTGTGGGCGGGGATCATTCACTGTGTATGTGTGGGGGGGGTCAGTCACTGTGTGTGGGTTGGATCAGTCACTGTGTGTGTGGTGGGATCAGTCACTGCGTGTGTCGGGGGGGATCAGTCACTGTGTGGGGGGGAATCAGTCACTGTTTGTGTCGGAGTGGGTATCAGTCACTGTGTGTAGGGGGATTAGTCACTGTGTGTGTGGGGGTGCAGACACTGTGTGTGTGGGGGGGATCAGTCACTGTGTGTGTGGGGGGATCAATCATTGTGTGTATGGGAGGATCAGTCACTGTGTTTGTGGGGCGTATCAGTCACTGTGTGTGGGGTGGGTTCAGTCACTGTGTGGGGGGGATCAGTCACTGTGTGGGTGGGGATCAGTCACTGTGTGTGTGTGGGTGTGATCAGTCACTGTTTGGGGGGGGATCAGTCACTGTGTGTTTGTGGCGGGGATCAGTCACTGTTTGCGGGGGATCAGTCACTGTGTTACGGGGAGATCAGTCACTGTGTGTGTGGGGTGATCAGTCACTGTGTGTGGGCGGGGATCAGTCACTGTGTTGGGAGGGATCAGTCACTGTGTGTGTGGGGGGGCTCAATTACTGTGTGTGGTTGGGGCATCAGTCACTGTGTGGGTGGGGGGATCAGTCATTGTGTGTGTGTGTGGGGGGGATCAGTCACTGTGTGTGTGTGGGTGGATCAGTCACTGTGTGGGTGGTGATCATGTCATTGTGTGGGCGGTGATCAGTCACAGTTTGTGGGGGGGATCATTCACTGTGTGTGGGGGGATCAGTCACTGTGTGGGTGGGGGGGATCAGTCATTGTGTTTGGGGGGATCAGTCACTGTGTGTGGGGGGGATTAGTCACTGAGTGGGGGGGGATCAGTCCCTGGTTGGGGGGGATCAGTCACTGTGTTGCGGGGGGTTCAGTCACTGTGTGTGTGGGGTGATCAATCACTGTGTGTGTGGGGGGATCAGTCAGTGTGTGTGTGAGGGGGATCAGTCACTGTGTGTGAGTGGGGGGATCAGTCACTGTGTGTGTGAGGGTGCCCAATCACTGTGTGTGGTTAGGGGATCAGTCACTTTGTGGGTGGGGGTGATCAGTCGCTGTGTGTGTGTGTGGGGGGGTATCAGTCACTGTGTGTGTGTGGGGGGATCAGTCACTGTGTGGGTGGTGATCATGTCATTGTGTGGGGGGTGATCAGTCACAGTGTGTGGGGGGGATCATTCACTGTGTGTGGGGGGATCAGTCACTGTGTGGGTGGGGGGGATCAGTCACTTTGTGTGGGGGGGATCAGTCACTGTGTGTATGTGGGGGGGATCAGTCACTGTGCGCGGGGGTTCAGTCACTGTGTGGGTGGGGGGGATCAGTCACTGTGTTTGGGGGGGATTAGTCACTGTGTGTGGGGGGGGGATCAGTCACGGTGTGTGTGTGCGGGGATCAGTCACTGTGTGTGGGGGGGATTAGTCACTGTGTGTGGGGGGATCAGTCACTGTGTGGGTGGGGGGGATCAGTCACTGTGTGTGGGGGGATCAGTCACTGTGTGGGTGGGGGGGATCAGTCACTTTGTGTGGGGGGGATCAGTCACTGTGTGTATGTGGGGGGGATCAGTCACTGTGCGCGGGGGTTCAGTCACTGTGTGGGTGGGGGGTATCACTCACTGTGTGTGGATGGAAGCAGTCACTGTGTGTGTGTGGGGGGATCAGTCACTGTGTGGGGGACCAGACAGTGTGGGGGGGGGGCTCAGTCACTTTGTGTGTGGGGGGGGCACACTTACTCTGTGTGTGGGGGAGCAGTCACTGTATCTGGGGAGGGGCAGTCACTATGTGTGTGTGGGGGATCAGTCACTATGTGGGGGGATCAGTCACTGTGTGGGGGGATCAGTCAATGTGTGTGGGTTGTATCAGTCACTGTGTGTGTGGGGGGATAAGTCACTGTTTGGGGGGGATCAGTCTCTGTGTGTGGGAGGGATCAGTTCATGTGTGTGTGGGGGATCAGTCACTGTATGTGGGGGGGATCAGTCACTGTGTTTGTCGGGGATCAGTCACTGACTGGGGGGCATCAGTCACTGTGTGTGGGGGGAATCAGTCACTGTGTGTGGTTGGGGGATCAGTCACTGCGTGTGTGGGGGGATCAGTCACTTTGTGTGGGGGGGATCAGTCACTGTGTGTATGTGGGGGGGATCAGTCACTGTGCGCGGGGGTTCAGTCACTGTGTGTGGGGGGGATCAGTCACTGTGTGTGGGGGGATCAGTCACTGACTGGGGGGCATCAGTCACTGTGTGTGGGGGGAATCAGTCACTGTGTATGTGTGGGGGGATCAGTCACTGTGTGGGGGGGATCAGTCACTGTGTGGGTAGGGATCAGTCACTGTGTGTGTGGGGGATCAGCCACTGTGTGTGGGCGGGGATCAGTCACTGTGTTCGGAGGGATCAGTCACTGTGTTTGTGTGGCGGGGATCAGTCACTGTTTGCGGGGGGGCTCAGTCACTGTGTGTGGGGGTGGGATCAGTCACTGTGAGTGTGGGGGATCAGCCACTGTGTCTGGGGAGGGATCAGTCACTGTGTGAGTGGGGGATCAGTCACTGTGTGTGTGGGGGGGGATCAGTAACTGTGTGTGTGGGTGATCAGTCACTGTGGGTGGGGGGATCAGTCATTGTGTGTGTGTGTAGGGGGGATCAGTCACTGTGTGTGTGTGGGTGGATCAGTCACTGTGTGGGTGGTGATCATGTCATTGTGTGGGCGGTGATCAGTCACAGTGTGTGGGGGGGATCATTCACTGTGTGTGGGGGGATCAGTCACTGTGTGGGTGGGGTGGATCAGTCACTGTGTTTGGGGGGGATTAGTCACTGTGTGTGGGGGGGGATCAGTCACGGTGTGTGTGTGCGGGGATCAGTCACTGTGTGTGGGGGGGATTATTCACTGAGTGGGGGGTATCACTCACTGTGTGTGGATGGAAGCAGTCACTGTGTGTGTGTGGGGGGATCAGTCACTGTGTGGGGGATCAGTCAGTGTGGGGGGGGGCTCAGTCACTTTGTGTGTGGGGGGGCACACTTACTCTGTGTGTGGGGGAGCAGTCACTGTATCTGGGGAGGGGCAGTCACTATGTGTGTGTGGGGGATCAGTCACTATGTGGGGGGATCAGTCACTGTGTGGGGGGATCAGTCACTGTGTGTGGGTTGTATCAGTCACTGTGTGTGTGGGGGGATAAGTCACTGTTTGGGGGGGATCAGTCTCTGTGTGTGGGAGGGATCAGTTCATGTGTGTGTGGGGGATCAGTCACTGTGTGTGGGGGGGATCAGTCACTGTGTTTGTCGGGGATCAGTCACTGTGTTGGAAGGGATCAGTCACTATGTGTGTGGGGGGGCTCAATTACTGTGTGTGGTTGGGGGATCAGTCACTGCGTGTGTGGGGGATCAGTCACTGTGTGTGTGTGTGGGGGGGATCAGTCACTGTGTGGGTGGGGGGGATCAGTCACTGTGTGTGTGGGGGTTCAGTCACTGTGTGTGTGGGGGGGATCAGTCACTGTGTGTGGCCGGGGATCCGTCACTGTGTGTGTCGGGGGGATCAGTCACTGTGTGTGAGGGGGTATCAGTCATTGTGTGTTTGGGGGGATCAGTCACTGTGTGTGTGGGGGGTATCAGTCACTGTGTGGGGGGGAATCAGTCACTGTTTGTGTCGGAGGGGGGATCAGTCACTGTGTGTAGGGGGATTAGTCACTGTGTGTGTGTGGGTGCAGTCACTGTGTGTGTCGGGGGGGGATCAGTCACTTTGTGCTGCCGGGGATCCGTCACAGTATGTGTGGGGGGCATCAGTCACTATGTGTGTGGGGGGATCAGTCATTGTGTGTATGGGGGGATCAGTCACTGTGTGTGTGGGGGGTATCAGTCACTGTGTGTGGGGTGGGTTCAGTCACTGTGTGGGAGGGATCAGTCACTGTGTGGGGGGGATCAGTCACTTTGTTGGTGGGGGATCAGTCACTGTGTGTGTGTGGCGGGGATCAGTCACTGTGTGGGTGGGGATCAGTTACTGTGTATGTGTGGGGGGGATCAGTCACTGTGTAGGGGGGGGATCAGTCACTGTGTGTGTGTGGCGGGGATCAGTCACTCTGTGGGGTGGGGCTCAGTCACTGTGTGTGTGGGGGTGGGATCAGTCACTGTGTGTGGGGGGAACAGTCACTGTGTCTGGGGAGGGATCAGTCACTATGTGTGGGGGGGATCAGTCACTCTGTGTGGGGGGGATCAGTCACTGTGTGTGGGGGGGGATCTGTCACTGTGTGTGGGGGGGATCAGTCACTGTGTGTGTGGGGGATCAGTCACTGTGTGTGGGGGGATCAGTCACTCTGTGTGTGTGTGGGCGGGGTTAATTCACTGTGTATGTGTGGGCGGGGGGGATATGTCACTGTGTGTTGGTGGGATCAGTCACTGTGTGTGGGGGGATCAGTCACTGTGTGTTGGTGGGATCAGTCACTGTGTGTGGTGGGATCAGTCACTGGTTGGGGGGGATCAGTCACTGTGTTGCGGGGGGTTCAGTCACTGTGTGTGTGGGGTGATCAGTCACTGTGTGTGGGGGGGATCAGTCAGTGTGTGTGTGGGGGGGATCAGTCACTGTGTGTGAGTGGGGGGATGAGTCACTGTGTGTGTGGGGGGGCTCAATCACTGTGTGTGGTTGGGGGATCAGTCACTTTGTGGGTGGGGGTTATCAGTCGCTGTGTGTGTGTGTGGGGGGGGATCAGTCACTGTGTGTGAGTGGGGGGATCAGTCACTGTGTGGGTGGTGATCATGTCATTGTGTGGGGGGTGATCAGTCACAGTGTGTGGGGGGGATCATTCACTGTGTGTGGGGGGATCAGTCACTGTGTGGGTGGGGGGGATCAGTCACTTTGTGTGGGGAGGATCAGTCACTGTGTGTGTGTGGGGGGGATCAGTCACTGTGCGCGGGGGTTCAGTCACTGTGTGTGGGGGGGATCAGTCACTGTGTGTGGGGGGATCAGTCACTGATTGGGGGGTATCAGTCACTGTGTGTGGGGGGATCAGTCACTGTGTGTGTGGGGGATCAGCCACTGTGTCTGGGGAGGGAGCAGTCACTGTGTGTTTGGGGGATCAGTCAATCTGTGTTGGGGGATCAGTCACTGTGTGTGTGTGGCGCGGATCAGTCACTGTGTGGGGGGCGGCTCAGTCATTGTGTGTGTGTGGGGGGGCTCACTTACTGTGTGTGTGGGGGATCAGTCACTGTGTCTGGGGAGGGAGCAGTCACTGTGTGTGTGGGGGATCAGTCACTCTGTGTGGGGGGATCAGTCACTGTGAGGGGGGGATCAGTCACTGTGTGTGTGTGGTGCGGATCAGTCACTGTGTGCGGGGGGCTCAGTCACTGTGTGTGTGGGGGGTGGGGCTCACTCACTGCGTGTGTGGGGGAACAGTCCCTGTGTATGGGGAGGGAGCAGTCACTGTGTGTGTCGGGGATAAGTCACTCTTTGTGGGGGGGGATCAGTCACTGTGTTTGGGGGGGGATCAGACACTCTGTGTGGGGGGGATCAGTCACTGTGTGTGGGGGGGATCAGTCACTGTGTGTGTGTGGGCGGGGATCATTCACTGTGTATGTCTGGGGGGGGATCAGTCACTGTGTGTGGGTTGGATCAGTCACTGTGTGTGTGGTGGGATCAGTCACTGCGTGTGTCGGGGAGGATCAGTCACTGTGTGGGGGGGAATCAGTCACTGTTTGTGTCGGAGGGGGGATCAGTCACTGTGTGTAGGGGGATTAGTCACTGTGTGTGTGGGGGTGCAGACACTGTGTGTGTGGGGGGGATCAGTCACTGTGTGTGTGGGGGGATCAGTCATTGTGTGTATGGGGGGATCAGTCACTGTGGTTGTGGGGCTTATCAGTCACTGTGTGTGGGGTGGGATCAGTCACTGTGTGGGGGGGATCAGTCACTGTGTGGGTGGGGATCAGTCACTGTGTGTGTGTGGGTGTGATCAGTCACTGTGTGGGGGGGGGGATCAGTCACTGTGTGTGTGTGGCGGGGATCAGTCACTGTTTGCGGGGGGGCTCAGTCACTGTGTGTGTGGGGGTGGGATCAGTCACTGTGTGTGTGGGGGGATCAGTCACTGGATGGGGGGATCAGTCACTGTGTTACGGGGAGATCAGTCACTGTGTGTGTGGGGTGATCAGTCACTGTTTGTGGGCGGGGATCAGTCACTGTGTTGGGAGGGATCAGTCACTGTGTGTGTGGGGGGGCTCAATTACTGTGTGTGGTTGGGGCATCAGTCACTCTGTGGGTGGGGGGATCAGTCATTGTGTGTGTGTGTGGGGGGGATCAGTCACTGTGTGTGTGTGGGGGGATCAGTCACTGTGTGGGTGGTGATCATGTCATTGTGAGGGCGGTGATCAGTCACAGTGTGTGGGGGGATCAGTCACTGTGTGTGGGGGGATCAGTCACTGTGTGGGTGGGGGGGATCAGTCATTGTGTTTGGGGGGATCAGTCACTGTGTGTGGGGGGGATCAGTCACTGTATGCGGGGGATCAGTCACTGTGTGTTGGGGGGGATCAGTCACGGTGTGTGTGTGCGGGGATCAGTCACTGTGTGTGGGGGGGATTAGTCACTGAGTGGGGGGGGATCAGTCACTGTGTTGCGGGGGGTTCAGTCACTGTGTGTGTGGGGTGATCAGTCACTGTGTGTGTGGGGGGATCAGTCAGTGTGTGTGTGAGGGGGATCAGTCACTGTGTGTGAGTGGGGGGATCAGTCACTGTGTGTGTGGGCGTGCTCAATCACTGTTTGGGGTTGGGGGATCAGTCACTTTGTGGGTGGGGGTGATCGGTCGCTGTGTGTGTGTGTGGGGGGGGGATCAGTCACTGTGTTTGTGTGGGGGGATCAGTCACTGTGTGGGTGGTGATCATGTCATTGTGTGGGGGGTGATCAGTCACAGTGTGTTGGGGGGATCATTCACTGTGTGTGGGGGGATCAGTCACTATGTGGATGGGGGGGGATCAGTCACTTTGCGTGGGGGGGATCAGTCACTGTGTGTATGTGGGGGGGATCAGTCACTGTGCGCGGGGGTTCAGTCACTGTGTGTGGGGGGGATCAGTCACTGTATGTGGGGGGATCAGTCACTTACTGGGGGGCATCAGTCACTGTGTGTGGGGGGAATCAGTCACTGTGTGTGTGTGTGGGGATCAGTCACTGTGTGGGGGGGATCAGTCACTGTGTGGGTAGGGATCAGTCACTGTGTGTGTGGGCGATCAGCCACTGTGTGTGGGCGGGATCAATCATTCTGTGTGGGGAGGGATCAGTCACTGTGTGTGGCGTGGGATCAGTAACTGTGTGTGTGGGTGATCAGTCACTGTGTTCGGAGGGATCAGTCACTGTGTGTGTGTGGCGGGGATCAGTCACTGTTTGCGGGGGGGCTCAGTCACTGTGTGTGGGGGTGTGATCAGTCACTGTGAGTGTGGGGGATCAGCCACTGTGTCTGGGGAGGGATCAGTCACTGTGTGAGTGGGGGATCAATCATTCTGTGTGGGGAGGGATCAGTCACTGTGTGTGGGGTGGGATCAGTAACTGTGTGTGTGGGTGATCAGTCACTGTGTGTGGGGGGGATCATTCACTATGTGTGTGTGTGTGTGGGCGGGGATCATTCACTGTGTATGTGTGGGCGGGGGGTCAGTCACTGTTTGTGGGTGGGATCAGTCACTGTGTGTGTGGGGGATCAGTCACTGGTTGGGGGGATCAGTCACAGTGTTACGGGGAGATCAGTCACTGTATGTGTCGGGTGATCAGTCACTGTGTGTGGGCGGGGATCAGTCACTGTGTTCGGAGGGATCAGTCACTGTGTGTGTGGGGGGGCTCAATTACTGTGTGTGGTTGGGGCATCAGTCACTCTGTGGGTGGGGGGATCAGTCATTGTGTTTGTGTGTGGGGGTGATCAGTCACTGTGTGTGTGTGGGGGGATCAGTCACTGTGTGGGTGGTGATCATGTCATTGTGAGGGCGGTGATCAGTCACAGTGTGTGGGGGGGATCATTCACTGTGTGTGGGGGGATCAGTCACTGTGTGGATGGGGTGGATCAGTCACTGTGTTTGGGGGGATCAGTCACTGTGTGTGGGGGGGATCAGTCACTGTATGCGGGGGATCAGTCACTGTGTGTGGGTGGGGATCAGTCACTGTGTGTGTGTGGGGGGATCAGTCACTGTGTGTGTGGGGGGGGCACACTTACTCTGTGTGTGGGGAGCAGTCACTGTGTCTGGGGAGGGGCAGTCACTTTGTGTGTGTGGGGGATCAGTCACTATGTGGGGGGATCAGTCACTGTGTGGGGGGATCAGTCACTGTGTGTGGGTTGTATCAGTCACTGTGTGTGTGGGGGGATAAGTCACTGTTTGGGGGGGATCAGTCTCTGTGTGTGGGAGGGATCAGTTCATGTGTGTGTGGGGGATCAGTCACTGTGTGTGGGGGGGATCAGTCACTGTGTATGTCGGGGATCAGTCGCTGTTTGTTGGGGGGGAGCAGTCACTGTGTGTGTGTGTGGGCGGGGATCATGCACTGTGTATGTGTGGGGGGGGGACCAGTCACTGTGTGTGGGTTGGATCAGTCATGTGTGTGTGGGGTGATCAATCACTGTGTGTGTGGGGGGGATCAGTCAATGTGTGTGTGGGGGGGGGGATCATTCACTGTGTCTGTGGGGGTTCAGGCACTGAGTGGAGGGGATCAGTCACTGTGTTTGAGGGAGATCAGTCACTGTGTGTGTGTTGGGGAATCAGTCACTGTTTGTTTGGGGGATCAGTCACTGTGTGTAGGGGGGATAAGTCACTGTGTGTGTGTGGGGGGGATCAGTCACCGTGTGTGTGGGGGGGGGGGGCGGCATCAGTCATTGTGTGTGGCCGCGGATCAGTCACTGTTTATGGTCGGGGATCAGTCACTGTGTGTGTCGGGGTGGGATCAGTCACTGTGTGGGGGGGGATTAGTCACTGTGTGTGTGGGGGTTCAGTCACTGTGTGTGTGGGGGGGGATCAGTCACTGTGTGTGGCCGGGGATCCGTCACTGTGTGTGTGGGGGGATCAGTCATTGTGTGTATGGGGGGATCAGTCCCTGTGTGTGTGGGGTCTATTATTCACTGTGTGTGGGGGGGGATCAGTCAATGTGTGGGTGGGGATCAGTCACTGTGTGTGGGGGGATCAGTCACTCTGTGTGGGGGGGATAAATCACTGTGTGGGTGGGGATCAGTCACTGTGTGTATGTGGGAGGGATCAGTCACTGTGTGGGGGGGGATCAGTCACTGTGTGTGTGTGGCGGGGATCAGTCACTCTGTGTGGGGGGGATCATTCACTGTGTATGTTTGGGGGCGGATCAGTCACTGTGTATGGGTTGGATCAGTCACTGTATGTGTGAGGGGATCAGTCACTGGTTGGCGGGGATCAGTCACTTTGTTGCGGGGGGATCAGTCACTGTGTGTGTGGGGTGATCAATTACTGAGTGGGGGGATCAGTCACTGTGTGTGTGGGGAGGGATCAGTCACTGTGTGTGTGGGGGGAATTAGTCACTGTGTGTGTGGGGGTTCAGTCACTGTGTGTGTGGGGGTTCACTCACTGTGTGTGGGTGGAATCAGTCACTGTGTGTGTGTGTGGGCGGGGATCATTCACTGTGTATGTGTGGGCGGTGGGGGATCAGTCACTGTGTCTGGGCGGGATCAGTCACTGTGTTTGTGGGGGGATCAGTCAGTGTGTTGCGGGGGGAACAGTCACTGTGTTTGTGGGGTGATCAGTCACTGTGTGTGAGCGGGAATCAGTCACTCTGTTGGGAGGGATCAGTAACTATGTGTGTGGGGGGGCTCAATTACTGTGTGTGGTTGGGGGATCAGTCACTGTGTGGGTGGGGGTATCAGTCACTGCGTGTGTGTGTGGCGGGGATCAGTCACTGTGTGTGTGTGGGGGGATCAGTCACTGTGTGGGTGGTGATCATGTCATTGTGTGGGGGTGATCAGTCACAGTGTGTGGGGGGGATCATTCACTTTGTGTGGGGGGATCAGTCACTGTGTGGGTGGGGGGGATCAGTCACTGTGTGTGGGGGGGATCAGTCACTGTGTGGGGGGGGATCAGTCACTGTGTGTGTGGTGGTTCAGTCACTGTGTGGGTGGGGGGGATCAGTCACTGTGTGTGGGGGGGATCAGTCACTGTGTGGGGGGGGATCAGTCACTGTGTGTGTGGTGGTTCAGTCACTGTGTGTGTGGGGGGGGATCAGTCACTGTGTGTGGCCGGGGATCTTAACTTTGTGTGTGGGGGGGATCAGTCACTGTGTGTGTGGGGGGTATCAGTCACTGTGTGAGGGGTGGGATCAGTCACTGTGTGGGGGGGATCTGTCACTGCGTGGGTGGGGATCAGTCACTGTGTGTGTGTGTGGGGGATCAGTCACTGTGTTGATGGGGATCAGTCACTGTGTGTGTGTGGCGGGGATCAGTCACTGTGTGGGGGGGGGCTCAGTCATTGTGTGTGTGTGGGGGGGCTCACTTACTGTGTGTGTGGGGGATCAGTCACTCTGTGTGGGGGGATCAGTCACTGTGAGGGGGGGATCAGTCACTGTGTGTGTGTGGCGCGGATCAGTCACTGTGTGCGGGGGGCTCAGTCACTGTGTGTGTGGGGGGTGGGGCTCACTCACTGCGTGTGTGGGGGAACAGTCTCTGTGTCTGGGGAGGGAGCAGTCACTGTGTGTGTCGGGGATCAGTCACTCTTTGTGGGGGGGGATCAGTCACTGTGTTTGGGGGGGGATCAGACACTCTGTGTGGGGGGGATCAGTCACTGTGTGTGGGGGGGGATCAGTCACTGTGTGTGTGTGTGGGCGGGGATCATTCACTGTGTATGTGTGGGGGGGATCAGTCACTGTGTGTGGGTTGGATCAGTCACTGTGTGTGTGGTGGGATCAGTCACTGCGTGTGTCGGGGGGGATCAGTCACTGTGTGGGGGGGAATCAGTCACTGTTTGTGTCGGAGGGGGGATCAGTCACTGTGTGTAGGGGGATTAGTCACTGTGTGTGTTGGGGTGCAGACACTGTGTGTGTGGGGGGGATCAGTCACTGTGTGTGTGGGGGGATCAGTCATTGTGTGTATGGGGGGATCAGTCACTGTGTTTGTGGCGGTTATCAGTCACTGTGTGTGGGGTGGGATCAGTCACTGTGTGGGGGGGATCAGTCACTGTGTGGGTGGGGATCAGTCACTGTGTGTGTGTGGGTGTGATCAGTCACTGTGTGGGGGGAGATCAGTCACTGTGTGTGTGTGGCGGGGATCAGTCACTGTTAGCGGGGGGGCTCAGTCACTGTGTGTGTGGGGGTGGGATCAGTCACTGTGTGTGTGGGATGATCAGTCACTTTTTGTGGGCGGGGATAAGTCACTGTGTTGGGAGGGATCAGACACTGTGTGTGTGGGGGGGCTCAATTACTGTGTGTGGTTGGGGCATCAGTCACTCTGTGGGTGGGGGGATCACTCATTGTGTGTGTGTGTGGGGGGGATCAGTCACTGTGTGTGTGTGGGGGGATCAGTCACTGTGTGGGTGGTGATCATGTCATTGTGAGGGCGGTGATCAGTCACAGTGTGTGGGGGGATCAGTCACTGTGTGGGTGGGGGGGATCAGTCATTGTGTTTGGGGGGATCAGTCACTGTGTGTGGGGGGGATCAGTCACTGTATGCGGGGGATCAGTCACTGTGTGTTGGGGGGGATCAGTCACGGTGTGTGTGTGCGGGGATCAGTCACTGTGTGTGGGGGGGATTAGTCACTGAGTGGGGGGGGATCAGTCACTGGTTGGGGGGGATCAGTCACTGTGTTGCGGGGGGTTCAGTCACTGTGTGTGTGGGGTGATCAGTTACTGTGTGTGTGGGGGGATCAGTCAGTGTGTATGTGAGGGGGATCAGTCACTGTGTGTGAGTGGGGGGATCAGTCACTGTGTGTGTGGGGGTGCTCAATCACTGTTTGTGGTTGGGGGATCAGTCACTTTGTGGGTGGGGGTGATCGGTCGCTGTGTGTGTGTGGGGGTGGGATCAGTCACTGTGTTTGTGTGGGGGGATCAGTCACTGTGTGGGTGGTGATCATGTCATTGTGTGGGGGGTGATCAGTCACAGTGTGTGGGGGGGATCATTCACTGTGTGTGGGGGGATCAGTCACTATGTGGATGGGGGGGATCAGTCACTTTGCGTGGGGGGGATCAGTCACTGTGTGTATGTGGGGGGGATCAGTCACTGTGCGCGGGGGTTCAGTCACTGTGTGTGGGGGGGATCAGTCACTGTGTGTGGGGGGATCAGTCACTGACTGGGGGGCATCAGTCACTGTGTGTGGGGGGAATCAGTCACTGTGTGTGTGTGGGGGGATCAGTCACTGTGTGGGGGGGATCAGTCACTGTGTGGGTAGGGATCAGTCACTGTGTGTGTGGGGGATCAGCCACTGTGTGTGGGCGGGATCAATCATTCTGTGTGGGGAGGGATCAGTCACTGTGTTCGGAGGGATCAGTCACTGTGTGTGTGTGGCGGGGATCAGTCACTGTTTGCGGGGGGGCTCAGTCACTGTGTGTGGGGGTGTGATCAGTCACTGTGAGTGTGGGGGATCAGCCTCTGTGTCTGGGGATGGATCAGTCACTGTGTGAGTGGGGGATCAATCATTCTGTGTGGGGAGGGATCAGTCACTGTGTGTGGGGTGGGATCAGTAACTGTGTGTGTGGGTGATCAGTCACTGTGTGTGGGGGGGATCATTCACTGTGTGTGTGTGTGTGTGGGCGGGGATCATTCACTGTGTATGTGTGGGCGGGGGATCAGTCACTGTGTGTGTGGGGGGATCAGTCACTGGTTGGGGGGATCAGTCACAGTGTTACGGGGAGATCAGTCACTGTATGTGTCGGGTGATCAGTCACTGTGTGTGGGCGGGGATCAGTCACTGTGTTCGGAGGGATCAGTCACTGTGTGTGTGGGGGGGCTCAATTACTGTGTGTGGTTGGGGCATCAGTCACTCTGTGGGTGGGGGGATCAGTCATTGTGTGTGTGTGTGGGGGGGATCAGTCACTGTGTCTGTGAGGGCGGTGATCAGTCACTGTGTGGGTGGTGATCATGTCATTGTGAGGGCGGTGATCAGTCACAGTGTGTGGGGGGGATCATTCACTGTGTGTGGGGGGATCAGTCACTGTGTGGATGGGGTGGATCAGTCACTGTGTTTGGGGGGATAAGTCACTGTGTGTGGGGGGGATCAGTCACTGTATGCGGGGGATCAGTCACTGTGTGTGGGTGGGGATCAGTCACTGTGTGTGTGTGGGGGGATCAGTCACTGTGTGTGTGGGGGGGGGTGGCACACTTACTCTGTGTGTGGGGGAGCAGTCACTGTGTCTGGGGAGGGGCAGTCACTGTGTGTGTGTGGGGGATCAGTCACTATGTGGGGGGATCAGTCACTGTGTGGGGGGATCAGTCACTGTGTGTGGGTTGTATCAGTCACTGTGTGTGTGGGGGGATAAGTCACTGTTTGGGGGGATCAGTCTCTGTGTGTGGGAGGGATCAGTTCATGTGTGTGTGGGGGATCAGTCACTGTGTGTGGGGGGGATCAGTCACTGTGTGTGTCGGGGATCAGTCGCTGTTTGTTGGGGGGGATCAGTCACTGTGTGTGTGTGTGGGCGGGGATCATGCACTGTGTATGTGTGGGGGGGGACCAGTCACTGTGTGTGGGTTGGATCAGTCATGTGTGTGTGGGGTGATCAATCACTGTGTGTGTGGGGGGGATCAGTCACTGTGTGTGTGGGGGGGGGATCATTCACTGTGTCTGTGGGGGTTCAGGCACTGAGTGGTGGGGATCAGTCACTGTGTTTGAGGGGGATCAGTCACTGTGTGTGTGTTGGGGAATCAGTCACTGTTTGTTTGGGGGATCAGTCACTGTGTGTAGGGGGGATAAGTCACTGTGTGTGTGTGGGGGGGATCAGTCACCGTGTGTGTGGGGGGGGGCGGCATCAGTCATTGTGTGTGGCCGCGGATCAGTCACTGTTTATGGTCGGGGATCAGTCACTGTGTGTGTCGGGGGGGGATCAGTCACTGTGTGGGGGGGGATTAGTCACTGTGTGTGTGGGGGTTCAGTCACTGTGTGTGTGGGGGGGATCAGTCACTGTGTGTGGCCGGGGATCCGTCACTGTGTGTGGTGGGGGATCAGTCATTGTGTGTATGGGGGGATCAGTCACTGTGTGTGTGGGGTCTATTATTCACTGTGTGTGGGGGGGGGATCAGTCAATGTGTGGGTGGGGATCAGTCACTGTGTGTGGGGGGATAAGTCACTGTTTGGGGGGGATCAGTCTCTGTGTGTGGGAGGGATCAGTTCATGTGTGTGTGGGGGATCAGTCACTGTGTGTGGGGGGGATCAGTCACTGTGTGTGTCGGGGATCAGTCGCTGTTTGTTGGGGGGGATCAGTCACTGTGTGTGTGTGTGGGCGGGGATCATGCACTGTGTATGTGTGGGGGGGGACCAGTCACTGTGTGTGGGTTGGATCAGTCATGTGTGTGTGGGGTGATCAATCACTGTGTGTGTGGGGGGGATCAGTCACTGTGTGTGTGGGGGGGGATCATTCACTGTGTCTGTGGGGGTTCAGGCACTGAGTGGAGGGGATCAGTCACTGTGTTTGAGGGGGATCAGTCACTGTGTGTGTGTTGGGGAATCAGTCACTGTTTGTTTGGGGGATCAGTCACTGTGTGTAGGGGGGATAAGTCACTGTGTGTGTGTGGGGGGGATCAGTCACCGTGTGTGTGGGGGGGGGGCGGCATCAGTCATTGTGTGTGGCCGCGGATCAGTCACTGTTTATGGTCGGGGATCAGTCACTGTGTGTGTCGGGGGGGGATCAGTCACTGTGTGGGGGGGGATTAGTCACTGTGTGTGTGGGGGTTCAGTCACTGTGTGTGTGGGGGGGGATCAGTCACTATGTGTGGCCGGGGATCCGTCACTGTGTGTGGTGGGGGATCAGTCATTGTGTGTATGGGGGGATCAGTCACTGTGTGTGTGGGGTCTATTATTCACTGTGTGTGGGGGGGGGATCAGTCAATGTGTGGGTGGGGATCAGTCACTGTGTGTGGGGGGATCAGTCACTCTGTGTGGGGGGGATAAGTCACTGTGTGGGTGGGGATCATTCACTGTGTGTGTGTGGGGGGGATCAGTCACTGTGTGGGGGGGGATCAGTCACTGTGTGTGTGTGGCGGGGATCAGTCACTCTGTGTGGGGTGGATCAGTCACTCTGTGTGGGGGGGGATCAGTCACTGTGTATGGGGGGGATCATTCACTGTGTATGTTTGGGGGCGGATCAGTCACTGTGTATGGGTTGGATCAGTCACTGTATGTGTGAGGGGATCAGTCACTGGTTGGCGGGGATCAGTCACTTTGTTGCGGGGGGATCAGTCACTGTGTGTGTGGGGTGATCAATTACTGAGTGGGGGGATCAGTCACTGTGTGTGTGGGGAGGGATCAGTCACTGTGTTTGGCCGGGGATCCGTCACTGTGTGTGTGGGGGGAATTAGTCACTGTGTGTGTGGGGGTTCAGTCACTGTGTGTGTGGGGGTTCACTCACTGTGTGTGGGTGGAATCAGTCACTGTGTGTGTGTGTGGGCGGGGATCATTCACTGTCTATGTGTGGGCGGGGGGGGATCAGTCACTGTGTCTGGGCGGGATCAGTCACTGTGTGTGTGGGGGGATCAGTCAGTGTGTTGCGGGGGGAACAGTCACTGTGTTTGTGGGGTGATCAGTCACTGTGTGTGGGCGGGGATCAGTCACTCTGTTGGGAGGGATCAGTAACTATGTTTGTGGGGGGGCTCAATTACTGTGTGTGGTTGGGGGATCAGTCACTGTGTGGGTGGTGGTATCAGTCACTGCGTGTGTGTGTGGCGGGGATCAGTCACTGTGTGTGTGTGGGGGGATCAGTCACTGTGTGGGTGGTGATCATGTCATTGTGTGGGGGTGATCAGTCACAGTGTGTGGGGGGGATCATTCACTTTGTGTGGGGGGATCAGTCACTGTGTGGGTGGGGGGATCAGTCACTGTGTGTGGGGGGATCAGTCACTGTGTGGGTGGGAGGGATCAGTCACTGTGTGTGGGGGGGATCAGTCACTGTGTGGGGGGGGATCAGTCACTGTGTGTGTGTGTGGGCGGGGATCATTCACTGTGTCTGTGTGGGCGGGGGGGATCTGTCACTGTGTGTTGGTGGGATCAGTCACTGTATGTGGGGGGATCAGTCACTGTTTGTTGGTGGGATCAGTCACTGTGTGTGGGGGGATCAGTCACTGGTTGGGGGGGATCAGTCACTGTGTTGCGGGGGGATCAGTCACTGTGTGTGTGGGGGAATCAGTCACTGTGTGTGGGGGGGGATCAGTCAGTGTGTGTGTGGGGGGAACAGTCACTGTGTGTGTGTGGGGGGATCAGTCACTGGGTGTGTGGGGGGGCTCAATCACTCTGTGTGTTTGGGGGATCAGTCACTTTGTGGGTGGGGGGGATCAGTCGCTGTGTGTGTGTGGGGGGGCGGGTTCAGTCACTGTGTGCGTGTGGGGGGATCAGTCACTGTGTGGGTGGTGATCATGTCATTGTGTGGGGGGTGATCAGTCACAGTGTGTGGGGGGGATCATTCACTGTGTGTGGGGGGATCAGTCACTGTGTGGGTGGGGGGGATCAGTCACTGTGTGTGGGGGGGATCATTCACTTTGTGTGGGGGGATCAGTCACAGTGTGTGGGGGGGATCATTCACTTTGTGTGGGGGGATCAGTCACTGTGTGGGTGGGGGGAATCAGTCACTATGTGTGGGGGGGATCAGTCACTGTGTGGGGGGGGGAATCAGTCACTGTGTGTGTGGTGGTTCAGTCACTGTGTGTGTGGGGGGGGATCAGTCACTGTGTGTGGCCGGGGATCCGTCACTTTGTGTGTGGGGGGGATCAGTCACTGTGTGTGTGGGGGGTATCAGTCACTGTGTGAGGGGTGGGATCAGTCACTGTGTGGGGGGGATCTGTCACTGCGTGGGTGGGGATCAGTCACTGTGTGTGTGTGTGGGGGATCAGTCACTGTGTTGAGGGGGGATCAGTCACTGTGTGTGTGTGGCGGGGATCAGTCACTGTGTGTGTGTGGCGGGGATCAGTCACTCTGTGTGGGGGGGATCAGTCACTGTGTGTGTGGGGGATCAGTCACTGTGTGGGGGGGGGATCAGTCACTGTGTGTGTGTGTGGGCGGGGATCATTCACTGTGTCTGTGTGGGCGGGAGGGATCTGTCACTGTGTGTTGGTGGGATCAGTCACTGTATGTGGGGGGATCAGTCACTGTTTGTTGGTGGGATCAGTCACTGTGTGTGGGGGGATCAGTCACTGGTTGGGGGGGATCAGTCACTGTGTGTGGGGGGATCAGTCACTGGTTGGGGGGGATCAGTCACTGTGTTGCGGGGGGATCAGTCACTGTGTGTGTGGGGGAATCAGTCACTGTGTGTGGGGGGGGATCAGTCAGTGTGTGTGTGGGGGGAACAGTCACTGTGTGTGTGTGGGGGGATCAGTCACTGGGTGTGTGGGGGGGCTCAATCACTGTGTGTGTTTGGGGGATCAGTCGCTGTGTGTGTGGGGGGGGGATCAGTCACTGTGTGTGTGTGGGGGGATCAGTCACTGTGTGGGTGGTGATCATGTCATTGTGTGGGTGGTGATCAGTCACAGTGTGTGGGGGGGATCATTCACTGTGTGTGGGGGGATCAGTCACTGTGTGGGTGGGCGGGATCAGTCACTGTGTGTGGGGGGGATCAGTCACTATGTGTGGGGGGGAATCAGTCACTGTGTGCGGGGGTTCAGTCACTGTGTGGGGGGGATCAGTCACTGTGTGTGGGGGGGATCAGTCACGGTGTGTGTGTGCGGGGATCAGTCACTGTGTGTGGGGGGGATCAGTCACTGAGTGGGGGGTATCAGTCATTGTGTGTGGGTGGAATCGGTCACTGTGTGTGTGTGGGGGGATCAGTCACTGTGTGGGGGGGATCAGTCACTGTGTGTGTGTGGCGCGGATCAGTCACTGTGTGGGGGGGGATCAGTCACTGTGTGTGTGTGGGGGGGCTCACTCACTGTGTGTGTGGGGGATCAGTCACAGTGTCTGGGGAGGGAGCAGTCACTGTGTGTGTGGGGGATCAGTCACTCTGTGTGGGGGGGATCAGTCACTGTGTGTGTGTGGGGGGTTCAGTCACTGTGAGGGGGGGATCATTCACTGTGTGTGTGTGGCGCGGATCAGTCCCTGTGTGGGGGGGCTCAGTCACTGTGTGTGTGGGGGGGGCTCACTCACTGCGTGTGTGGGGGATCAGTCACTGTGTCTGTGGAGGGAGCAGTCACTGTGTGTGTGGGGGATCAGTCACTCTGTGTGGGGGGTATCAGTCACTGTGTGTGGGGGGGGATCAGTCACTCTGTGTGGGGGGTATCAGTCACTGTGTGTGGGGGCCGGATCAGTCACTGTCTGTGTGTGTGGGCGGGGATCATTCACTGTGTATGTGTGGGGGGGGATCAGTCACTGTGTGTGGATTGGATCAGTCAATGTGTGTGTAGGGGGATCAGTCACTGTGTGTGTCGGGGTGGATCAGTCAATGTGTGGGGGGGAATCAGTCACTGTTTGTGTCGGAGGGGGGATCAGTCACTGTGTGTAGGGGGATTAGTCACTGTGTGTGTGGGGGTGCAGTCACTGTGTGTGTTGTGGGGGGAATCAGTCATTGTGTGTGGCCGGGGATCCGTCACTGTGTGTGTGGGGGTGATTAGTCACTGTGTGTGTGCGGGGATCAGTCATTGTGTGTATGGGGGGAACAGTCACTGTGTTTGTGGGGGTATCAGTCACTGTGTGTGGGGTGGGATCAGTCACTGTGTGGGGGGATCAGTCACTGTGTGGGTGGGGATCAGTCACTGTGTGTGTGTGGGGGGGATCAGTCACTGTTTGGGGGGGGGGGATCAGTCACTGTGCGTGTGTGGCGTGGATCAGTCACTGTTTGCGCGGGGTCTCAGTCACTGTGTGTGAGGGGGTGGGATCAGTCACTGTGTGTAGGGAGGGATCAGTCACTGTGTGAGTGGGGGATCAGTCATTCTGTGTGGGGGGGGATCAGTCACTGTGTGTCGGGGGGGATCAGTCACTGTGTGTGGTGGGGATCATTCACTGTGTTTGTGTGGGCGGGGGGATCAGTCACTGTGTGTGGGTGGGATCAGTCACTGTGTGTGTGGGGGGATCAGTCACTGGTTGGGGGGATCAGTCACTGCGTTGCGGGGGGATCAGTCACTGTGTGTGTGGGGTGATCAGTCACTGTGTGTGGGCGGGGATCAGTCACTGTGTGTGTGGGGTGATCAGTCACTGTGTGTGGGCGGGGATCAGTCACTGTGTTGGGAGGTATCAGTCACTGTGTTGCGGGGGGATCAGTCACTGTGTGTGTGGGGTGATCAGTCACTGTGTGTGGCCGGGGATCCGTCACTGTGTGTGTGGGGGTGATTAGTCACTGTGTGTGTGCGGGGATCAGTCATTGTGTGTATGGGGGGAACAGTCACTGTGTTTGTGGGGGTATCAGTCACTGTGTGTGGGGTGGGATCAGTCACTGTGTGGGGGGATCAGTCACTGTGTGGGTGGGGATCAGTCACTGTGTGTGTGTGGGGGGGGATCAGTCACTGTTTGGGGGGGGGGGGGGATCAGTCACTGTGCGTGTGTGGCGTGGATCAGTCACTGTTTGCGCGGGGTCTCAGTCACTGTGTGTGAGGGGGTGGGATCAGTCACTGTGTGTGTGGGGGATCAGTCATTGTGTGTAGGGAGGGATCAGTCACTGTGTGAGTGGGGGATCAGTCATTCTGTGTGGGGGGGGATCAGTCACTGTGTGTCGGGGGGGATCAGTCACTGTGTGTGTGGGGATCAGTCACTGTGTGTGGTGGGGATCATTCACTGTGTTTGTGTGGGCGGGGGGATCAGTCACTGTGTGTGGGTGGGATCAGTCACTGTGTGTGTGGGGGGATCAGTCACTGGATGGGGCTTCAGTCACTGCGTTGCGGGGGGATCAGTCACTGTGTGTGTGGGGTGATCAGTCACTGTGTGTGGGCGGGGATCAGTCACTGTGTGTGTGGGGTGATCAGTCACTGTGTGTGGGCGGGGATCAGTCACTGTGTTGGGAGGTATCAGTCACTGTGTTGCGGGGGGATCAGTCACTGTGTGTGTGGGGTGATCAGTCACGGTGTGTGTGTGCGGGGATCAGTCACTGTGTGTGGGGGGGATCTGTCACTGAGTGGGGGGTATCAGTCATTGTGTGTGGGGGGAATCAGTCACTGTGTGGGGGGGATCAGTCACTGTGTGTGTAGGGATCAGTCACTGTGAGTGTGTGGCGCGGATCAGTCACTGTGTGGGGGGGGATCAGTCACTGTGTGTGTGTGGGGGGGCTCACTCACTGCGTGTGTGGGGGATCAGTCACTGTGTCTGTGGAGGGAGCAGTCACTGTGTGTGGGGGGGATCAGTCACTCTGTTTGGGGGGGTCAGTCACTGTGTGTGTGTGGGGGGTTCAGTCACTGTTAGGGGGGGATCATTCACTGTGTGTGTGTGGCGCGGATCAGTCCCTGTGTGGGGGGGGCTCAGTCACTGTGTGTGTGTGGGGGGGCTCACTCACTGCGTGTGTGGGGGATCAGTCACTGTGTCTGTGGAGGGAGCAGTCACTGTGTGTGGGGGGGATCAGTCACTCTGTGTGGGGGGGTCAGTCACTGTTTGTGGGGGGGGATCAGTCACTCTGTGTGGGGGGTATCAGTCACTGTGTGTGTGGGGGGATCAGTCACTGTCTGTGTGTGTGGGCGGGGATCATTCACTGTGTATGTGTGGGGGGGGGATCAGTCACTGTGTGTGGATTGGATCAATCACTGTGTGTGTAGGGGGATCAGTCACTGTGTGTGTCGGGGGGGATCAGTCACTGTGTGGGGGGGAATCAGTCACTGTTTGTGTCGGAGGGGGGATCAGTCTCTGTGTGTAGGGGGATTAGTCACTGTGTGTGTGGGTGTGCAGTCACTGTGTGTGTTGGGGGGGGAATCAGTCACTGTGTGTGGCCGGGGATCCGTCACTGTGTGTGTGGGGGGGATTAGTCACTGTGTGTGTGCGGGGATCAGTCATTGTGTGTATGGGGGGATCAGTCACTGTGTTTGTGGGGGTATCAGTCACTGTGTGTGGGGTGGGATCAGTCACTGTGTGGGGGGATCAGTCACTGTGTGGGTGGGGATCAGTCACTGTGTGTGTGGGGGGGGGATCAGTCACTGTTTGGGGGGGGGATCAGTCACTGTGCGTGTGTGGCGTGGATCAGTCACTGTTTGCGCGGGGTCTCAGTCACTGTGTGTGTGGGGGTGGGATCAGTCACTGTGTGTGTGGGGGATCAGTCATTGTGTGTAGGGAGGGATCAGTCACTGTGTGAGTGGGGGATCAGTCATTCTGTGTGGGGGGGGATCAGTCACTGTGTGTCGGGGGGGATCAGTCACTGTGTGTGTGGGGATCAGTCTCTGTGTGAGGTGGGGATCATTCACTGTGTTTGTGTGGGCGGGGGGATCAGTCACTGTGTTTGGGTGGGATCAGTCACTGTGTGTGTGGGGGGATCAGTCACTGGTTGGGGGGATCAGTCACTGCGTTGCGGGGGGATCAGTCACTGTGTGTGTGGGGTGATCAGTCACTGTGTGTGGGCGGGGATCAGACACTGTGTGTGTGGGGTGATCAGTCACTGTGTGTGGGCGGGGATCAGTCACTGTGTTGGGAGGTATCAGTCACTGTGTTGCGGGGGGATCAGTCACTGTGTGTGTGGGGTGATCAGTCACTGTGTGTGGGCGGGGATCAGTCACTGTGTTGGGAGGGATCAGTCACTTTGTGCGTGGGGGGGCTCAATTACTGTGTGTGGTTGGGGGATCAGTCACTGTGTGGGTGGGGGGATCAGTCACTGTGTGTGTGTGTGGTGGGGATCAGTCACTGTGTGTGTGTGGGAGGATCAGTCACTGTGTGGGTGGTGATCATGTCATTGTGTGGGGGGTGATCAGTCGCAGTGTTTAGGGGGGATCATTCACTGTGTGTGTGGGGATCAGTCACTGTGTGGGTGGGAGGGATCAGTCACTGTGTGTGGGGGGGATCAGTCACTGTGTGTGTGTGGGGGGGATCAGTCACTGTGTGTGGGGGGGATCAGTCACTGTGTGCGGGTATCAGTCACTGTGTGTGGGTGGGGATCAGTCACGGTGTGTGTGTGCGGGGATCAGTCACAGTGTGTGGGGTGGATCAGTCACTGTGTGTGTGTGGGGGGGATCAGTCACTGTGTGTGGGGGGGATCAGTCACTGTGTGTGTGTGGGGGGGATCAGTCACTTTGTGTGGGAGGATCAGTCACTGTGTGGGTGGTGATCATGTCATTGTGTGGGGGGTGATCAGTCGCAGTGTTTAGGGGGGATCATTCACTGTGTGTGTGGGGATCAGTCACTGTGTGGGTGGGAGGGATCAGTCACTGTGTGTGGGGGGGATCAGTCACTGTGTGTGTGTGGGGGGGATCAGTCACTGTGTGTGGGGGGGATCAGTCACTGTGTGCGGGTATCAGTCACTGTGTGTGGGTGGGGATCAGTCACGGTGTGTGTGTGCGGGGATCAGTCACAGTGTGTGGGGTGGATCAGTCACTGAGTGGGGGGTATCAGTCACTGTGTGTGAGGGGAATCAGTCACTGTGTGTGTGTGGGGGGATCAGTCACTGTGTGGGGGGGATCAGTCACTGTGTGGTAGGGATCAGTCACTGTGTTTGTGTGGCGCGGATCAGTCACTGTGTGAAGGGGGCTCAGTCACTGTGTGTGTGGGGGAGGTGGGCTCACTTACTGTGTGTGTGGGGGAGCAGTAACTGTGTCTGGGAGGGAGCAGTAACTGTGTGTGTGGGGGATCAGTCACTCTGTGTGGGCGGGATCAGTCACTGTGTGTGTGCGGGGGGATCAGTCACTGTGTGTGGGTTGGATCAGTCACTGTGTGTGTGGGGGGATCAGTCACTGTTTGGGGGGGTTCAGTCACTGTGTGTGGGAGGGATCAGTCACTGTGTGTGTGGGGGATCAGTCACTGTGTGTGGGGGGATCAGTCACTGTGTGTGTGGGGGATCAGTCGCTGTTTGTGGGGGGGGATCAGTCACTGTGTGTGTGTGTGGGCGGGGATCATTCACTGTGAATGTTTGGGGGTAGGGATCAGTCACTGTGTGTGGGTTGGATCAGTCACTGTGTGTGTGGGGTGATCAATCACTGTGTGTGTGGGGGGGGGATCAGTCACTGTGTGTGTGGGGTGGGGATCATTCACTGAGTGTGTGGGGGGATCAGTCACTGAGTGGGGGGGATCAGTCACTGTGTTTGAGGGGGATCAGTCACTGTGTGTGTGTTGGGGAATCAGTCACTGTTTGTTTGGGGGATCAGTCACTGTGTGTAGGGGGATAAGTCACTGTGTGTGTGTTGGGGGGTTCAGTCACCATGTGTGTCGGGGGGTCATCAGTCATTGTGTGTGGCCGGGGATCAGTCACTGTTTGTGGTGGGGGATCAGTCACTGTGTGTCGGGGGGGGATCAGTCACTGTGTGGGGGGGGATTATTCACTGTGTGTTTGGGGGTTCAGTCACTGTGTGTGTGGGGGATGATCAGTCACTGTGTTGGCCGGGGATCCGTCACTGTGTGTGTGGGGGGGATCAGTCATTGTGTGTATGGGGGGATCAGTCACTGTGAGTGTGGGGTCTATTATTCACGTTGTGTGGGGAGGGATCAGTCAATGTGTGGGTGGGGATCAGTCACTGTGTGTGTGTGGGGGGATCAGTCACTGTCTTGGGGGGATCAGACTCTGTGTGGGTGGGGATCAGTCACTGTGTGTATGTGGGGGGGATCAGTCACTGTGTGGGGGGGGGGGATCAGTCACTGTGTGTGTGTGGCGGGGATCAGTCAATCTGTGTGGAGTGGATCAGTCACTCTGTGTGGGGGGGATCAGTCACTGTGTGTGGGAGGGATCATTCACTGTGAATGTGTGGGGGGGGTATCAGTCACTGTGTGTGGGCTGGATACGTCATTGTATGTGTGGGGGATCAGTCACTGGTTGGCGGGGATCAGTCAATTTGTTGCGGGGGGATCAGTCACTGTGTGTGTGGGGTGATCAATTACTGAGTGGGGGGGATCAGTCACTGTGTGTGTGGAGAGGGATCAGTCACTGTGTGTGGCCGGGGATCCGTCACTGTGTGTGTGGGGGGATTAGTCACTGTGTGTGTGGGGGTTCAGTCACTGTGTGTGTGGGAGGATTAGTCACTGTGTGTGTGGGGGTAAAGTCACTGTGTGAGGAGGGGATCAGTCACTGTGTGTGTGTGTGGGCGGGGATCATTCACTGTGTATGTGTGGGCGGGGGGGATCAGTCACTGGGTGTGGGTGGGATCAGTCACTGTGTGTGAGGCGGGATCAGTCACTGGTTGGGGGGATCAGTCACTGTGTTGCGGGGGGATCAGTCACTGTGTGTGTGGGGTGATCAGTTACTGTGTGTGGGCGCGGATCAGTCACTGTGTTGGGAGGGATCAGTCACTATGTGTGTGGGGGGGCTCAATTACTGTATGTGTTTGGGGGATCAGTCACTGTGTGGGTGGAGACATCAGTCACTGTGTGTGTGTGTGGGGGGGATCAGTCACTGTGTGTGTGTGTGGGGATCAGTCACTGTGTGGGTAGTGATCATGTCATTGTGTGGGTGGTGATCAGTAACAGTGTGTGGGGGGGATCATTCACTGTGTGTGGGGGGATCAGTCACTGTGTGGGTGGGGGGATCAGTCACTGTGTGTGGGGGGGATCAGTCACTGTGTGTGTGTGGGGGGGATCAGTCACTGTGTGTGGGGGGGGATCAGTCACGGTATGTGTGTGCGGGGATCAGTCACTGTGTGTGGGGGGGATCAGTCACTGAGTGGGGGGTATCAGTCACTGTGTGTGGGGGGAATCAGTCACTGTGTGTGTGTGGCGCGGGTCAGTCACTGTGTGGGGGGCGCTCAGTCACTGTGTGTGTGGGGGGGCTCACTTACTGTGTGTGTGGTGGAGCAGTCACTGTGTCTGGGGAGGGAGCAGTCACTGTGTGTGTGGGGGATCAGTCACTCTGTGTGGGGTTGATCAGTCACTGTGTGTGTGCGGGGGGATCAGTCACTGTGTGCGTGGGGGATCAGTCGCTGTGTGTGGGGGGGATCAGTCTCTGTGTGTGTGTGTGGGCGAGGATCATTCACTGTGTATGTGTGGGAGGGATCAGTCACTTTGTGTGTGTTGGATCAGTCACTGTGTGTGTGCGGGGATCAATCACTGTTTGGGGGTGATCAGTCACTGTGTGTGGGAGGGATCAGTCACTCTGTGTGTGGGGGATCAGTCACTGTGTGTGGGGGGGATCAGTCACTTTGTGTGTGGGGGATCAGTCGCTGTTTGTGGGGGGGGATCAGTCACTGTGTGTGTGTGTGGGCGGGGATCATTCACTGTGTATGTGTGTGGGGGGGATCAGTCACTGTGTGTGGGTTGGATCAGTCACTGTGTGTGTGTGGTGATCAATCACTGTGTTTGAGGGGGGGATCAGTCACTGTGTGTGTGGGGGGGGTGATCATTCACTGTTTGTGTGGGGGGATCAGTCACTGAGTGGGGGGGATCAGTCACTGTGTTTGAGGGGGATCAGTCACTGTGTGTGTGTTGGGGAATCAGTCACTGTTTATTTGAGGGATCAGTCACTGTGTGTGTGGGGGATAAGTCACTGTGTGTGTGTGGGGGGGATCAATCACCGTCTGTGTGGCGGGGGCATCAGTCATTGTGTGTGGCCGGGGATCAGTCACTGTTTGTGTCGGGGTGGGATCATTCACTGTGTGGGGGGGGATTAGTCACTGTGTGTGTCGGGGGGGGATCAGTCACTGTGTGGGGGGGATTAGTCACTGTGTGTGTGGGGGTTCAGTCACTGTGTTTGTGGGGGTGGGATCAGTCACTGTGTGTGGCCGGGGATCCGTCACTGTGTGTGTGGGGGGGATCAGTCATTGTGTGTATGGGGGGATCAGTCACTGTGTGTGTGGGGTCTATTATTCACTGTGTGTGGGGGGGGATCAGTCAATGTGTGGGTGGGGATCAGTCACTGTGTGTGTGTGGGGGGATCTGTCACTGTGTGGGGGGGATCAGTCACTGTGTGGGTGGGGATCAGTCACTGTGTGTGTGTGGGGGGGATCAGTCAATGTGTGGGGGGGGATCAGTCACTGTGTGTGTGTGGCGGGGATCAGTCACTCTGTGTGGGGGGGATCACTCATTGTGTGTGGGCGGGGTCAGTGACTGTATGTGTGGGGAGATTAGTCACTGGTTGGCGGGGATCAGTCACTTTGTTGCGGGGGGATCAGTCACTGTGTATGTGGGGAGGGATCAGACACTGTGTGTGGCCAGGGATCCGTCAATGTGTGTGTGGGGGAATTAGTCACTGTGTGTGTGGGGGTTCAGTCACTGTGTGTGTGGGGGATCAGTCACTGTGTGTGGGGGGGATCAGTCACTGTGTATATGTGTGGGCGGGAATCATTCACTGTGTATGTGTGGGGGGGGATCAGTCACTGTGTGTGGGTGGGATCAGTCACTGTGTGTTTGGGGGAATCAGGCACTGGTTGGTGGGGATCAGTCACTTTGTTGCGGGGGGATCCGTCACTGTGTGGGTGTGATGATCAGTCACTGTGTGTGGGGGGATATCAGTCACTGTGATGGGGGGATCAGTCACTGTGTGTGTGTGGGGGGATCAGTCAATGTGTGTGGGGGGATCAGTCACTGTGTGGGTGCGGGGGATCAGTCACTGTGTGTGTGTGGGGGGGATCAGTCACTGTGTGTGGGGGGGGATCAGTCAATGTGTGCGGGGGATCAGTCACTGTGTGTGGGGGGGATCAGTCGCGGTGTGTGTGTGCGGGGATCAGTCACTGTGTGTGGGGGGGATCAGTCAATGTGTGGGGGGGGGATCAGTCACTGTGTGTGTGTGGCGGGGATCAGTCACTCTGTGTGGGGGGGATCACTCATTGTGTGTGTGGGGGATCAGTCACTGTGTGTGTGTGGGGGGGCATTCAGTCACTGTGTGTGGGGGGGATTATTCACTGTGTATGTGTGGGGGGGGATCAGTCACTGTGTGTGGGTTGGATCAGTCACGTTATGTGTGGGGGGATCAGTCACTTGTTCGCGGGGATCTGTCACTTTGTTGCGGGGGGATCAGTCACTGTGTGTGTGGGGTGATCAATTACTGAGTGGGGGGTGTGGAAATGTATTTTTATCTAAGCTGATATCATACGGTATTTGTGTGCCTTTTGATTAAATTGGAGTCCTGGCCCTTCCAGAACTTTCTGCATTTTAGCAGCCAGCTTGCATAAACAGCTAAACCTGCTGTTAGATGGCTGATGGTTATCAGACAGCTTGGAGACAAGTCATGCTGAGACAAGTAACCCCCATGGTGCTCTCCTATTGTCTACACTACAGGAGTTCCATGTCACCCCACCCTTTTCTTCTAGCCATTATCTCTGTTCCTTTACCTCATCCATTTGAAGCAAACAGGTAAACTGACCAGGAAATTGGATAATCCTGACACAATACAAGACAGGTGATAGCCCATTACCTGTGACTCATGGAGTAATGGCCGTTTGCCTTTCTGATAACCCTGACAAAAGGAAATATCTTGACACCATGTCAGGACCAGGATATAGTAATTAACTCTTTATCTGTATTCACTGACTGTGAGACAGAGCAATACACAGGGAGAGGCCAGAACTTGGGTTTTACTGTATAAATATCTTGTGAAGCTGTACCGTTGCGGAGGTGTTCATTTAGCCCTTGACTGAGTGAAACCTACCCCTTGCGAGCAAGTAAATTAAAAGGGAAACTTCTATCGGAGCTGTAAGTGTCGGAGTCATTCTTTTCTGAGGTCGAGATTTCGACAGTTATTGGAGGTTCCACCGAGATGCATACTCTCTGTTCTGTGAGTAAAACGGATAAAGGCATAGTGCCTCTCCAGTGAAAGGCTTCGGTGGCCAAACAAGGTGAGCCTTTGCTCACAAGAGGTTTTTTCACTGTTGAATCGCAGATGTAATCTGTTGTCCACAGCTGAGGTACTGCATCTACAAGACTCGGCATTTAAAAGTTAAAGGTATTTTTTTTATAACCATTTCTTTCTCAGCTCGCCAGCAGAAGAGAACAGGTTCTGGAAAAAATCTCGAGACAGCCCGGGGAAGGTTTCAGTCGGTAAGCGAGCGCTAGTCGATCGAAAAGGGTTCCAGGTTCTTATGTGATAAGATTTTTATTGTTTTTAATTCGGAAGGGGTTCTTATGTGATAAGTCTATTAAAAAAAAAGAAAAAAAGAAAGCGCTAATCGATCGAAGGTTCTTATGTGATAAGATTTTTATTGTTTTTAATTCGGAAGGGGTTCTTATGTGATAAGACTATAAAAAAAAGAGCGCAATCGATCAAAGAGTTTGGGTACGGAACCTTAAGTTTTATCAGCTGTTATTAGGATAAGTTAAGGACTCGGTCTGTAGTGGCGTACAACGCAGTCTGAGAATTTGTTTAGAGGTTATGATTTGTGTACTCACGGGAATATTGTTTGTTGTCCTTGTATTACTGTTGGGTGCAATACCTTTGTGAGTCATTGCCATTAGAGAAACGGGAAGAGTCACTCGGGAAAATTGTGATTCGGAAAAAAAAACACAAGGATTGATTAAGAAAAGAAACAGTAACTGATTGATCAACTACGGTTGGTTCGTGCCAACATATCTCACACACCCAGACTGAGCCCGAATTAAGAGCCTTTTCAGGCCACGTAACGGCCAGGAGAAGTGGGCGTATAGAACTCGGTTGGCCGAAAGGATTGTGAGATCAGAAACTGTGGAAAATCTTAAATCATCCAGAATAGGTGCCGGAGCAAGTTAAAACACCACAAAAGGCACACCAGCCTATGTCATGCTCCAGAATTTTGGTCAGTCTTCAATTGACCAAAGAAACAAAAACCAGTAAAGTGGACTAAGGGTGAAAACAGGCCATTTCCACCCGATGGTTCATTTAATTTAGAGAGAACAACGTGTCTAGAGGAATGTCTTATAAACAGAGATCCAGGTAAAAAAAAAAGGAAAGTAATAGAAAAGGCCTGGGTTCCGATTCTTCAAGCCCATGTAAAATTAACAGAGGAAGTAAATCAAATAAAAAAAAAGAGAATCTGATAGTGACTTATGAAAAAAAAATGAAGCTAGTAAAAAAAAAAGCTTTATTGAATCGAGAGAGACTTGTGAATGTCTTGTCTTTGAATGAGAGTGCGTGAATGTCTTGTCTTTGAATGAGAGTGCTTCTGTCTTTTATCCTTGTGTCTGGAAACCTGTTTGGAAAAGTTGTGGAGCTGCCTGTTTGTTTTAGCTCCACCCACTTTTTCAAACAAAGTGAAGTTTTTTAACCATTCATAGTGTTGTCCTGTATGTGGGAAGTTTAAGACATTTTAAGTTAGAAGCGCAGTTGTGGATTTATTCGGATGAGAGGTTACGTAGCTAGGAAATGCACAAAGGATAGGTTTGTTGAGACATGGTCCCGGTGGTTAAAAGTTGTAATGCCTTTTTTTTTAAAAGCCTTTGTGGGTCTCACGAGGTGCAGGCTGGGGGAGTACACTCTCATTGTCCTTGGTGTAAAATCTTGGTACAAAAGCTTCTAAGTCAGTATGAGGATTTTTTTGGATAAAGAGTGGCAGTACAATAATTGAATTGGGATTTTGAGATATTTCACGTGATCTCCTTGATCAACATTTTGAGTGTATTGGAAAAATCTTGGGTTTGGAAGCCTTTTAATAAGATTAGAAAACAAGTACTTTACATTCTGTGATATGTTAATCACTATAAGCATAAATGAGAAGTCCGTGTAACAAACAGATTTGTCCAGTTCAGAAGCCCACACAAATGGAGGTTTGTCCATGACCTTCGAGCTGTGAATGAATCTACTATATTCTCACAATGCTTAAAGGATGTGGAATGAAGTATCCCGGAATGCTTTCCAGAACCTTAAGCAGTCCCTCACTTCAGCACCAGCCTTGGGATTACCAGATTACACTAAGCTATTCAACTTATTTGTGCATCACAATTTGGGTTTTGCACAATCTGTTTTGACTCAGTTACATGGGGACAGGCAGCGACCGGTAGCATATTTCAGTACCCAACTGGACCCAGTGGGACACGGACTATCGGGATGTCTTCATTCGTTGGCAGCAGCTTATTATGCTATGCAACAGGCTCAGGCAATAACTCTAAATCATCAGACCATTTTATATATCCCACACTCTGTTGAGATTTTACTTACTAAGTGTGCCACCTAACCTCCGCAAGAACCACTAAATATGAAGTCGAACTGTTATCAAATCCGAACCTTATCATCAAAAGATGTACTACCTTAAATCCAGCCATTCTACTCCCCACGGAAGACGACGGTGAACCCCATTCATGTGAAATGGTAACCGAATTAGTGACTAAACCACGTATCAATCTAACAGATATACCAATGTGTAACCCTGATCTAGTGTACTATGTTGACGGATCAGACTTACGAAATGATAAGGGCCAACTGAGAGCAGCTTATGCAATTGTAACTCACTTTAATGTTGTCGAAACAGCCCCTCTTCCAGACTCCGTTTCAGCCCAACAAGCCGAATTATTTGCGATAACTTGAGCCTGTATTCTGGCTGAAGGACACACAGTTAATATCTACACTGACTCCAGGTATGCTTTTGGGGTATCACATGACTGTGGACAAATTTGGAAGATTCGCGGGTACCTGACTTCTTCAGGAACCCCTATCTAAAATGCAGAACAAGTGGAACATTTTCTGCGAGCCATTCAATGCCCCTTGAAACTTGCCATTATCAAATGCCAGGCACATATAGGCCAGTCGAATGAGGTGGCACTTGGGAATGCCAGAGCTGATAATGCAGCTAATTCAGCAGCTCTGTCGAAAGGGGGGATGCATGTGTCATTATTCCCACTAAGGAAAAATAATTGCTCAGACCCGCCACCCACTATTAATGACGTGCTGTCCTTTCAGACACAGGCCAATACGGAGGAGGTGGTGACCTGGACGAAGGATCAATGTTATAAAAATCCAGAAGGAATATGGGTTCACCATGACGGCCGCGTGGTGGCCCCTAGATCCTTACTTCCATGGATTGCCCGATGTGTTCATACATTCACACATGCAGGCAAAGGGGGATTGGCAGATTATATTTTGGCAACTTGGTATGCACCAGGTATTTCGGCAATTGCAAAACAAATCTGTGAAAATTGTGTTACCTGTCAGACAATGAATCCGGGTAAGACGGAAAAAGTAGAATCTGCCTCCCACCCAAATCCAGTCGGGCCTTTTGTACATTTACAAATGGATTTTATTGAATTACTTATGTGTATGGGATTCAAGTATGTATTAGTTATTGTAGATGTGTTCTCCAGATGTATTGAAGCCTTTCCATGTAAAAAGGCCGATGCCACTACTGTTGCTAAATGTTTGTTAAAAGAAATTGTACCGCGCTTCGGAATCCCTGCTAAGCTTTCCAGTGATAATGGGTCACATTTCACGGGAACTGTTATAAGAGAAATGTGTAAAGCTTTACAGATTAATCAACGTTTTCATTGCAGTTATCATCCACAATCAGCTGGACTTGTTGAAAGATATAATGGAATGCTTAAAAATAAGCTGGCAAAACTATGCAATGACACTGGACTGAAATGGACAGAACTGCTGCCCTTAGCTTTGATGGTAATGCGATCTGCAACCAACAGAACAACAGGCCTGTCACCGCATGAGATAGTTATGGGACGTCCCCAACGACTACCTTTTACAGCACCATTTACTGCAAAACAGATGGACATCCACAAAATGGAGGAAAATATGTTGAATTATTGTATTGCACTAACCAAATGTATTTCCAGCTTTCATTCACAGGTAAAGGAAGCCCAAGTCAAGCCAGCGGAAGGGAAGTGTCATAACCTGGAGCCAGGGGAATTCGTTTACATCAAGATTTTTAAAAGGAAAAGCAGTCTACAGCCAAGATTCGAAGGACCATACCAGGTCTTGCTGGCGACCAATACTGCAATCAAGGGAAAGGAAAGACCAACATGGATCCACGCATCCCATTGCAAACGGGCACCCGACCAGGAGGAAGGGACGAAGGAATCAGAGGAACAGAAAAAGGAAGACTGAATAAGGAACTGTATGGACAATGGGGACTGATGGTGCTGGGCTTGACAGGGTTTTACTTCACATTATTGATTACACCAGGGGTACAGACCCGCCACCGAAGGGAATTGCACGTAAACGTATTTATGGCACTGAGTCATAGGTATGCTCAAGAAAGAAACTTGTCGAGTTGTTGGATATGTTCCCATGTACCTGTCCACTCCAGGGGGGGTATTCCCCTGAGATCTGTCCCCTTTAACGAATCAGAAATGGTAGAATGGTTGACAGTGCAAAACAGGACAAAACTAACTCAGGGGCCAGAAACGAAGGAGCAAACAGAATGGAGGTCGGCAGGGTATAAACTCACAGCCTTCCAGGGATGGTACCAGCCCAATTATGATAATAACCATCAGTCTCCCTTCCGAAGCATTACTCCCAGAATAAGAAATCCTGAGGGTATAATATGCCTAGTGAGTAATGAGACAAAAGGACCAGAAATGGGACGCAGCAAGTGTTCCCAAATGATTAAATGGCAAGCCACATCTAATCCCACTGAGAGAAAGATAGCAACCGTTGGCTGGACAATGGTCCATAACAAAGCCCCAGGTGAAGGGTGGGAAGGTGAGACCAATCGAGTAGGGACAGTGCGAAAGGACCAGGAGCTGACGTCCTATAATTGCACCTACTTTATTTGTGGCCATAAAGCCTACCCATGGTTACCAGCCAACTGGACAGGGTCCTGTTACTTAGGATATGTGGTACCCCTTATCAGATCAGTATGGACTCTAAGGGAGGCCTGTGGAGGACGCGGATTTGAACGGGATTTGACGTGGCTAAACGGAGTGTTCGGGGTAATGGTGCCACCCTATGGAATAGCATCGACCGAATGGCAGTTACGGGAACTGGCTAACTTAGTAGAATCAGTAGCCAACGCAACTTCCCAAGCCTTTGAAGGGATAAATGATGAAATGGTAGCTATTCTAACAGTGGCTCTCCAAAATCGTATGGCCTTAGATTATCTCCTAGCCAAGGAGGGAGGGACATGCGCATTAATAGGTGAAGAATGCTGTACGTATATCCCAGATAAATCAGAAGATATCGGCAGTCGAGCTGAAAACATCAGGAAAAAGGTAATAGAGTATAAACAGACAGTTGGCCAGGACGGTATCACCTTGTGGCGTTGGGCATCAGGATGGTTGGGAGCCCTGGGGAAATCTGTGGTACAGGGTTTGATCATATTGAGTTGTCCTTGTGAAGGACAAAATGGAGGAATGTGGAAATGTATTTTTATCTAAGCTGATACCATACGGTATTTGTGTGAATTATGATTAAAATGGAGTCCTGGCCCGTCCAGAACTTTCTGCATTTTAGCAGCCAGCTTGCATAAACAGCTAAACCTGCTGTTAGATGGCTGATGGTTATCAGACAGCTAGGAGACAAGTCATGCTGAGACAAGTAATCCCCATGGTGCTCTCCTATTGTCTACACTACAGGAGTTCCATGTCACCCCACCCTTATCTTCTAGCCATTATCTCTGTTCCTTTACCTCATCCATTTGAAGCAAACAGGTAAACTGACCAGGAAATTGGATAATCCTGACAAAATACAAGACAGTTGATAGCCCATTACCTATGACTCATGGAGTAATGGCCTTTGGCTTTCTGATAACCCTGACAAAAGGAAATATCTTGACACCATGTCAGGACCAGGATATAGTAATTAACTCTTTATCTGTATTCACTGACTGTGAGACAGAGCAATACACAGGGAGAGGCCAGAACTTGGGTTTTACTGTATAAATATCTTGTGAAGCTGTACCGTTGCGGAGGTGTTCATTTAGCCCTTGACTGAGTGAAACCTACCCCTTGCGAGCAAGTAAATTAAAAGGGAAACTTCTATCGGAGATGTAAGTGTCGGAGTCATTCTTTTCTGAGGTCGAGATTTCGACAGTTATTGGACGTTCCACCGAGATGCATACTCTCTGTTCTGTGAGTAAAACGGATACAGGCATAGTGCCTCTCCAGTGAAAGGCTTCGGTGGCCAAACAAGGTGAGCCTTTGCTCACAAGAGGTTTCTTCACTGTTGAATCGCAGATGTAATCTGTTGTCCACAGCTGAGGTACTGCATCTACAAGACTCGGCATTTGAAAGTTAAAGGTATTTTTTTTATAACCATTTATATCTCAGCTCGCCAGCAGAAGAGAACAGGTTCTGGAAAAAATCTCGAGACAGCCCGGGGAAGGTTTCAGTAGGTAAGGGAGCGCTAGTCGATCGAAAAGGGTTCCAGGTTCTTATGTGATAAGATTTTTATTGTTTTTATTTCGGAAGGGGTTCTTATGTGATAAGACTTATAAAAAAAAGAAAAAAAGAAAGCACTAATCGATCGAAGGTTCTGATGTGATAAGATTTTTATTGTTTTTAATTCGGAAGGGGTTCTTATGTGATAAGACTATAAAAAAAAAGAGCGCAATCGATCAAAGAGTTTGGGTACGGAACCTTAAGTTTTATCAGCTGTTATTAGGATAAGTTAAGGACTCGGTCTGTAGTGGCGTACAACGCAGACTGAGAATTTGTTTAGAGGTTATGATTTGTGTACTCACGGGAATATTGTTTGTTGTCCTTGTATTACTGTTGGGTGCAATACCTTTGTGAGTCATTGCCATTAGAGAAACGGGAAGAGTCACTCGGGAAAATTGTGATTCGGAAAAAAAAACACAAGGATTGATTAAGAAAAGAAACAGTAACTGATTGATCAACTACGGTTGGTTCGTGCCAACATATCTCACACACCCAGACTGAGCCCGAATTAAGAGCCTTTTCAGGCCACGTAACGGCCAGGAGAAGTGGGCGTATAGAACTCGGTTGGCCGAAAGGATTGTGAGATCAGAAACTGTGTAAAATATTAAATCATCCAGAATAGGTGCCGGAGCAAGTTAAAACACCACAAAAGGCACACCAGCCTATGTCATGCTCCAGAATTGTGGTCAGTCTTCAATTGACCAAAGAAACAAAAACCAGTAAAGTGGACTAAGGGTGAAAACAGGCCATTTCCACCCGATGGTTCATTTAATTTAGAGAGAACAACGTGTCTAGAGGAATGTCTTATAAACAGAGATCCAGGTAAAAAAAAAAAGGAAAGTAATAGAAAAGGCCTGGGTTCCGATTCTTCAAGCCCATGTAAAATTAACAGAGGAAGTAAATCAAATTAAAAAAAAAGAGAATCTGATAGTGAGTAATGAAAAAAAAATGAAGCTAGTAAAAAAAAAAGCTTTATTGAATGGAGAGAGACTTGTGAATGTCTTGTCTTTGAATGAGAGTGCGTGAATGTCTTGTCTTTGAATGAGAGTGCTTCTGTCTTTTATCCTTGTGTCTGGAAACCTGTTTGGAAAAGTTGTGGAGCTGCCTGTTTGTTTTAGCTCCACCCACTTTTTCAAACAAAGTGAAGTTTTTTAACCATTCATAGTGTTGTCCTGTATGTGGGAAGTTTAAGACATTTTAAGTTAGAAGCGCAGGTGTGGATTTATTCGGATGAGAGGTTACGGAGCGAGGAAATGCACAAAGGATAGGTTTGTTGAGACATGGTCCCGGTGGTTAAAAGTTGTAATGCCTTTTTTTTTTAAAGCCTTTGTGGGTCTCACGAGGTGCAGGCTGGGGGAGTACACTCTCATTGTCCTTGGTGTAAAATCTTGGTACAAAAGCTTCTAACTCAGTATGAGGATTTTTTTGGATAAAGAGTGGCAGTACAATAATTGAATTGGGATTTTGAGATATTTCAGGTGATCTCCTTGATCAACATTTTGAGTGTATTGGAAAAATCTTGGGTTTGGAAGCCTTTTAATAAGATTAGAAAACAAGTACTTTACATTCTGTGATATGTTAATCACTATAAGCATAAATGAGAAGTCCGTGTAACACACAGATTTGTCCAGTTCAGAAGCCCACACAAATGCAGGTTTGTCCATGACCTACGAGCTGTGAATGAATCTACTATATTCTCACAATGCTTAAAGGATGTGGAATGAAGTATCCCGGAATGCTTTCCAGAACCTTAAGCAGTCCCTCACTTCAGCACCAGCCTTGGGATTACCAGATTACACTAAGCTATTCAACTTATTTGTGCATCACAAGTCGGGTTTTGCACAATCTGTTTTGACTCAGTTACATGGGGACAGGCAGCGACCGGTAGCATATTTCAGTACCCAACTGGACCCAGTGGGACACGGACTATCGGGATGTCTTCATTCGTTGGCAGCAGCTTATTATGCTATGCAACAGGCTCAGACAATAACTCTAAATCATCAGACCATTTTATATATCCCACACTCTGTTGAGATTTTACTTACTAAGTGTGCCACCTAACCTCCGCAAGAACCACTAAATATGAAGTCGAACTGTTATCAAATCCGAACCTTATCATCAAAAGATGTACTACCTTAAATCCAGCCATTCTACTCCCCACGGAAGACGACGGTGAACCCCATTCATGTGAAATGGTAACCGAATTAGTGACTAAACCACGTATCAATCTAACAGATATACCAATGTGTAACCCTGATCTAGTGTACTATGTTGACGGATCAGACTTACGAAATGATAAGGGCCAACTGAGAGCAGCTTATGCAATTGTAACTCACTTTAATGTTGTCGAAACAGCCCCTCTTCCAGACTCCGTTTCAGCCCAACAAGCCGAATTATTTGCGATAACTTGAGCCTGTATACTGGCTGAAGGACACACAGTTAATATCTACACTGACTCCAGGTATGCTTTTGGGGTATCACATGACTGTGGACAAATTTGGAAGATTCGCGGGTACCTGACTTCTTCAGGAACCCCTATCTAAAATGCAGAACAAGTGGAACATTTTCTGCGAGCCATTCAATGCCCCTTGAAACTTGCCATTATCAAATGCCAGGCACATATAGGCCAGTCGAATGAGGTGGCACTTGGGAATGCCAGAGCTGATAATGCAGCTAATTCAGCAGCTCTGTCGAAAGGGGGGATGCAGGTGTCATTGTTCCCACTAAGGAAAAATAATTGCTCAGACCCGCCACCCACTATTAATGACGTGCTGTCCTTTCAGACACAGGCCAATACGGAGGAGGTGGTGACCTGGACGAAGGATCAATGTTATAAAAATCCAGAAGGAATATGGGTTCACCATGACGGCCGCGTGGTGGCCCCTAGATCCTTACTTCCATGGATTGCCCGATGTGTTCATACATTCACACATGCAGGCAAAGGGGGATTGGCAGATTATATTTTGGCAACTTGGTATGCACCAGGTATTTCGGCAATTGCAAAACAAATCTGTGAAAATTGTGTTACCTGTCAGACAATGAATCCGGGTAAGACGGAAAAAGTAGAATCTGCCTCCCACCCAAATCCAGTCGGGCCTTTTGTACATTTACAAATGGATTTTATTGAATTACTTATGTGTATGGGATTCAAGTATGTATTAGTTATTGTAGATGTGTTCTCCAGATGGATTGAAGCCTTTCCATGTAAAAAGGCCGATGCCACTACTGTTGCTAAATGTTTGTTAAAAGAAATTGTACCGCGCTTCGGAATCCCTGCTAAGCTTTCCAGTGATAATGGGTCACATTTCACGGGAACTGTTATAAGAGAAATGTGTAAAGCTTTACAGATTAATCAACGTTTTCATTGCAGTTATCATCCACAATCAGCTGGACTTGTTGAAAGATATAATGGAATGCTTAAATATAAGCTGGCAAAACTATGCAATGACACTGGACTGAAATGGACAGAACTGCTGCCCTTAGCTTTGATGGTAATGCGATCTGCAATCAACAGAACAACAGGCCTGTCACCGCATGAGATAGTTATGGGACGTCCCCAACGACTACCTTTTACAGCACCATTTACTGCAAAACAGATGGACATCCACAAAATGGAGGAAAATATGTTGAATTATTGTATTGCACTAACCAAATGTATTTCCAGCTTTCATTCACAGGTAAAGGAAGCCCAAGTCAAGACAGCGGAAGGGAAGTGTCATAACCTGGAGCCAGGGGAATTCGTTTACATCAAGATTTTAAAAAGGAAAAGCAGTCTACAGCCAAGATTCGAAACCCCATACCAGGTCTTGCTGGCGACCAATACTGCAATCAAGGTAAAGGAAAGACCAACACGGATCCACGCATCCCATTGCAAACGGGCACCCGACCAGGAGGAAGGGACGAAGGAATCAGAGGAACAGAAAAAGGAAGACTGAATAAGGAACTGTATGGACTATGGGGACTGATGGTGCTGGGCTTGACAGGGTTTTACTTCACATTATTGATTACACCAGGGGTACAGACCCGCCACCGAAGGGAATTGCATGTAAACGTATTTATGGCACTGAGTCATAGGTATGCTTAAGAAAGAAACTTGTCGAGTTGTTGGATATGTTCCCATGTACCTGTCCACTCCAGGGGGGGTATTCCCCTGAGATCTGTCCCCTTTAACGAATCAGAAATGGTAGAATGGTTGACAGTGCAAAACAGGACAAAACTAACTAAGGGGCCAGAAACGAAGGAGCAAACAGAATGGAGGTCGGCAGGGTATAAACTTACAGCCTTCCAGGGATGGTACCAGCCCAATTATGATAATAACCATCAGCCTCCCTTCCTAAGCATTACTACCAGAATAGGAAATACTGAAGGTATAATATGCCTAGTGAGTAATGAGACTAAAGGACCAGGATCTGACGCCCTATAATTGCACCTACTTTATTTGTGGCCATAAAGCCTACCCATGGTTACCAGCCAACTGGACAGGGTCCTGTTACTTAGGATATGTGGTACCCCTTATCAGATCAGTAAGGACTCTAAGGGAGGCCTATGGAAGTCATAGATTTAAACGGGATTTGACGTGGCTAAACGGAATATTCAAGGTAATGGTGCCACCCTATGGAATAGCATCGACCGAATGGCAGTTACGGGAACTGGCTAACTTAGTAGAATCAGTAGCCAATGCAACTTCCCAAGCCTTTGAAGGGATAACTGACGAAATGGTAGCTATTCAAACAGTGGCTCTCCAAAATCGTATGGCCTTAGATTATCTCCTAGCCAAGGAGGGAGGAACATGCGCATTAATAGGTGAAGAATGCTGTTCATATATCCCAGATAAATCCGAAGATATCGGCAGTCTAGCTAAAAACATCAGGATGGTTGGGAGCCCTGGGGAAATCTGTGGTACAGGGTTTGATCATATTCCTGCTGATAGTCTTCGCCCTGTATCTATTATTTGTCGTCGTTAAGTGTTGCTGTGCCAGGGTGGGAGAAACGATGTTACCTACCGAGACCACGGCTAGAGTTATGGTGGCAACAACTGCTGAAGGCTCTTGTGCGGAAATGGAAATGGAGAGACTGTACAAGATCAGAATGGATTGCATTGTCCTTGTGAAGGACAAAATGGGGGAATGTGGAAAGTATTTTTATCTAAGCTGATACCATACGGTATTTGTGTGCCTTTTGATTAAAATGGAGTCCTGGCCCTTCCAGAACTTTCTGCATTTTAGCAGTCAGCTTGCATAAACAGCTAAACCTGCTGTTAGATGGCTGATGGCCATCAGACAGCTAGGGGACAAGTCATGCTGAGACAAGTAACCACCCATGGTGCTCTCCTATTGTCTACACTACAGGAGTTCCATGTCACCCCACCCTTATCTTCTAGCCATTATCTCTCTCCGAGACCTCATCCATTTGATGCAAACAGATAAACTGACCAGGAAATTGAAACAATCCTGACACAATACAAGACAGGTGATAGCCCATTACCTATGACTCATGGAGTAATGGCCGTTTGGCTTTCCGATAACCCTGACAAAAGGAAATATCTGGACACCATGTCAGGACCAGGATATAGTAATTAACTCTTTATCTGTATTCACTGACTGTGAGACAGAGCAATACACAGGGAGAGGCAAGAACTTTGGTTTTACTGTATAAATATCTTGTTAAACTGAACCATTTCGGAGGTGTTCACTTAGCCCTTGACTGAGTGCGACCTACCCCTTGCGAGCAAGTAAATTAAATAGGAAACTTCTACCGGAGCTGTAAGTGTCGGAGTCATTCTTTTCGGAGGTCGAGATTTCGACACCCTGGGCCCCTGGCCCTGAACTCATGCCGCCCCTGGGCCTCGATCACATTCCTCCCCAGTCTCTCGCTGCTCCTGCTGTACGGGCCCACGCTCCAATCACCGACCTGGACTTTGATGACGTCACTCTTCGCTGCCGTCGCCCTCCTGCACCAGCTCGCGCTGTACCTTGCCGTGGTACACCACCACGCTGCTCCCAGGCCGCCGCTCACCGCTCCTTTTATGGCCCCGACCTGCCGCTGGTGTTCTCACGCAGGTCGGGGCCTCCACGCTGCTCCCAGCAAATCCAGTTACACCCCGTGTCACCGCACAATTCTCAGCTGTGATTGTAAGCTGACTATATTTAAAGCTATCGCAGAGGCTGCAAGCAGTGTTCCCTGGTAGTCTAGTGGTTAGGATTTGGTGCTCTCACTGCCGTGGTCTGGGTTTGATTCCCGGTCAGAGAAAGCATTTTTACAAAGCAAGCTGACAAATATATTTCAAGTCTGTGAGATACTGAATAATTGTTTCAATCATCATTAATCCACCCACATGTGTTGCACACTGAAGGAAATACAAATATGTTTTCTGAGTGACTGTTGAATTTTTATAACTTTTTATACAACCGTAGAATCAGCAGAAAAACAGGATATTCAGCCCATAGCACCTAATATTCCGCCCATAGTGCAAGAGTAAGGAAGTCTTGCTCCAATTGTGCAGGGCCCTGGTGAGACCACACCTGGAGTACTGCGCACAGTTTTGGTCTCCTTATCTGAGGAAGGATATATTTGCCTTGGAGGTGGTACAACGGAGGTTCACCAGATTGATTCCTGGGATGAGAGGACTGTCCTATGGTGAGAGATTGTGCAGAATATGCCGATACTTGCTGGAGTTTCGAAGAATGAGAGGTGATATCATTGAAACAGACAATATTCTGAAGGGGATTGACAGGGTAAATGTTGAGAAGCCCGGCTAGCTCAGTCGGTAGAGCATGAGACTCTTAATCTCAGGGTCGTGGGTTCGAGCCCCACGTTGGGCGTTTACTTTTCATTAAACTTTTATGTTGCTTTCGCGGGTAAATATCATTAATGAACCCATGATCTTCTTTTGCACAATGATAACCTTGCGAACTGAGGGAGAGTTGATAATTTAATCAAATATTGAAAGCAGCGCCTCAGACCGCTCGGCCGTCCTTACTGTTAGATGCTCCAGTTACAAGTTATTACTCTGGAAAGTTTCAGACCGGGTGCTTGTTCAGGGCTGCTGGAAGGCCCAGTGACCGGGATAACCTCTCCCCCGGGGTTTTCCTGAGCCTGTGCTCGGTGCACGGGGAGCTTTGGCCCGGGTCTGAGGTAGCTTGCATCCCAGGGATGGACAATAACCCTCTGAGCTCTGGAACTGGGGAAAAGCGAATAATTAATGAGTTGTTTGCGGGTTTCAAATGCAGCTTAGATCTGCTGGTGTAAACCGATAGTGTTGTTTCACAGAATGAAAGAAATGCTGACAGGGACAGTCAAAACTTCAATAAGTGAACTTTAATAATTCATGAAACTTTAATCCTTGATGAAGTTTTATCCCCGATGTGACTTTACACAATCTGTATTTGAGAAGACTGGTTTAAATGTGCATTGCTCATGCAACAATGTATCCAAAACAGCTTTTATTTAATTTTATTGCAGACAAGTTTTTGTTTGAGAAATAATGTTTCTGAGCAGGCTTGAACCGGGAACTTTTCACGTGTGAGGGAAATGTGATCGCCTCCACACGACAGAAATTGCTGCTTCGCTCAGTGCCCAGAGAGAAGTGTTCAGCAACAAGCTGAAATGCTCAATCCCTCTCTCTGCAAAAAGTTCCTTTCACAAACATTTCTCTGACCAGAACGGCACCAAACAACAATGTCCTCCTTTTAAAGTCATTAAACTCCCCAATTTCCGCGTCTGCAATTTTAAGGACAAGGACTGAAAGCGCTTTGCGATCAGAAAATTGCAGGAAACCCCTGTGGCTAATGACAGGGCTTTTGATGGTTGATTTCTGTACACATTTTGTGTTATGTATTTAACCCATGACAACCTGTACACACCACCACCAGAGGGCCTACCTGTCGGAGTCCCAAGGGATCCCAGTATCCCTTGGGAGCACAGTATGTAAGCAGGCCACCCATGTGGTACCTGTACTCTGGAGTCTTATTAAAGGAGCTAAGGTCACACTACTCATTATTCACAATACTAAGTTTCATCCTTTGTTATGAGCGTATCAATTGGCGACGAGACAATGAACAACCATGCAAAAATGCAAGGAACAGTTGGTATCCTGGAGAAGTTCTCAGAAGTGGACGATTGCGAAGCCTTTGTGGAGATACTCGACCAATACTTCGTGGCCAACGAGCTGGAAGGGGACGAGAACGCTGCCAAATGAAGGGCGATCCTCCTTACCGTCTGTGGGGCAGCAACCTATGGCCTCATGAAGAATCTTCTAGCTCTGGTGACACCAACAACTAAATCCTATGAAGAATGTGTACGCTGGTCTGCGAGCATCTAAATCCTAAAGAAAGCGATCTGATGGCGAGGTATCGGTTCTACACGTGCCAACGGTCGGAGGGCCAGGAAGTGGCGCGCGATGTCGCCGAATTAAGGCACCTCGCAGGACATTGCGAATTTGAGGGATTCCTAGAACAAATGCTGAGAGACCTTTTCGTGCTTGCCATTGGCCATGAGATAATTCTTCGCAAACTGTTGACTCTCAGAATCTGAGCAAAGCCATAACGATAGGTCAGACAATTTCCACCAGTTCCTTTAAACACAATAACGTAATTTATTTCTCGTGGACTGGATGGAGGACCATGGTCCATGTAAAAAATTGTTATCGTTTTCCATGAACTAAATGTTCATAAAAGTATTGGAGTGGGAACTCACTGGATAACAGCATAGCTGGCAATGTTTGCGGAATATATTCGGCCAGCCAAAACGCACAATGACAACCTGGAATTGTGCGGCACCGAATCCTCGGGAAAAAAACAGTTAAAGGCATCGTCCCTGGGTGGGCTCGAACCACCAACTTTTCAGTTAATAGCCGAACGTGCTAACACATTGCGCCACAAAGACTAACTTAAATGTAAATTGTAAGACATCCCAAACCAGGGTGTCAGTCAGTTAAAGCTTCAGATTGCTCCGACCGGGATGGAACTTGTCCACTCTCAGTTGTACTTTTCCCAAATAAAGGGTGGTACATTCATTGTGGATGCGTGGAAGCAGTCTGATCCCGCACACTGCAGACACTTCCATGTCACCGCCAACCAGCGCTCCCGCAACCGGTGTGATCTACCTTCCAGCCTTCCGGTGCCTTGTCTGTGACAAAGTATACTGATTGTCCCGAAGCCAGTCGTTGGATTTAATTACTTTTCAGCTCCTGACTGCAGATATTCCTGTGATTAAACCTGAACAAAAGGATTACAGGGACAGTTGGATTCATCATTTCTTTGCTTGGTGAAATTTCAAAGATTGAAAGTGACGTACATCAACCCCAGACCTCGTCACCTACTCGCGAACTGCCACACGCTGCTCCCGTGAGATGGAAGCCCAGTTGCTGTTTCAAGCTTGAATACAGGTACAAGCAGAACTCATTCAAAGAAAGTCCAAGTCCCTAAGGCAGCTGATTATTTGCACCGAACTCCTTCGCAAAGAGTTGAGGTTCGTGTGGGGTGATTTGGGCACATCTTTCCCCACACTACAACACTTCAAACATAACTCAACGACTGTAAAGCGCTTTGGGGCATCTTGAGTTCCTGAAAGGTGTTGCAGAAATGCAAGTCCTTCTTTGCAAAAGTTCTATGTAATTTCAAAATTCGCAGCAGAATAATGTGTTCGCCCAATCACGTCGGGGTCACTGTTCTTTCAAAATTAATATTTTCTTTGCTGTTTGGCAATAACCAGACCCTTGCTCCAAGGTCTGTCTCACTGTTTACCCGGTGTCAGGCAGAGATACGCCTGCTGTCCTCATTTACTTCATGTGACAGGATACAAAAGTTCAAAATCAAACTGCAGGTGGCCACACATAATATTGAGCAGTCAGGATGGCCGAGCGGTCTAAGTTGCTGCATTCAGGTTGCAGTGTGCTTTAAAAGCGTGGGTTCCGTAGTGTAGTGGTCATCACATTCGCTTAACACGCAAAAGGTTCCCGTTTAAAACCAGCTGATAACCTGCTCAATTAAATATGAGAAGCATTGAATAATGTGCATTTCTGGTTCAGTATTAACAAAGCACAATATCTCCCAGCCCTGCTATATTTGTTGAATACTCTGTACAGTTCGGAACACATTCAAACTCTACAGTTTCCAGCCCTGACGGTGCAGAAAGACCCTCTCAAAGCTGTACATTCCAGCTGCTTTCAGTTGAGTTGTGAGAGATTATTGACGCATCCTGCAGCTGAGAAAAGGAAAGTTGTGTGAGAGGGATCATCAAACGAGGCCATGTGGGTTGAATTAAAGAACAAAAAAGGGGCGATCACACTACTGGGAGTGCACTATAGACTCCCAGGCAGTTAGAGGGAAATAGAAGAACAAATATATGGGCAGAATGTTGAGAAGTGCAAAACCTATAGAGCTGTAAAAGTGAAGGATTTTAACTCCCCGAATATTAACTGGGAAAATGATAGTGTGAATGGTACAGATGGTGGAGAATTCCTAAAATGCATTCAGGAGAACTTCTTTATCCAGTATCTAACAAGCCCATCAAGGGAGGGGCGGTTCTGGACTGGGTCTTGTGATCGAAGAGGGGCAGGTAGAAGGGGTATCAGTGGGAGAGCATTTTGGTGCGAGTGATCATACTCAGTAAGGTTTAGGGTAGTTATGGAAAAGGACAAAGGGGACCAGGAATAAAAGTTCTCAATTGGGGTAAAGCCAATGTTGCTGAGCTGAGATTGAATTTCGCCAAAGTGGACTGAGAACGGGTACTTGCTGGTAAATCAGTTTCAGAGCAGTGGGAGGCATTCAAGGAGGAGATCCTGAGGGTACAGAGCAAGTATGTTCCCTTAAAACAAAGGTGGGACTAACAAATCTAGAGCTCCCGGGATGTCAGGGGACATACAGGGAAAGTTAACGAAAAAAAGGGAAGCTTATGACAGATACCAATAACTCAATACTGCAGAAACTCTAGAGGTGCAGAGGTGCAATTAAAAAATATATCAGGAAAGCAAAGAGAGAGCATGAGAGAATGTTGGCAATTAAATCTGGGAAAACCCAAAGATGTTTTATAAATACATTAAGAGCACGATGATAACAAGATAAAGAGTGGGGCCTATTAGAGTCCATAAAGGGAATCTGTACGCGGAGGCGGAAGACTTGGGTAGGATTCTTTGTGAATACTTTGCATCTGTTTTCACAAAAGTGAGGGGCGATGTGGACTTTGCAATGAGGGTTGAGAAATGTGAAACATTAGATGAAATAAACATGGTGAGAGAGGAAGTATTGCTGGTCTAGCAGCTTTGAAAGTGGATAAATCCCCAGGCCCGGATGAAATGTATCTCAGGCTAATAAGAGCAGCAAAAGAGGAAATAGCAGAGGCTCTGACCACCATTGTCCAATCCTCACTGGCTACAGGTGCAGGGCCAGAGGATTGGAGCACTGCTAACGTTGTACCTTTGTTTAAAAAGGGAGAAAGGGATTGAGTAAATACAGGCTGGCCAGCCGAACCTTTTACAATTATTTGTAAAACTCCTGAGGGGCAGGATAAATCTTCATTTGGAAAGACATGGATTAATCAAGGATAGTCAACATGAGTTTGTCAAGGGAAGGTCTGACTAAGTTGATTGCATTTTTCGAGGAGGTAACCAGGAGGGTTGATGAGGGCAGTGGTATGACGTAATGTATATGCACTTTAGCAAAGCTTTTGATAAGGTCGCACTTGGCAGACTGGTTACGAATGTAAAAGCCCATGGGATTCAAGCGCAAAGTGGCAAGTTAGGTCCCAAATTTGTTCAGAGGCAGGAATCAAAGCGTAATGGTTGATGGGTGATTTTGTGATCCAGTGGGGTTCCGCAGGGCTCAGTGCTGAGTCCCTTGCTTTTTGTGGTATACATCAATGACTTGGACTGAAATGTTGAGGGTATGAGTAAGAAGTTTGCAGATGACACTAAAATAGGCTGAGTGGTTGATAATGAAGAAGAAAGTGGCGGACTACAGCAAGATATCAATGGACGTCTCAAGGCGCTTTGCAGCCAATGAAGTACTTTTTGAAGTGCGGTCACTCTTGTAGTGTGGGAGACACAGCCGCCAATTTGCACACGGCAGGCTCCTATCGGCAGCAGTGTGATGATAACCAGATCATCTGTCTCTGTGATGTTGATTGAGGGATAAATATTGACCATGACACGATTCCTGGCCACATTGATCCTCCACCACTTCAAACTGTTCTCCGAGGGACCAGCGCGATGATACTAAAACAACAAGCGAAGTTGGTAAGCTATCCATGCAGTCCATCGGAATCCAGCCACACCACCTTATACCACGGGTAACATCTCTCCATGGATTCTGGAATCTGGATCAACAAACCATAATCACATCTTATAAGGGATTCCGGGAGGTGCTTCAAGTTTTATTCCATATATGTTAACAGTTTTATGTTAACCCTGGTCGTCATTTTGGAGCGTGAGCAAGAACATCGGCAGGGCCCATGTGCAGAGGAGTGGGAAGGTCGGGGCGGATGAGCGGTGAGTGTTTGTGGCGAGATGCGGTGAATGTTTATGGTGGAAGAGCGGTGACAGATCGTGGAGGACGTGTGACAGATGAGGGGACAGGGCCCAGAAGAGCCGAGGGCCCAGGGGCAGCACGGGCCCAGCCCACACTGCGATATGTGTGGGTACTGGGTCCATGCAGCAGAGCTGGTCTCCTGTCGTCTTGGTTAACCCTTTCCACTGGACCAAGACCTGGCTCTGTCAAGCCCGTGTGGTGGCTGATGTGCAACGGTCACCCCACGTTAAAAAAATCCACACAAAGGCATCTTCCACCCCCTCAATTGGATTCAGGACTGGAACATCGGGTCCTTCATCGAAACTCCTGTGAACTCATGGAAGCAAATCGTCCTCGATCGAGGGACCGCCTATGATGATGATGATCAATGTACTGGTCAGGTGGGCAGAACTGTGGCAAATGGAATTCAATCCGGATAAGTGTGAGGTAATGCATTGGGGAGGTTTAACAAGGCAAGGGAATACACATTAAATGGTACGACACTGAAAAGTGTAGAGGAATAAAGGGACCTTGGAGTGCAGGTCCGCAGATCCCTGAAGGTAGCAGGCCAGTTAGTTAATGTGGTTAAGAAGGCATATGGAATACTTGCCTTTATTAGTCAAGGCATGGAATACAAGAGCAAGGAGGTTATGCTTGAACTGTACAAAACACTGGCTACACCACAGCTGGAGTACTGCGTGCAGTTCTGATCACCACATTACAGGAAAGATGTGATTTCACTGGAAAGGGTGCAGAGGAGATTTACTAGAATGTTGCCTGGTCTGGAGAATTTTGGCGATGAGGATAGTTTGGAGATGCTGAATCTGTTTTCTTTGCAACAGAGGCGTCTGAGCGGAGACCTGATTGAGGTGTATAAAATTGAGGGGCCTGGATATAATGGATAGGAAGGTCCTGTTTCCCTTGGCAGAGGGGTCAACAACCAGGGGGAATAGAATTAAAGTAATTGGGGGAGGGTTAGAGGGGATATGAGGGGACATTTCATCACCCAGAGGGTGGTGGGGGTCTGGAACTCAATGCCTGAAAGGGTGGTAGAGGGAGGGACCCTCACCACATTTAAAAGATACGTGGATGTGCACTTAAAGTGCCGCAACCTACAGAGGTCTGGACCGAGAGCTGGAAAGTGGGATTAGGCTGGATAGCTCTTGGTCGGCCGGTGCGGACACGATGGGCCGAAATGGCCTCACTCTGTGCTGAAACTTTCTGATTCTATGATTCTATTAATATCGATATATATACATATATATAATATATACCTTTACCAGAATTTTTCCTTGGTGGTCGAGTGGTTAAGATCCCGAGCATTAACCCTCTTTCTATTCTCAATCAGTTTGTCGCATGAAAATAATTGAGGTCTGTGAGAGGATGAATAATTGCATACCTCGGGAGCCTATTATCAGCGAGGGCAGGCATCGACGACGAGGTTCAACACTGCCTCCAGTGCGCCAGTGCAGCCTTCGGCCGCCTGAGGAAGAGAGTGTTCGAAGATCACGCCCTCAAATCAGCCACTAAGCTCATGGTCTACAGGGCTGCAGTGATACCCGTCCTCCTGTATGGCTCAGAGACATGGACCTTATACAGTGGGCACCTCAAGTCGCTGGAGAAATACCACCAATGATGTTTCTGCAAAATCCAGCAAATCCCCTGGGAGGACAGACGCACCAACGTTAGCGTCCTCAATCAGGCTAACATCCCCAGCATCGAAGCACTGACCACACTCGACCAGCTCCGTTGGACGGGCCTCATTGTTCGCATGCCTGACACAAGACTCCAAAAGCAAGCGCTCAACTTGGAACTCCTACACGGCAAGCGAGCCCCAGGTGAGCAGGGGAAACGTTTTAAGGACCCTTAAAGCCACTTCATAAAATGCAACATCCCCAACAACAGCTGGGAGTCCCTCGATAAAGACCACCCTCAGTGGAGGAAGAGCATCTGGAGGACGCTGAGCAACTCGAGTCTCATCGTCGAGAACATGTAGAACACATGCACAGGCAGCGGAAGGAGCGTGTGGCAAACCAGTCCCATCCACCCTTTCCTTCAACCACTGTCTGTCCCACCTGTGACAGAGACTGTAATTCCTGTATTGAACGGTTCAGTCACCTGAGAACTCACTTTTAGAGTGGAAGCAAGTCTTCTTCGATTTCGAGGGACTGCCTATGATGATGATGAATTGCTGTAATCACCGTTAATAACCCCGTTACTTCCTGTTACACACTGAGTTTACAGACTCTCTGGCTTCTCCTGCCCTTTGCGGGACACTTGTTCCGGTTGTAACTTTACAAACTGGGTGAGTTCGCTGATCGCGGGGAGACGGCAGGAGTCTCTGTGGCCCACTGTGAGGATGTGGAAGTGAACATGGTGGGTGGTAATTATGTGACATTTCTGTAAAGGGCAGCGGAGGAGAAGGATTGAGAGCTTTCAGTGTGGGACAGAAGTTGTTCAAGGTGAGCCAACACATTCCTGATCCTCCTCTCTTCTTCTGAGGCAGTCCCCCGGAGTCGAGGATGACTTGCTTCCACATCAGCATCGGTCCCGATCAGCGCCGAGGGAGCTCACTGTTCAGCTCCCCTCTGTTGTGCTTCCTGTAACACATGTTTCTGTAGTGTAGCGGTTATCACGTCGCTTTACATGTGAAAATTTCCTGGTTCTATCCCGGGCGGGAACATTATGTTTAAACTTGCTGTGGATGAACAATCGGAGGCGAGTTGAATCTCCTGGCAAAAAAGCAGATGCTGCCTGTGCGGTACCAGAACTGAACACAGTCCCCCAAGTGAGGTCTCACCAGGGCTTTGTGTAGCTGCACACAACATCTGTCCCCTTGTGTTCCAGTTATACGAACATAAGAAATAGGAGCAGGAGTTGGCCACACCGTCCCTCGACCCTGCTCCGCCATTTAATAAGATCATGGCTGATCTGATCATTGACTCAGCTCCACTTCCCCGCCCGCTCCCCATAACCCCTTATCCCCTCATCATTTAAGAAATTATCGATTTCTGTCTTAAATATATTCAATGTCCCAGCTTCTGTGGCAGCGAATTCCGTAGATTTACAACCCTCTGAGGGAAGAAATTGCTCCCCATCTCAGTTTTAAATGGGCGGCCCCTTAATCTAAGATCTAGTTCTAGTCTCCCCCACCAGTGGAAACATCCTCTCTGCATCCACCTTGTCGAGCCCCCTCATAATCTTATACATTTGGATAAGATTACGACCCATTCTTCTGAATTCCAATGAGTAGAGGCCCAATCTAAACAACCTTTCCTCAGAAGTCAACCCCCTCAACTCTGGAATCGACCAGTGAACCTTCTCTGAACTGCCTCCAGAGCAAGTATATCCTTTCGTAAATATGGAAAACAAAACTGCACGCAGCATTCCAGGTGTTGCCTCACCAATACCCTGTATAACTGGAGCAAGATTTCCCTGCTTTTATACTCCAGCCCCTTTGCAATAAAGGCCAAGATTCCATTGGCCTTCCTGATCACTTGCTGGTGATCGAGTTCGCGAGATATGAAGGCCAGATAACATTAGTTTTATTTGATAATTTTCTGTAACTGCCCATGACATTTACATAAAACCATGTTGACTCTGTCAAATCATGTTATAATTTTCGAAGTGCCCTGACACCACTTCCTTACCAATGGATTACAGCATTTTCCCGATGACTGATGTCAGACTAACTGTCCTGTAGTTCCCGGTTTTCTCTCTCCCTCCTTTCTTGAATAGCGATGTTACATTTTCTACCTTCCGATCCACTAGGACTGTTGTAGAATCTGGACATCGTGGTGCAACGCTTACGGGTCTAACTCCCGATCAGGAGGCTGCGTGTTCAAATCAGTTAATTTAGCTGTTGTTCTTCCGGAATTGATATTGTGTTTGCTGTTTCACAATAACCAGACCCTTGCTCTAAAACCTGTCTCACTGTTTCCCCAGGGGCACGTTCATGTTACAATGAACATTCTGAATCAGATGCCTGAAGTACAGTGTGTAAAATGGGATATGGTTCAACAGTTAACATGCAAAACACAGAACCAATTATTGAATTATCGACATTCCCTCAGTTAACATTACTTTCACTTGCAAAAGAAGCTGATCGGTTAATTAATGAAGTTTGCCCGAGAAAGCGACATAAAATTTAACAATAATGATTCACCCAACCTGGGGCTCAAACCCACAACCCTGAGAATAAGAGCCTCATGTTGGATCGACTGAGCGAGCAAGGATTATGTTAATCACATTTCCTGTCGGTGAGGCGCCTGTTGGTTCCGTCCCATTTCCCTGTGTTTCCCGATCCTGTCTGTCTCTCTGGCTCTGTTTAATCTGTGTGTGGCCACCTCCAGTTTGATTTTGAACGAATACCTGTGTTTGTGTATTCAGTAAAAACAGAAAATGCTGGAAACACGCAGCAGGTCGGGCAGTATCTGTGGAGGTGGGGAAGTGGGAATAATCGATGGGTTTGTTTGTGGCTTTTATCTGCTGCTGGGAAGTGAGGCAGCGCTGCAGGATGCTTTTTTTCGAGGTGTAAGCAGAGGTTTCCGTCGTGTAATGGTAATCACCTTCGCCGCACATGTGAAATATCCTCGGTTTGAGCACGGATAGAAACATTATTTTTGCGAATATTTTTCTGTGGGATACATTTTAAAAAGTCGCCCCAGGTTCCTTGTATCATGAGCGATGGGCATTTTAACTCACTCTCCTAAAATACAGTGTGTGTAAAATCAGATAGGGGATAAAACTTCATCAATGATTAAAGTTCCTTAACGCAGTAAAGTTCAGTTGTTGAAGTTTCCATCGATGCATTGCATAAACATAACTGAGGTGTGTGAGAGGATTAATAATGGGCTTTAATCGTTAATGAGCCCATTACTTTATGTTATAGACCCAGGTTACACACTCTCCTGCTTCTGAAAGAGTTGAGATGCGTGTGGGGTGATTGGGGCACATCTTTCCCCACATTACAAGGCTCCATCGGTACTTCATTGACTTTAAATCACTTGGGGACATCCTGAGTTGTTGAAAGGCCACGTAAAAATGCAAGTCATTCTTTGCAAAAGTTCTAACCGCAAGTTCAAACTTCGCCGGCAAATGGAGGCTCACCCAGAATTTGTTTTGACACCACGACAAAGTCCTTAAAATTGGGATTCAGCAGTTCAGCTGCTCGCTTAACATTTCCGTCTGACCTGGTGCTGCAAGTGGAGATGTGTCCGCAGTGTAGCGTTTAACACGTTTGCCTCACACACGGGTGGGAATATTTTGTTGGAACTTTCTCCTCAAACATGTTCAGGTGAGAGATTGTTCTCCAGTGAAAGGACATAAGATCATAAGAACGTAAGAATTAGGAACAGGAGTCGGCCATTCGATCCATTTTAAAGTTTTCAAAATGATTCCACGCGGGGACCTTTGGTGTGTTTGGGGCACATGATAACCACGACACTACAGACACACAGTGGTAGATGTAGTCTAAGGAACATAACCAGAGCTCCAACCAACACAGCTGGCCGATACTTCAGGAGCTGGTTTTACGAGAATAGAATGACGGTGCTATATTTAGGAAGGCTGTGAGAGTGGCAGGAATTGATCTCGTGTTTCCCAGACTTTATATGCAGGAACATTGGAACAGGAGGAGGCCATTTGGCAGCGAGTGGTTCGGATCCGGAATGCGCTGCCTGAAAGGGTGGCAGAGGCCGAATTAATCTTATCTTTCAAAATGGATTTGGATAAGTATCTGAAGGAACAATATCTCAGGGGGACGGGTAAAGGCCGGAGGAGTGGGACTAGCTGAGAGTCGGCACGGGCTCGACAGGACGAACGGCCTACTTCCGTGCTGTAACCGTTCCATGATTCTATATTACGTTTAAACTTGCTGTGGATGAACAATCGGAGGCGAGCTTAGTCTCCTGGTAAAAACGCTGATGCTGTCTGACCAGCTGAGATTTCCAGCAATTCTGTTTTTATTTTTTATTTATGGATTGAGTCGGTACAACCAGAGCTTTCTGATTCAGAAGATTCGGGGGGCACGGAAATTTGGGAGTTTAACGACTTTGAAAGGAACATTTTTGACTTGTGCAGCTTCGGTCAGAGAAATGTTTGTGTTATGATTTTTTCACAGAAAGGGATTCAGAATTACACCTTCTGGTTTAACACTTCTCTCTGGGCAAGCAGTTAAGCAATGGTTTCCATTGTATAGCAGTTATCATGTTAGTCTTTCACACACAAAAGGTCCCCAGTTCAAGCCCAGGCAGAAATATCATTTTAGAATATATTTGCTGTGAAATAAGTTGAACATAAGTACCCCAGGTTCCTTGTCTTATGAGCAATGAACATTTTAAACCAATCTCATAAAATACAGAGTGTGTTAAGTCAGATAGGGTGTAAAATGTCATCGATGATTAAAGCTCCTGAAATTATTCCAGTTCAGTTTTTGAAGTCTCGACTGTAAGTCTGCAAAACAATCTGGGTGGGAATATTGGCCCAAAAATTCCGGTTGGAGGCTTCCCGCGGACAATTCCCTTCCGACCGGAGATGTTTTACGAGCCTACCTGGTGGTCTAGGAGGCATCGTGGATTCCGCTGGGGAGGCCTTATCTTCCCGCGCTGCGAAGCACGCTCCCGTCCGGAGGGATCCCACGTGTGACTGCTCAGCCAATTAAGTACGTATTCCACAGCTTTCCCATTAATAGCAATGAGACTCGCGTACCTACGGGTTCTCAGTGCTTTTCATGAGAACAAAAAACACACACACACTGAGAAATAATAACAAACAGACCTCACATAATTAAAATTAATTGAAATTAAAGTTAATAAACGCATTAGAAAAAAACATGGTAGTTCCAATTTTTTTTAAGCTTTGTAATTCGGGTTAAAAATAAACTTACCTTAGTTGGCAGAGTTTTTCACGCGACATTGTGTTTATTTTATTTTATTTTATTGTTGTTATGAGTGTTTTTAAAAAACTTGCGCCTGTAAAATTACGCTATGCGCTTGCTTTTTCAGCTGCAAGGATTTTGAGGATATTTGCTGGGCAAGATATGCGGAAATCCCGCAATCCGTAGAAACTTTGTACGGGCCCAGGATGTTTGAATTTCCCTAAACTTACTGCGGATGAAGAATCGGAGGCAAGTTTAGTCTCCTGGCAAATGCTGCCTGACCTGCTGAGATTTCCAGCATTGCTGTTTTTATTTGCTATTTATTCTCCTGGCAAAAGGGCTCCCTTATTCCTTAATTGCTCTTTATTTAACTTCAATAAATAGATAACTTTGAGTGAGAGAAAACGGATCCACCGGGGACCTTTCGCGTGTGAGGACAACGTGATATCCGCTACACTGCAGCCCATCAAAGGGCGAGAAACCACTGAATATAAAGGATGAGCTCACAAATATCAGGGGCAGTGCAGTCTGGTCAACGTCAAACCCTCCTTTCTTATTCAGCAGAGGCATGAACGGGAGTCAGACGCCACAAAGTTTAATTAAAGATACAAATACAAGTAACACTTCCAAATCTTTTCACTGTAAAATTCTTTCACTTTATTTCAAATCGTACTGTGTTGAATTTGAAAATGAGCACCGTGGGATTTTATCTTCACCACTGATTTCCTGCATTGTTTCACATTGCAACATTAAGTTGTGAAAATACTGGCAAAACTGAGCCCCTGATTATTTCACGTCTGGGTCACATTACTTTTGGATAATTCCAGAATTAATATATTCTTTGCTGTTTGGCAATAACCAGATCCTTGCTCCAAGGTCTGTCTCACTGTTTCCCCGGTGTCAGGCAGAGATACGCCTGCTGCCCTCATTTATTTCATGTGACAGGACACAAAAGTTCAAAATCAACCTGCAGATGGCCACATGCAGCATGAAATAGTCAGGATGGCCGAGCGGTCTCAGGTGCTGTGTTCAGTTTGCAGTTTTTTCTGGAAGTATGGGTTTGAGTCCCACTTCTTCATTATCGTCATTAAGCAAAACCCATTTGTTCGGCACCACGACCAACTCCTTAAAAGTGGGATTCAGCAGTTCACCTGCTGGCTTAACATTTCCGTCTGACCGGGTGCTGAAAGTGGAGATGTTTCCGCAGTGTCGCGGTTAACACGTTCGCCTCACACGCGAAAGCTCACCGGGTGGTAATATTGAATATTTTCTGGAGTTTTCTCCTCACACATGCTCAGGGGCGAGATTGTTCTCCTGTGAAAGGTCATAAGATCATAAACATGTAAGGATCAGGAGCAGGTAAAAATACATCTCCTCACCCCACATCCCCCGCCCCGGATTTTTCCTTTTACCAACTATCTTATGTCTGTGTCCTCTGGTTGCCGAGACTCCTGCCCGTGGAAACAGTTTCCCCACAATTCTGAAAACCTCTATTAAATCTCCCCTTGACTGTGATTACTGGGGTTCAATGTGGGGAAGAGTCAGTTCATCCACTTTGCACCGAAGAATGATCGACCAGTGCATGATCTAAAAACATTATGTCAGAGAAGATTTTTTCTGTGAAATAGTTGGTCCTGTTAATTTTAATAAAAGTTGCACCGGGTTCCTGGAGTCATAAGTGATACGTCCTTGCTGGACAGTATAAATGCACACGAGGCCCATGCTTGAGAGAAGGTCAGTCTGTGACCTGTCCTTTATTCCTTTGCATTCAAGTGATGAAATTGGGTGGAGCTTCCCCTTTTATACCTGAAGGTCCAGGTTAGCAGTGTCGCCCGCAAGTTCACCACCTAGTGGTCTTTGTTCTGACAGTATACAACTTGTCAGTTTATACTTGGGTTACAATGCTGGTTGAATACATGACATCACCTACCACCCCAAAGTCTTATTGGGATCACAGGTTGAGTCTCTCTGGTGGTTTACGCTCACTTGTAGAGTGCCTGAGTTGGGGCTCCGGTTGTTGGGCGCTGGCCTGTGTGTCTGCTGTTTGCAGTGCTCAGGCCTATCCGAATTGCCCACAGTGACTGGGCTCTCCTTCCTTTGGTTCCAGTGTTCGGTCACCTGTGCTGGAGTGAACTCTATATCGTGTTCTTCCTCTGTTTCTTTTATAGGGTTGCTTAACCTCCTTTTTGTTTGATCCACGTGTTTGGGCAGATTTTTCCATTGGTAAGTTTAACTACCAGAATCCTATTGCCCTCTTTGGCAATCACAGTGCCTGTGAGCCATTTAGGCCCTGCAGTGTAGTTATGGACAACAACAGGGTCGTTTACACCAATATATCGTGCCCTCGCATTCGTGTCATGGTAGTTATATTGTGATCGGCGCCTGCTCTCAACAATTTCTTTCATGGTGGGGTGTATAAGGGATAACGGGTTTGAGCGTCCTTATCATTAGCAGCCCTGCGGGTGGAACCCCTGTGAGCGAGTGTGGTCGGGATCTATTGGCCAACAGGAGGCGTGCTAAGTGGCTTTTTAGGGAACCCCCTTGGATTCTGAGCAGCCCTGTTTGATTATCTGCACTTTTCGTTCTGCCTGGCCGTTTGAGGCTGGCTTGAACGGTGCCTTTCTGACATGGTTAATTCCATTGCCTGCCATGAAGTCCTGGAATTCAGTGCTTGTGAAGCACGGGCCATTGTCGCTGACCAAGATGTCCGGTAGACCGTGGGCGGCGAACATTGCCCGTAGACTTTCTACCGTGGCAGAGGATGTGCTTGAATTTAAAATGTCACACACAATCCATTTGGAGTGGGCGTCTACTACAACCAAAAACATTTATCCGATGAAAGGACCTGCGTAGTCATCATGGATGCATGACCAAGGCTTTGCGGGCCATGGCCTGGGGCTAAGGGAGGCTTCCCTGGGCGCAATACCTAGCTGGGCACACGTGTTGCACCTGCGAACATAAAGTTCCAGTTCTGCATCTATCCCTCACCACCAAACGTGTGACCTGGCAATTGCCTTCATCATGACAATGCCCGGATACTCATTGTGGAGTTCTCTGATGAACACCTCTCTGCCCATCTGGGGCATGACTACGCGGTTTCGCCAAAGTAGGCAACCAGTCTGAATCGAGAGTTCATCCCTGCGCATGTGAAATGGTTTAAATTCCTCAGGGCATGCCCTGTACGTGGCTGCCCAGTCCCCATTCAGGACACATTTCTTGACTAGAGGCAAAAGCGGGTCTCTATTTGTCCAGACTTTAATCTGACGGGCTGTCACGGGTGAGCCTTCGCTTGCGAAAGCTTCAACAGCCATGACCATCTCAGCAGCATGCTCGGTAGCCCCCTCAGTGGTGGCTAGTGGGAGCCTCCTGCGTGCATCGGCGCAGTTTTCAGTGCCCGGTCTGTGCCGAATTGTGTAGTCACAGGCGGCTAACGTGAGTGCCCACCTCTGTATGCGGTCCGATGCGTTTGCATTTATGACCTTGTTGTCGGCCAAAAGTGAGGTTTGGCGTTTGTGATCTGTCTCCAGCTCAAATTTCCTCCCAAACAGGTATTGGTGCATTTTCTTTACCGAATATACATATGCGAGCGCCTCCTTTTCTATCATCCCGTAGCCCCTTTCTGACTGGGACAGACTTATGGAGGCATACGCTATCGGCTGTAACTGACCCTTGGCATTGACATGCTGCAACACACACCCGACACCATAGGACGACGCATCGCACGTTAAAACAAGTTTCTTACATGGGTCATATCGCGTTAACAGAATGTTGGAACATAACAAATTGTGTGCTCTATTAAAAGCCCTTTCCTGGCTGTCCCCCCAGACCCATTCGCGACCTTTGCTTTGGAGCATGTGTAGCGGCTCTAGCAGCGTGCTCAATTTGGGAAGAAAGTTACCAAATAGTTCGGGAGCCCCAGGAACAAACGGAGCTCCATCGTGTTACGGGGTCTGGGTGCTCTCTGGATCGCTTCCGTCTTGGACGCAGTAGGGCTCATCCCGTCTACTCCTACCCTCATCCTCAGGAATTCTACCTCTGGAGCTAGGAAGATGCACTTCGCCTTTTTCAGTCGCAGCCCTACCCGGTCCAGTCTGCATAGCACCTCCTCCAGGTTGTGGAGGTGTTCTTCAGTATCGTAACCCGTGATGAGGATGTCGTCCTGAAAAACCACCGTCCCTGGAATCGACTTGAGGAGGCTTTCCATATTTCGTTGGAAGATCGCGGCGGCCAAGCGAATCCCGAACGGACATCTGTTGTACTCAAACAACCCCTTGTGTGTCGTGATGGTGGTCAGCTTCTTCAACTCACTCGCCAGCTCCTGAGTCATGTAAGCTGAGGTCACGTCCAATTTTGAAAAAAGTTTCCCACCGGCTATCATCGCAAAGAGGTCCTCCGCTCTCGGTAGCGGGTACTGGTCTTGGAGTGACACCCGATTGATGGTGGCCTTGTAATCACCATATATCCTGACCGACCCATCCGCCTTGAACACCGGTACAATCGGGCTCGCCCAGTCACTGAATTCGACTGGCAAAATGATACCTTCCCTTAGCAGGCGGTTCAATTCACCTTCTATCTTTTCCCGCATCACGTACGGCACTGCTCTGGCCTTGTGTTGTCCTGGCCTGGCTTCTGGGTTTATGTGAATCACTACCTTGGCCCCCATGAAAGTGCCAATGCCGGGTTGAAATAATGAGTCAAATTTGTGCAGGAACTGTGAGCATGATACTCGCTCCACAGAGGAAATAGCATTGACATTGCCCCATTTCCAGTTCATGACAGCAAGCCAACTCCTCCCCAGTACTGCGGGACCGTCCCCCGGGACAACCCAGAGTGGCAACCTGTTCTCCGAATCTTTGTGGGTCACGATTACAGTGGCGCTACCGAGCACCGGAATGATCTCCTTGGTGTATGTCCGTAGCTGTGCATCAATCGGTGATAATTTTGGCCTTACTGGCCTTGGACGCCCACAACTTTTCGAACTATTTGATATCCATCAGGGACTGGCTAGCCCCCGTGTCTCGCTCCATTGATACTGGGATGCCACTGAGGAGCACTTTCATCATTATCGGTGGCGTCCTGGTGTATGAACTGTATACGTCCTCCAAATGAGCTCACTGAACTTCAGCTTCCAGCGATTTCCCCCAGCGTTCATTTCTGCAATTTCTGTAGGTATTTTGCTCATATCTGCAAACTCCGGCTGAGTTTGTGCCTCCATGCCTCCAACATGAGCTGTTGTTGGAAACATAAGGTCCCATGCTAGTCAATCGTCCCTGACTACCCCTGTGACTGTCCTTGAGTGTGCCATTAACAGGTGTTGATGGCCCCAATACTGGCCACATTGTCCCTTGCAATGGTGTGAATCGCCGTTCTGCTTGCCATTATCTCTGTCGAACTCCCCCTCTGGGTTCGACTATATGTTGGGCATGCCCAATTGCCCTTGTCTGCCTGGAGAACTGTGCGCTACTTCAACAATGTTGATTCTCTGTCCCAACCATTCCTTAACACAGTATCTCTCGTCTGTTCTGCTAGTGGCCATGCTCAGGTGGTTTAAATCCCAGTTTCTCGTCGCCATTGATACATCCTTACTATACAATATAAATGCAAACGAGGCCCATGCTTGAGAGAAGGTCAGTCTGTGGCCTGTCCTTTATTCCTTCACACTCAAGTGATGAAAGTGGGTGGAGCATCCCCTTTCATACCTGAAGGTCCAGGTTAGGAGTGTCTCCCAAAAGTTCACCACCTAGTGGTCATTGTTCTCACAGTGTACAACTGAGGTCAGATTATATACGGGTTACAATGTTGGTTGAATACATGACAATAAGCACTTAAAATGTTAAACCATTCTCCTAAAATACAGTGTGTAAACGAGATAGGGATAATAGTTCATTACATGTAAAGAGAAAATTAATGATTGAAGCTAGCAAAAGATCCTCTCGGAATGAGTGATCACAGTATGGTTGAATTTGTAATGCAGATTGAGGGTGAGGAAGTAGTGTCTCAAACGAGCGTACGATGCTTAAACAAAGGGGTCTATAGTGGGATGAGGGCAGAGTTGGCTAAAGTAGACTGGAAACACAGACTAAACGGTGGCACAAGTGAGGAACAGTGGAGGACTTTTAAGGAGCTCTTTCAGAGTGCTCAATAAAAATATATTCCAGTGAAAAAGAAGTGCGGTAAGAGAAGGGATAACCAGCCGTGGATAACCAAGGAAATAAAGGAGAATATCAAATTAAAAACCAATGCGTATAAGGTGGCCAAGGTTAGTGGGAAAATAGAAGATTGGGAAAATTTTAAACGACAGCGAAGAATGACTACGAAAACAATAAAGAAAGGAAAGATAGATTACGAAGGTAAACTTGTGCAAACATAAAAACGGATAGTTAAAGCTTTTACCGATATATAAAACGGAAAAGAGTGACTAAAGTAAATGTTGGTCCCTTAGAAGATGAAAAGGGGGATTTCATAATGGGAAATGTGGAAATGGCTGAGATATTAAACAATTATTTTGCTTGGTCTTCACAATGGAAGACACAGAATCCATGCCAGAAATTGCTGGTCACAGGATTGTGGGAAGGGAGGACCTTGAAACAATCACTATCACGAGGGGGTTAGTGCTGGACAGGCTAATGGGACTCAAGGTAGACAAGTCCCCTGGTCCTGATGAAACGCCAGGGTATTAAAAGAGATGGCGGAAGTTATAGCAGATGCATTCGTTATAATCTAGCAAAATTCTCTGGACTCTGGGGAGGTACCAGCGGATTGGAAAGCAGCTAATGTAACGCCTCCGTTTAAAAAAGGGGGCATACAAAAGGCAGGTAATTATAGGCTGGTTAGTTTAACATCTGTAGTAGGGAAAATGCCTGAAACTATCATGAAGGAAGAAATAGCGGGACATCTAGGTAGGAATAGTGCAATCAAGCAGACGCAGCATGGATTCATAAAGGGGAAATCATGTTTAACTCATTTACTGGAATTCTTTGAGGATATAACGAGCATGGTGGAAAGAGGTGTACCGATGGATGTGGTGTATTTAGATTTTCAAAAGGCATTCGATAAGGTACCACACAAAAGGTTACTGCAGAAGATAAAGGTACGCGAAGTCAGTGGAAATGTATTAGCATGGATAGAGAATTAGCTGGCTAACAGAAAGCAGAGAGTCGGGATAAATGGGACCTTGTCGGGTTGGAAATCGGTGGTTAGTGGTGTGCCACAGGGATCGGTGCTGGGACCACAACTGTTTACAATATACATAGATGACCGAGGAAGAGGGGACAGAGTGTAGTGCAACAAAATTTGCAGATGACACAAAGATTAGTGGGAAAGCAGGTTGTGTAGAGGACACAGAGAGGCTGCAAAGAGATTTAGATAGGTTAAATGAATGGGCTAAGGTTTGGCAGATGGAATACAATGTCAGAAAGTGTGAGGTCATCCACCTTGGGAAAAAAAACAGGAAAAAGGGAATATTATTTGAATGGGGAGAAATTGCAACATGCTGCGGTGCAGAGGGACCTGGGGGCCCTTGTGCATGAATCCCAAAAAGTTAGTTTGCAGGTGCAACAGGTAATCAGGAAGGCGAATGGAATGTTGGCCTTCATTGCGAGAGGCATGGAGTACAAAAGCACGGAGGTCCTGCTGCAACTGTATAGGGTATTGGTGAGGCCGCACCTGGAATACTGCATGCAGTTTTGGTCACCTTACTTCAGGAAGGATATACTAGCTTTGGAGGGTGTACAGAGACAATTCACTCGGCATATTCCGGAGATGAGGGGGTTACCTTATGATGACAGATTGAGTAGACTGCGTCTTTACTCGTTGGAGTTCAGAAGGATGAGGGGTGATCTTGTCGAAACATTTAAAATAATGAAAGGGATAGAAGGGATAGACAAGATAGAGGCAGAGAGGTTGTTTCCACTGGTCGGGGAGACTACAACTAGGGGGCACATCCTCAAAATACGGGGGAGCCAATTTAAAACCGAGTTGAGAAGGAATTCCTTCTTCCAGAGCGTTGTGAATCTGTGGAATTCTCTGCCCAAGGAAGCAGTTGAGGCTCGCGCATTGAATGTATTCAAGTTACAGATCGATAGATTTTTAACCAATAAGGGAATTAAGGGTTATGAGGAGCGGGCGGATAAGTGGAGCTGAGTCCACGGACAGATCAGCCGTGATCTTGTTGAATGGCGGAGCAGGCTCGAGGGGCTAGATGGCCGACTCCTGTTCCTAAATTTTATGGTCTTATGTTCTTATGTACCACTATCCTTCAGTAACCATATTATCATTTCTTTAATTCAGCAAAAGAAAGTTATCGGTTCATTGAACGTGGTTAAATTAATTCATTTTTTCACATTATCTGCATGTTGACATTTTGATCGGGCTATTAGTTTGAAAACTGTGTTGCAAATATTATCTCCCTGACCAAGAATCGAACCTGTGTTGCGGTGGTACAAGGGGTGGATTGAGTGAATCATTGGAATGTGATTTAAAGTGGCGTTTACTGTAGTGTATGTCGGCACCTTTCGTAATGACTACACGAGGCAGGGTATGATACTTAAACTGTGTGGACCTGTAGTCCTTCATTTGAAGCTCATCGAGTGAGGACAACAAGCTGTGAGCTCCTTTATATACTGGGTTGCAGGTAACCTTTCGGTCTCAAGCAGCAGCTTTCTCTGGTATCCATAAGGTGTGTACAGTGTAAGAGTACATTCAGTGTTGCATAGCAGTGTTACAGACGTCACACAGTAAACAGGCATGCATACACAACAGTTACAATCTTTTTCGGTGTGAATCAAGTGAACTGAAAATGACAATAATGTCATGAACTATAATGATGCAGCAGTGAAACGGTATCTGGGTTCCTGGTTGTCGAGTGGTAAGGATTCCATGCTCTCAACGTTGTGTCCTGGGTTCAATTCCTACTCTGTGAAGTTGTACTTTTAATTCAAAAACCTTATAAAAAAAAGAGATCATTTATTTTACAGATCTATATGCAAATCATGTATAAAAAATAAGAATCATTGACTTGAACATCATTAATTAATACATAAATTATTTTGTAAATCATTTACCATTTATTTTGCCATGAGCATGTGAGGAACTTTTATCCCGATCTCATTGGGTTTAATTGTGGTACAAATGACGAACCGGGGGCTGGGTTAAGGAAAGGTTTACGTAGTGTAGCCGTTATCATGTTCACCTCCCACATGAAATGTCCCTGGTTTGAGCCTGGGCGCGTGCTTTATTTTAGAATATATTTGCTGTGAAATACATTGAACAAAAGTAGCCCCAGGTTCCGTGTCTTATGAGCAATGAACATTTTAAACCAATCTCCTAAAATACAGGGTGAGTAAAGTCAGATTTATGGATTGAGTCGGCACAACTAGAGCTTTCTGATCCAGAAGATTCGGGGGTGCGTTAATTTGGGAGTTTGACGACTTTGAAAGGAACATTTTTGACTTGTGCAGCTTCGGTCAGAGAAACGTTTGTGAAAAGATTTTTTCACAGAAAGGGATTCAGAATTACAACTTCTGGCTTAACACTTCTCTCTGGGCAGTAAGTTCAGCAGTGGTTTCTGTAGTGTAGTGGTTATCACGTTCGTCTCACACACGAAAGACCCTGTTTCGAGCCGGGCATAAACATCATTTTAGAATATATTTGCTGTTTAATAAATTGAAAAAAGTACCCCAGGTTCCTTGTCTTCTGAGCAATGAACTTTTGAAACTAATTTCTAAAATTCAGAGTGTGTTAAGTCAGATAGGGTGTAAAATATCATCTATGATAAAAGCTCCTGAAATTATTACAGTTCAGTTTTTGAAGTATTGACTGTAAGTCTGCAAAACAATCCGGGTGGGAATATTGGCCCAAAAATTCCGGTTGGAGGCTTCCCGCGGACAATTCCTTTCCGATCGGTGATGTTTTAATCACCCCACCTCCCACAGAGTTTAATTAATTGCATGTAATTATTTAAAAATGTTTGAATTAAAAAGTTACTTTCTGAACTCGGGCTCCCTCTGTGAATGCCTAACCACTAAACGAGCAGGATCCACATTCAATAATTTAATTCCAGACTTCATATTTTCTTTGCTGTTTCACAATAACCAGACCTATGCTCCAAAATCTGTCTCACCGTTTCCTCGGTGTCAGTCAGAGAAGCACATGGGACTGAATCAGTGACTTTGCTTTTTCGACCTGTCTTCTGAAGCGCCGCACGGTCCCACTCCGACAGTCAATGAGCTGTTGGGACGTCAGTGTATCCAGGCTGCGGGTGGCCACCCCGAGCGCAGCAGAGGAGTTTCTGCATTAGTTCTGGGTAGAGGCAGTATTTCCCCTTCTCTCTTCCTCTTGTCTCTATCCCTCAGGTTTGTATTCTGGATTTATTCCCCCGGCCTCATTTTATGTGTTTAAAAGGGAACAAAAGATGAAGTGGGCGACACTCTGGAACAATTTCTCTCACTCAAATATATCTATTTAGTGAAGTGAAATAAAGAGCAATTAAAGAATAAGGGAGAAGCCACTGTCGCCCTTTTGACAGGAGAATAAACTCGCCCATGGCTGTTCATCCACAGCAAGTTTAAACATAATCTTCCTGCACGGGATCCTTTCACGTGGAAAGCAAACGTGATAACGGCTCCACTGCGGAAACCGCTCTGACCAGAAGTACAGCAGAGAGCAGCTGACCAGTGAATGCCTTCTGTGCTGATCGGGAATTTGTTGGCTCACCTTAAACAACTTCTGTCCCTCACTGACAGCTGTCAATCCTTCTCCTCCGCTGCCCTTTACACAAACATGTCACTGATCCCCACCCACCACCCCACATCCCCATCGTGTTTTCTTCCATGTTAGCACAGTGGGGCCGCGGAGGCACCTACTCTCTCCGCGCGGTTAGTGAACTCAGTCAGTCTGTAAAATTAAAGGGGAACAAGTGTCCCGCAAAGGGCAGGGGAAGGGAGAGAGTCTGTAACCTGGGTTTAATTGTTTGTCAAGGCAACCCGTCCTGTTGTGTATTTCCAGCAGTTTCCTACTTTCACAGGTGGTGATACCAGGGCTGGACCATGTTCCTAAAATACAATGAGGTCGGGATAAACGTTCCTCACGTACTCAGGGCAAAATAAATGTTTGAAGTTCTACAATGGATTAATTAATGATGTTTAAATCAATGAATCTTTTTTTCACATGAGATGCATGTAACTCTTTCTTCTAAGGTTTTAATTTTGATGGAAGTGCAATTTCCCTGGCCGGAAATCGACCCAGGGCCGCGGTGGTGAGAGCGCCGAATCCTAATCACTGGACCACCAGGGAACGCTGCGTTGCTGCATCGCTGCATCGTAATGCTTGATGTCATTATTGTCCTTTTCAATCCGCTTGTTTCACACCGAAACACATCGTAACCTTGATCTGAATTTAACGTCATGTAATTCTTTGAAATCACCTTTAAATGATTGGGTAAAACCACCCATTATACCACCGAAAAACAGCTTCGATTCAAGGTCAGGGCGGTAAATTCTGTAACAGCTTTTCAATTCAAAACCTTATAAAATTGACGACATGCAGCTAATATGAAAAAATAAGAATTCATTTAATCACCGTTAAATAACCGCTAACCTTTTTCAGGATGAAATAAATAATAATATAGTTACTGAGGGACAGTGGTATCTTTAATCATTCATTTTCTCTTTACATGTGATGAATTTTTATCCCTATCTCTTTACATGCTGTATGAGAAATTGTAAGTGTTTATGACTCAGTTGTAAAACCATTGATTGTGTGTGTGTCTATTCTTGATAGGAGGAGCACTTGAGACCGAAGTTCCAGTTCGATATATGTATCGATAGAATCAATTTTCACCAGTTCCTTTAAACCCAATAACATAATTTATTTTGATTGGACTGGATGGAGGAACATGATCCATGTAAAAATTGTTTTCGTTTTACTTGTGCTGAATGCTCATAAAAGTATTGGAGTGGGAACTCACTGGATAACAGCACAGCTGGCAATATTTGCGGAATATATTCGTGCAGCCAAAATGCACAATGACAACCCGGAACTGTGCGGCACCGAATCCTCGGTGAAAAACATTAAAAGGCTTCGCCCGGAGATGGGTTTGGATTACCCACCTTTCAGTTACCAGCCGAATGCGCTAAACCATTGCGCCACAGATACACACTGCAAGACATGCAAAACCAGGGTGTCAGTCAGTTAAAGCTTCAGATTGCTCTGATCGGGATGGAACTTATCCACTCTCAGTTGTACTTTTCCCAAGTAAAGGGTGGGACATTCATTGTGGATGTGTGGAAGCAGTCTGGTCCCGCACACTGCAGTCACTTACATGTCACCGCCAACCAGCTCTCCCACAACCGGTGTGATCGACTTTCCAGCCTTCCAGTGCCGAAGTATGTTTCAAATGTTTTGGCGTAGTTGGTTCCATGGTGTAATGGTGAGCTCTCTTGACTTTAAATCCAGTGATCTGAGTTCAAATCTTGGTGAAACCTAAAGTTTTGTTGTCCCAGCTGCTGCAAATTTGGGACAAACAAGTGAAAGACACCTGGTGCTGGTGGGCAGTTTTGTTGCCTTTTTCATTGATGCTTGATCTACAAGTCGAGTTATCAAATTGTGTGCTCAACCGTCAGTTATCTGCTCCAAATCAGCGGAGGACAAATCACTTTGTTGTCTAATGCTGCCTTTGCCTGCACAATGTGTGCTGAGATTATCTGTGCAATATGCATTCCGCAGGATGAATAAAATCAATGCTTTTTGAAATGCAGACACTGCATGTTTTGCACTCGACAAAACGTTGCATTTTCTTTACATTCATTTTACATTAATGCATTGCAATGCCAACGCACTTTTTACGTGGCAAGATCGATAATTAGCAGAGCAGAATGAAGAGATCGCAATGTTTCTGTGAAAGAATGGACTCAGTTGAGAATATTTTGTGAATTTTATTTTTCTGAGGCTATTTTCCCTGTGCTGGGGACACCCTGCGCTGATATGTAAAAAAGCTGGTTTTGTTAAAACTCCAGAGCCCGCATGACAGTTAGCTGGGACAAAAGACCTGTCAGTCATCCATTGACAAAAGAGCTGTCAGCCAGGAAGTGGGGCCACTGACAAAGCCACTCTAATTTGCAAAAGCACTTCTCACCTCCATCTCAGAAGGAGACACAGAACAATGAACCCACCAGCCTGGCCAGCCAAGGAGGAGCTGGGTCTTTCCCAACACAAAGTCTCAGAGAGATGCCCAGACTGAGGGCCATCAGCCCAATGCATGGGTGGGATGGCCCATCACTGACTAAGTACCCGTGCTTAGAAACAAAGGGGTTTTAAAGATTGGCGGGAAAGATAGGGGTAGCAAGACTCCCAGAAAGACAGGGTCCTTTCCACTTTATTTTTAGCTTGGAGCTTGGTGTGAAGCTTGGAGCTTGCAGCTTGCAGCTTGTGTCTAGAGAGAGCCCCCTCTCGCTCTTGCTCTCGCTCCACCGATCGATGTACCAGAGGAAGGGGCCGCAGAACTGCAGAAGAAGCCACCGAGACTGAAGACCAGGCAGTGACTTTCCACAGCTGAGCTGAGCAAGGAAACCGGCTGCGTGTGGTGGTGAACATGGTCGCGAGTGTCCCAAGCCAGTAACCAGATATCCCAGGCCAGCTGGGTAAGGGCTCAGGGTTTTCTCAGAAGTGAAGCTTTTCAGGGCTATTCTGGGGAGGGTAATTCATTGGTAGGGGTGGGGTTAGAATCCACCAGGGAATTACTGTGTGTTACTAGGTTCATTTCTGTACTGTATGTATGTTGTTTGTAACCGGGATTTTATTCTCCACAGAGACAGTGATTTCGTTTAGCAGTGCATGTTTTAGCCAGTGTATGTTAGACCAAATAAATATACTATGATTTATTACCGAAGCATCCCTTTCCGTGACTCATTTAATTTGCACTCTGAATAATAATTCCCGCATCTCGAACTTTCGTAAGGTGGGGACGATTCAAACCGTCCGTCTGGCAATTGGGCGAGGATCACAAACACTTACAATATTTACGAAAGGATATACTTGCTTTGGAGGCAGTTCAGAGAAGGTTCACTGGGTTGACTCCGGAGATGAGGGGTTGACTTATGAGAAAAGGTTGAATATGTTGGGCCTCTACTCATTGGAATTCAGAAGAATAATCACAGGAATATCCGCAGTCAGGAGCTGAAAAGGAATTCAAACCTAATACCGGTTTCGGGACAATCAGAATACTTTGTCACAGACAAGGCACCGGAAGGCTGGAAGGTAGATCACACCGGTTGTGGGAGAGCTGGTTGGTGGTGACATGTAAGTGTCTGCAGTGTGCGGGACCAGACTGCTTCCACGCATCCACAATGAATGTCTCTCCATTTATTTGGGAAAAGTACAACTGAGAGTGGACAAGTTCCATCCCGGTCGGAGCAATCTGAAGCTTTAACTGACTGACACCCTGGTTTGTGATGTCGTGCACATTATACTTCCATCAGTCTCTGTTGCGCAATGGGTTAGCGCGTTCGATTGTTAACCGAAAAGTTGGTGGTTCAACCCCACCCAGGGACAAAGCCTTTAACTGTTTTTCCCCGAGTATTCGGTGCCGCACAGTCCCAGGTTGTCATTGTGCGTTTTGGCTGCGTGAATATATTCCGCAAATGTTGCCAGCAGTGCTATTATCCAGTTAGTTCCCACTCCAATATTTTATGAGCATTCAGTTCAAGAAAAACGATAACAATGTTTTACATGGATCATATTCCTCCATCCAGCCCACTAGAAATAAATTATGTGATTGGGTTTAAAGAAACTGGTGGAAATTGATTCTATTGTTACATTTCTGGGGCCCAAGTTTCCACATGATTTGCGCCTGATTTTTAGGAGCAACTGGTGGAGAACGGACTATCTGAGAAATCGCAATTCTCCACATTTTTTTTTCTGCTGTTCCAGTCAGGTCGAACAGTTCTAATTTGGAACAGAATTTTTTCTTCAAAAGGGGGCGTGTCCGGCCACTGACGCCTGATTTGAAAGTTTCCTCAGTGAAAACGTACTCCAAACTAAGTTAGAATGTAGCAAGTGAAGATTTTTGTAGAACTGAAAAAACCTGTTCTACACATTAAAAAATCAGACGTAGGTTACAAATTAGGCGTCCAGAACGAGGTGGGGTCGGAAGGGAAGTCATTAAATAGTACAATAAATCCTTATTTATACTTCTACAAATATTATACAAATAAATCCAACCTGAATAAACATTTATAAGCAAAGATCAGATTAAATAAACCATCTTCCCACCTGTGTGAAAGTGCTTCAGGCACGGAGAATGCTGCAGTCAGCCTGAGGCGCCCGTTCTTTCCCGCGGGGGGCGGGGTATGAGGCGCCCGTTCTTCCCGCGGGGGGGTAGGAGGCGCCCGTTCTTCCCGCGGGGGAGGGGGGAGGTGCCCGTTCTTTCCCGCGGGGGGGGTAGGAGGCGCCCGTTGTTCGCGCGGGGGGGGTAGGAGGCGCCCGTTCTTCCTGCGGGGGTGAGGGGGGAGGGGAGGGGCCCGTTCTTCCCGCGGGGGTGATGGAGGGGAGAGGAGGTGCTCGTTCTTCCCGCCGGCGGGTGGGGGGGAGAGGAGGCGCCCGTTCTTCCCGCGGGGTGGGTAAGAGGCGCCCGTTCTTCCCGCGGGGGGTGGGGGAGGGGAGAGGAGGCGCCCGTTTTTCCTGCAGGGGTGGGTAAGAGGCGCCCGTTCTTCCCGCGGTGGGGGGGGAAGGAGACAGTGAGAAGGCTGATGTGCTGATGGCAATGTGCTTTTATTAAAAAAATGTTCAAAAATTAAACAGCTACAAAGAACTACAAAAATGGCCGAGTGCCAATGTTTTTTTCACACTGAGCATGCGCGAACGCTGCAAAGTGCACGCGTAGCGCTGCCGGCAGGAAAAAAAACTAATTTAAATAGTATCCGCCCCCTCCCACTTACAAAAACGGCGCGAGTGTAGGCTCCGCCCCCCTGGGCGCTGCGCCAGGCAGACAAGGAGCTGCAGAACGCTCCAGAATCGCAAGGTTTTTTTTAGGCACCGTTTTAGGCGCGAAAAACGGGCACCCAGCTCGGAGGGGTACCCGTTTCTTATCGTGTGGAAACTTGGGCTCATAGAACTGGAACTTCGGTCTCAAGTGCTCCTCCTATCAAGAATAGACACACACACAATCAATGGTTTTACAACTGAGTCATAAACACTTACAATTTTAAACCATTCTCATACAGCGTGTAAATGAGATAGGGATAAAACTTCATCACATGTAAAGAGAAAATGAATGATTGAAGATAACACTGTTCCTCAGTAATTATATTACTATTTATTTCATTCTGAAGAAGATTATCGGCTAATTAACGGTGATTAAAAGAATTCTTACTTTTGCACGTTGGCTGCATGTCATCAATTTTATAAGGTTTTGAATTTAAAAATGGTGTTCCAAAAGTTATCGCCAAGACCTGGAATCAAAGCTGTTTTTCGGTGGCATAAGGAGTGGTTTTACCCAATCATTTAAAGATGATTTCAAAGAATCACGTGGCGTTAAATTCACATTACGGTTACGATTTGTTTCGGTGTGAAACAAGTGGATTGAAAAGGACAATAATGTTAAATAAAGAGTAAAGCTACTACTACACAGTCACATCAAAGCCTCCCAGGACAGGTACAGCACGTGTTAGACACAGAGTAATGCTCCCTCGAAACTGTCCCATCAAACCCTCTCAGGACAGATACAGCCCGTGTTAGATACAAAGTAAAACTCCCTCTACACTGTCCCATCAAGCTCAACCAGGGCAGGTACAGTACGTGTTAGATGCAGAGTAATGCTCCCTCTGCACTGACCCATCAACACTCCCAGGGCTGGTACAGAACGGATTAGATACAGAGTAATGCTCCCTCTGCACTGACCCATCGACACTCCCAGTGCTGGTACAGAATGGGTTAAATACAGAGTAAAGCTCCCTCAATACTGTCCCATGAAACTCTCCAAGGGCAGGTACAGCATGTGTTAAATACAGAGTAAAGATTCTTCTAAACTGTCCCATCAAACGCTCCAAGGGCAGATGCACCACGGGGTTAGATACAGAGGAAAGCTCCCTCTACATTGTCCCATAAACTCTCAGGGCATGTACAGCACAAATTAGTGACAACATAAATCTCCCGCTACACAGCCCCATCAAACTCTTCCAGGGGCAGGTGCATGTTGCATATGCAATAACTCAGTAGGCTTACTACCGTGAACTCAATCAGGTGCATCCTGACCGTACTTTTCTAGCTCTCGAACAAAGGATTAAACATGGAGGCTTTCTTTATATACAAGAGTTGCATGTTTGTGCCTGTGGCCCAATGACCTTCGACGGTCGGTCCCCCTGGTGGCAGGTAAACCCGGGCATATATACATTACAGTGCAGCACGTGTTTAAATCTCCCTCTACACTGTCCCATCAAACCCTCCCAGGGCAGGCACAGCACAGGATAGATACAGAGCAAAGCTCCCACTATACTGTCCCATCAAACCCGTCAGGGCAGGTACAGTACGGATTAGATACAGATTAAAGCCCCCTCTACATTGTCTCATCAAAGACTCAGAGGGCAGATACAGACTAAAGCTTCCTCGACACTGTCACATCAAACCCTCCCAGGGCAGGTACAGTATGTGTTATATACAGATTAAAGCTCCCCTATATTGTCCCATCAAAGACTCACAGAGCAGATACAGCCCATCTAAGATATACAATAAAGCTTCCTCTAACCTGTCCCATCAAACCCTTACAGGGCAAGTACAGCATGGGTTAGATACAGAATAAATCTACATCTACACTGTAACATCAATCTCTCCCAGGACAGATCCAGCACGGGGTTAGATACAGAGTAAATCTCCCTCTACACTGTCCCATCAATCTCTCCCAGGTCTGGTACAGCACGGGGTTAGATACAGAGTAAAGCTTCCTCTACACTGTCCCATCAATCTCTCCCAGGTCTGGTACAGCACGGGGTTAGATACAGAGTAACTCTCCCTCTACACTGTCCCATCAATATCTCCCAGGTCTGGTACAGCACGGGGTTAGATACAGAGTAAAGCTCCCTCTACACTGTCCCATCAATCTCTCCCAGGGCTGTTACAGCACGGGTTATGTTAGCACAAATGTTTTCCTGGAAGAATCACTCGACACTCGGGTCGGTTCCAATGCCAAAATGGCCTTTATTACACCGGCGGGGAGAGAGCCTCTGGTCCAACTCAGGCACTCCACTCCACCGAAAAAAGAAATTCATCGATATTTATATGTTTTACAACAGTTCATTACAATTAGTTAGCCCATGTCGGCTGGACACAATCCAATCTTAAGGATTATAAATTAAAAATCGATTCCACTGGGCCAATGGAATTGGCCCCCAGGCACCAGGGGACTGCGTAATCACCTCATGTTTTAGCTGGGGCTTATTCATGGCCTCGTGAGATTCTCCAGATCCCCTTATCTCTACTGTCCTTGGGTTCTGTCTGCACCTAACCTCCTTATCCTTACACAGTCACAGGAATTTCTTTGTTCAGTATTCTGCTGGGACATCTTGTCTGTGGTTTGTTGATTAAGGACGTTCTGCTGAGCTCGCTCTTTCCAGTGTTCCTGTATATGGAACAGCAGTGTCATCAGCTACCCAAAAATGTATTCAAGCTAACTGTTAGCTGAATTCCCCTAGTGCTTTGCAGAATCCCTGGCAGCCATTTTATATCTGGCTACCATTTTACACATACATATATGCAGACATATATTCAGCAGGTGCCTTTGCCTTTGCCCTACAACAATCCCCCCTTTCGGTAATGGACTAATCCTAGTCTCCTTTAACCGACAACATTATTTGTTACTCGACTTATATTTTTATGTACTACCCGGTACTTCCTGTCACAACGTGCTGGCCAGTCACGTGGTGTCAGAAGTCCCAGTTGCTAAGGTCAAATTGATATAGTTCAGATTCCCCTGTCCCTCTGCTGGACAAGTCACTTTATTTACTTGAGCCCTTGTTCTGATACTCCTTTGTCGTGCATAATGCCTGCAGGATCGACAGGCCATGACTCTCCATGTTAGTGCTAAGACCAGCTGTATCCCTACCAGTATGTGTGATATTATTCCAATCCAGGGGTGGATGTTTACGTTCATGCCCCAGTCCCAGACCCTCCTCCACCAACTCTGGTTTTGTAACTCTTGGTCAGTATCCTTCTCCAGTATTTCAATCTTTGTCTGTAGTTGGTGGTAGAGTCTGACACACTGGCCTACTCTGAGTCTTAGTCCCCTTAATACTGCAACTAAATGTGGGATAGGGGCCTGCTCTGGCTCGTCATAATCCTGCAGGTGATCGTGGAGCTGATCGATGGCTTTAATGATTTTGGGCCTCGGTGTCTAACCTGGATAATGCGGGCTTGTCCTATTGTGAGGTCGTAGGGCTGTGAAGCAAAAGTTTGGTTGCGAGATCTGGCATTGTAAGCCATTGTACCAATATAAATGTACATTGTAGAGACACAGTATTTTCCTTTGCCCCCGTAAACTGTTCTGGCAAAATGTGTGGGGGCAGGTACTATTTCCAATACACATCCATCGGTTGGATTAAATCCACATTCGACTAGTTCTCCCTGTCCCACCGGGTGAGGGAACACCGTTATGTCAACCGTCTGCTTGCATCCCGTCAGTGAGATCCCATAGAGTGTGTTGTCTCTGCGGACAGCAGGGGCTGCGGTCAGATAGTAATGGAGGGAGGTGTTTTCCCGTATGATCCCGATATTCTACAGTTGATAAAGGGGAAACGGTCCTGAGTCATGTGTGACTATAGGTATCATCAGGGCTATTCCCACTCCGGCAGCTTTGCCCATTCGGCAGTTTGGGATCACTGGGCATACTCTGGTTAGTCCCTTCAGAGTGCAATTACCCAGTGTCCCTTTCAGTTTGGCCAACTGAGCCAGATGTGGGCTGTCTATCCAGTCTGGCAACTACCCCCTTTGGATATGATCGAGGTTGTGTCGTATCTGTCCCACCATCCATAGGCCATAAGCGTGACAGAGTTGTCCCTGTCTAAGTTTTGCGGTATCTTCTCTCTCTCTGTCGAAAAGCGGATTGATTGTTTTTGCCTGAGCTTCCAGGACCGAGAGGCCATCCAATTGGATTTCGGCACCCTCTCTTCCGAGTTCGGATTGACCTTCCTGATTCCACTCTGCCCGTTCTAATACTCCCTTCATCACCCCTTTAAGCTGCTCCACCCTTTCATTTAGCCTTTGTATGTCCAGTGAGTTTACTATGGAGGTTCCGGCATTAAAACCGGTCGCAACATCATTAACTATTTCCCTCTTAGTCCTATGAACTGGCTCCTGTCCTCGGAATCTACTGGCACCCATGGTATCGGCAGCCTGCTGCATTACAACTTTACTTAATACATTATACATATTTCTTGCCTGTTCTGTACAATATTCCAGCATCTGTATACCTGAGATATTGATCAGGACAGGCACAATTTCATGCTTAACATTATCATATAATAGTTCACCCTCGTTGGACAGCACAATCCCATTTTCCAGTCCCCTTGTAATTGTTGGACATGGCAATTCCATGGGCAGTGTGGTGGTTCTTATGGGGCGTGGTGTCGGAGGGGGTGAGAAGCATATATACAATGATATTGCGGCAGCCTCTACCTCCTCATAGTATCCACACAGCCCCACCCCCTCTTTGTGGGTGACTAACGGTTGTGGCTGGGCAGGAGGCGCGCAAATTATTCCAAAGGTACATTCATCGGGCCCCCCCGGCCTCCCTTCGTCTCATGCAACTGCTTCTTGTACCCATGGAGCATCGCACACATACTCTATTCTTATCCGGATTCATTTGCAGCCACGCGTTAAAATAAGTTCTGTCCTTGCTCCAGTCCTTGGCTGCTGGAATGCATATTCCATCAGTCAAAGTAAACAAAACCCCATAGTTGATGCAGTTGTGTCTTTCTTGCGTGTGCTGTACCTCTCGTAGTCGGTCTGTATTATCCAGTGCTTGTGTGGGCCTCAAGGTTCCCAGTATCATGAGTCCCCAGAGTCGAAGTCAGCACTGCGGTCCCATCTCGGTGATGGTTGTATCTGCAAATTTTAAACAGATAGCCTGGTCGTCACCAGGTGTTAGGTTCTGGTCTACTTGTGTCGCGGTCACTCTGTGGAATCGGAGGTAAGGGTTTGGTTATCCATATTCTTTATAGTCGTACCATCTCGATCACTTCATGTCCCTGTCTGGGCTGCCGTCGGTTTTGTATTTGAGCCTGCTGTGCTCGAGCCTGCACGATGACCCATCTAAATATTATCCAAACTCTAATCAACACCAATGCCACCACTATTCCTCCAAACATCGCAGTGTGCTTTACTGTTAGGTTGGGTTTGTGGACTACACATACCCACCGTGGGGTACATTGGCTCGATTGCCATAGGTGATGGTGCTTTGGCTGCACACTGCTATCCGTCTGCTCCTGTTTTTTAAATCTCTTCCAGCTTATTTATCTTAGCTTTTAACTCTTGACCAGCTAGTTCTGTTTTATTTTTATTCTGACTATCCCACCATTTCCACAGTCTGTCAGGTGAGTTTTCTTTATTTTAGTAAGAAATTCAAATTCGTAAGGTCCAGTGTAAAACAGCTGTCAATGGAAAAGGTTAACTCCTTTACAGGTTTGTAAGAAGGCCTGATGTCATTACGTGACTTCACGTAATCATCCAAATCTTTGTGTCTTCTAAACTTGCTTAGAAATTAGGAATCCATTAAAACAGTAGAAATCATTAGTAAAGTGGTCATAATAAAAATCTTGTCATCAGGAAAGACAGCATTTTAGATTAACTCCAATTTTTTCCTTAATATCTAATTCAAGTACTTGCCTAAGATTTTTTTTTAAATGAGAGCACACATTTTTAATAGCTATTTTGTTGACTGAAATCCAATTTTCCACAAGCTGTATACATGCTAACATTTCGTTTTTTTTTTAACGGTCCCGTTCATTGGGCAAATCTTGTGTTTAATATCTCTCTCTGCTGAGTTCGCATAGCTTAGATCTTTTTTCCTCGTTATTTTCAAAACCCTCCTGCTTGTTTAGACTGTTTGGGACAACGTCTATTCTGGAAATCTTTTCAAACTGCAGTGAAACTTTCTCGTAATTTAAAATCATTATCAATGGAGAGTGTCTGTTACCTCCTCCAATTTTTTTTTCCTTTTCCCAATTAAACCAATATCTTTTTCACAGCCAATATCAACTAGTATTTAGTAAGTTATGTCTTTTTCCATCGCAAACACTTTTTTTTCAGCACTTATTTATTCGTACATTACGTCATTTTTTCCAAACCTTTTCGTTTTAATTTTTAAAAGAGATCAGATTTAACTTTTTGTTTTAAACGTATCGCATTTTGTTGCACCTTTTCTTAACCAGTGGTACTTGAAATCTTCACAACAAAATTAACTCTTCACTGTTCCCATCCTAATTTCTGCTCCACTTTTGTAGAATTTGTATTTATTATTGAATTTCAAAATGTCAAATATGGTATTACTGGATTTTTTTTGCCTAACTTCCGTTTTAGAAGCTGATCAAAAACTCTAATCTTTTGCTCTGTAACTTAAATTTTGTGGTACTATATCTCATTAATTACATCTTTTTTAAGCTTCAGTTCCTGATGCAGTATGTGTACTTTTATTAAAAAGGCTTCCAAACCCAAGATTTTCCTATACAACCAAAATGTTTATCAACGAGAATCACCTGAAATATCTCAAAATCCCAATTCAATATTGTACTACCAATCTGCAATTTAAAAATCTCTTTCCTGAGCGAAAAGCTTTCGCATCAAGGTTTTACACAAAGGAAAAAGGGGAGCGTACTTCCCCAGCCTGCAGCCTCCAGAGACACAGGCTTTTTTAAAAGGCATTACAGCTTCCCTTCTCTATTCTTTATCTCATTCCTACACATTCACAAATGTCTATTTTCATTCAACAAAGTTTATTGTTTGGCTGGCTCTATTATTGGATCCATACTTCTTTTCAGATAATCACGATCAGGTTTTTTTTATTTCTTACATACTGATTAACTTCCTCTGTTAATTTTAAGTGGGCTTGAAGAATCAAGAACACGGCTTTCTCGTCTTTATCTTTCCTTTCCTTCTCCCACCATTCCCGTTGATTTGCTGGCGGGTCCTGGGGGTTCCATCCTGACTTAATCATCTTCTCAATTAGTTTGGCGGGTAAGGGACCCTTCTAGTCCCCACTCGAGATTACTTGCTTTATTGGCCATTCCTGGGTAGGACGAGAACCGTTAGGAATCGACTCTCAGAGTTCCACTTTCTTCCTAGTGTAACTTGTAGCAGACCGTCTCCTGGCTACTGTTAGGTCACAAGTTCTGCTATTACACAAACTTATACAATTCTTAAAACGCGTTTAAGCAATTCCCACAGTGCCCCACGCCTCCTTAACGACGACCTACCACCGTTTTGTCTGTTGGTCCGACCCTGTTCACAGGTTTGGTTTCCTTTGGTCGCTGTGCACCGCCTGGTCTCCGGGGTATATTTACAAATCACACTACTGAGTCTGGGAGATGTCGCTCGGTATCACAATCCCACGGTCTAAGTGCGTTCCCTACGCCTACTTAGTTCCTGGCCGTCACGTGGGACAAAAGTCCTCTTAATTCAGGCTCAGGCTCGGCGTTTGAGATATTAGACCGTCTCGTCGTGTCGATCAACTGGCCTCCACCTTCCGCACCCTTAATAATTAAAACATTTTTATACTCACCCGGGTTTTTCCAAGGACGTCCAGCGACTCCGGGAAATCCTGTTCGTGACACCACTGTTAGCACAAATGTTTTTGTGGAAGAATCACTCGACACTCGGGGTCGGTTCCAATGCAAAAACGGCCTTTATTACGCCAGCGGGGAGAGAGCCTCTGGTCCAACTCCAGGCACTCTACTCCGCCGAACAAAGAAATTCATCGATATTTATATGTTTTACAATAGTTCATTACAGTAACTCAGCCCACTTCGGCTGGACACAATCCAATCATAATGATTATAGATTACATATAGGTTTAAATGGGCCAATAGAATTAACCCTGGTACATCAGGAGGCTGCATAATCAGTTCATGACAGTTGGGGGCAGATTCATATCCGTGTGATGTTTTCCAGACCCCCCTTATCTTTGTTAATCATGGGTTCCGCCGGTGCCTAGCTACTTATCTCCGTGGTTGCTAGGCACCCCATCTGGGGGTCACTGACTTGAGGACATTCCGTACTAGGTATCGCAGTGTTCTGTATACTATCTTGCCTCAAGTTGTTGAATCAACACATTCCTGGCACCAGACTCTGCAGGGTCAGCGCTCATTCATCAGTTTTAGCTAACTTGGCTTACTGAGCCCCCATCATGCTTTGCTAAGCCCCCTGGCAGCCATTTTATATTTGGCTAACATTTTAAACATACATACATTTATATATTCAGCAGGTGCCTTTGCCTTCCTACAACAGTGTCTTTCAATTTGTTTATTTACCCTTTTTACCTGCTTGTTTTCTCTCTCTTTCAAACTCACTTTCTTTAATTTTGCTTTCTAATTCCAGCATTATTTCCCTGCCTATTGAATCTATTCTCAGGTTCCAATCCCGCTGCCAAGCTAGTTTAAACCCACCCCAACAGCACGAGCAAACCACCCCTTAAGGATATTGGTCCCGGCTCTGTTTCGGTGCAAACTGTCCGGCTTGTACAGACCCCACCTCCCCCAGAAGTGGTCCCGATGCCTCAGGAAACTAAAGCCCTCCCGCCTGCACCATCTCTCCAGCCACGTATTCATCTGCTCTATCCTCCTATTTCTGTACTCACTAGCTCGTGGCACCGGATGTAATCCAGAGATTACTACCTTTGAGGTCCTGCTTTTTAATCTCTCTCCTAGTTCCCTAAACTCTGTCTGCAGGACCTCATCTCTCTTGCTACCCATGTCATTGGTCCTGATATGGACCATGACCTCTGGCTGTTCACCCTCTCCCCCGAGAATGGAGGTGATGGTGTTCCCATGTGCCTGCTGCCCTTGTCCTTCTAGGCGGCAGAGGTCACGGATTTGGGAGTAGCTGCCGAAGAAGCCTTGGTGAGTTGCTGCAGTGCATCTTGTAGATGGAACACACTGCAGCCATGGTGCGCCGGTGGTGGAGGGAGTGAATGTTGAAGGTGGTGGAAGGGGTGCCCATTAAGTGGGCTGCTTTGTCCTGGATGGTGTCGAGCTTCTCGAGTGTTGGAACCGCACTCATCCAGGCAAGTGGAGAGTATTCCATCAGACTCCTGACTTGTGCCTTGTAGATGGTGGAAAGGCTTTGGGGAGTCAGGAGGTGAGACACTCGCCACAGAATACCCAGCCTCTGACCTGCTCTTGTTGCCACAGTATTTATGTGGCTGGTCCAGTTAAGTTTCTGGTCAATGGTGACCCCCAGGATGTTCATGGTGGCGTATTTGTCGAAGGTAATGCCGTTGATAGCCGGGCCTGCTTAAGTTGCATGTTCCTGTCGCTGATTGCTGCCCGGTGACTGTTGGCTCCACCCCGTTGGTTTACCTCGAACTTCAAACCACAAAATCAGTTCTTCTGAATCCCAAGGTGTGTACGGAAATCAACCATCAAATGCCCTGTCATTAACCCCGGGGTTTCCGGCAATTTTCTGATCACAAAGCGCTTTCAGTCCTTGTCCTTGTCCAGAAAATTGCAGACGTGAACATTCGGGAGTTTAATGACTTTGAAAGGAGAACATTGTTGTTTGGTGCAGTTCTGGTCAGAGAAATGTTTGTGAAAGGAACTTTTTGCAGAGAGAGGGATTGAGCATTTCAGCTTGTTGCTGAACACTTCTCTCTGGGCACTGAGCTAAGCAGCAGCTTGCGAAGTGCAGTGGTGATCACGTTCGCCTCACATGTGAAAAGTTTGCAGCTCGATCACGGACAGAAACATTGTTGTTGAAACAAAAACATGTCTGCAATAAAATTGAACAAAAGCATTCCAGGGTACATTGATGCATGATGCAAACTACCTCAGGCCTGGGCCAAAGCTCCCTGTACACCGAGCACAGGCTGAGGAAAACCCCAGGGAAGAGAATATCCTGGTCACTGGGACTTCCAGCAACACTGAAAAAGTTCCCATTCTGAAACTATCCAGAGTAATAACTTGTAAAAAGAACATCCAACAGTTAGGATGGCCGAACGGTCTAAGGTGCTGTGTTCAGGTCACAGTCTTCTCCGGAGGCATGTGTTTGAATCCCACTCCTAACATTCGTTGTGTTTAATTACAAAATCATTTGTTTTGACACCACTCTGTAGTGCTTTGGGACATCCATCTAATGTAATAAAATTGCTCCACTTCAATTACAAACGGTGATATTAAATTTACTTCCCAAACCAGGAATCGATCCCGGGTGGCTGTAGCGAAAGGAATAGTTTTGTGATGCATTGAAAGGTGCCCTCTAAATATCTCGCACTGCTAATTTAAAAACACGGTTATAATTTGTTTCGGTGCAAAAGAAGGCAGGCTCGAACGGCCAAATGGCAGACTCCTGCTCCTCGTTCTTGTGTTCTTATGCAGATCACAGAACAAATGATTAAATTATCAACTCTCCCTCAGTTCGCATTCCTTTTATTGTGCAAAGAAGATCATGGGTTCATTAAATATGTTTTCCCGTGAATGCAACATAAAGTTTAAGGAAAATAATTCGCTCAAATCGAACCCACGACTTTGAGATCATGAATCGCATGATCTACCAACTGAGCTAGCCTGGCTGCTCAACATCTACCTTGTCAATCCCCTTCAGAATATTATCCGTTTCAATGAGAATGTAAATGTAGATTCTTTTCTCTCAATCTGGTTCAGTAAAATTACTGAGTCGAATACCTCTTGTGCTTTGAACAAAGCAGTCTTTATTTTACCGGCTGGCAAGACTTATCAGACAGAAGATATACTTTCTCGATCGAGCGTATACACTCCCTACGGATACGTGAAGTTACATCGTAAAGCGACAACAGTTATACAGTTTTGAAAATAGATAACAAAATACAATTAGATTGACATTCTAACTCAGCCACTCATTAGTCAATCTATATGAGATGTTTTTACTTTTGTAGCGGACTTTCCGCATCCGTTGTTTTATCCAACTGATTACCCATTTTCATGCTGTCCCTCGTATTACCGTGTTGTTACGCGTTCACGTAGTCGTGCGATTTAAACAAACTTAAAACTTTCAGACATTACTAAAACTAACACAAAGCCACGTCGCCCCGCGGCTTGCGTCGTCACGCTATTCAAAACACTTGAAGTAAACAGACTTAACAAACTTACTAAACTAACACAAAGCCGCGTCGCCCCGCAGCTCGCGTCGCCGCGCGATTCAAACTTGAAACAGACTTAACAAACTTACTAAACTAACACAAAGCCACATCGCCCCGCAGCTCGCGTCGCCGCGCGATTCCAACTTGAAATAAACAGAATTAACAAACTTACTATAAACGGACCTACAAAAATCAGCAATGACTTGATATTATTTCGTGGTTCGCATGGCTGCACGTTCACGTCGGCCCACGTTCACTCGGGTGCACGCTTGCGCCGCCGCACGTCTCGCGTCACCACGCGTTAGCGCCGCTGCGCGTCTGCGTTAGCCCTCCTTTACTCGCCCGGACGCTCACGCCGCCGCACCTCTCGCATCACCACGCGTTAGCGCCGCTGCGCGTCTGCGTTAGCCCTCCTTTACTCGCCCGGACGCTCACGCCGCCGCACCTCTCGCGTCGCTACGCGTTAGCGCCGCTGCGCGTCTGCATCAGCCTTACCTTTCGAGTTGCTGCGTGATTTAAATTCAATCAGTGCCGAGACGGGCCAAGTGATATACAAGGTCGACGTCACACCTGATTTGAACACCTATCCTCTATTTAATTCCCCATAAGCCTTATTTAATTCCCTGTGAGCCTAATTTTCTAAATTTAATTTCTTTTCGTCTCCAAATTTCCCTATGCTTTCGCGTCACTGCGCAGTTTAAATCCAATCAGTCAATGAAAGCCCTAATTTAATGGAGTTTTTCTGCCAACTGGACAGGAGTGATTTTTTTCTTTTAGACTGCAGTGGAATTTTTCTCATAATTTAAAATCTCAGAACATTTTGTTTTCAGCACCTATTTAGTACGTTACCTTTTTTTTGTCTTTTCCATAACTAGAGAGAAGTCTGGCACGTAGGCTGTGGACTGCTTTTCGTTATCTCAATTGTTCCAGCCTCAAGGTCGTGTTATTTAATATAATATTTTTTTTGAATCCTTTTGAATCCATCTCAGTTGTTTTGCTGTGCCTTCTCTGAATGTGTTCTTTCGACAAGTAAGTGAGCATGTTAAATCCTTTTTTTTAACCACCAACAAACCTATCCTTTGTGCATTTCCTGGCTCCGTAACTTATCATCCGAATATATGTAATTCAATAAGGTTCACACTCTTAAACTTCCCACATACAGGAAAACTTTCATTCTGTTTGAGATAAAACAAACCACAACTCCCCGGCTTTTTTTTACAGTAAAAATCACAGAAGCATTTCTCATTTAAACAGACGTTCACAAGAGTCTCTTTTCTTTCCTATTAATTTTTGGATCCATGATTGATCATCTATCCCTATCTAGCTCTAACTATAACCTATCTTTCCAAGTCACCACTTGGTTTGCGTCATTGCGCAATTTCCCTATCTCTATCCCTATTCTAAGTTTGAAAGGTATTCACCAGATTGTCCTGGATCTCGTTCAGACACTACCTGAGAACCAGCGAGTGGCTAAACTTTCCTCAGACTTTTGAAACCGCGGGAATCTGGAGCAGTATTGAAATCATACTCACTCCAGTGGCCACCTTCCCCTCGTCTCGTCCAAGGCTAGTCTGGCTCTTAATTCGCAAGTTTTCGGCAGTCGTCCGTTGAGATCCCACTTCTGACACCAAATGTAAATGTAGATTATTTTCTCTCAATCTGGTTCAGTAAAATTACTGAGTCGAATACCTCTTGTGCTTTGAACAAAGCAGTCTTTATTTTACCGGCCGGCAAGACTTATCAGACAGAAGATATACTTTCTCGATCGAGCGTACACACTCCCTACGGGTAAGTGAAGTTACATCGTAAAGCGACAACAGTTATACAGTTTTGAAAATAGATAACAATATACAATTAGATTGACATTCTAACTCAGCCACTCATTAGTCAATCTATATGAGATGTTTTTACGAAAGCTCAAGCATTGCCTCTGAATGTTTCAATTTAGTGGTGTGACTACCAGCTGAGACCTTGCAATTCTGCAGATTTATCCATATACTCATTTAATGTTACAATTTATGTTATTGGCAGGATTAGTAACTTGAAACTTTGAGAAAAACTGTTAACTGTGCTGATATTGCACTATTTGCAATCTGACATTCTCCCAGCTATTCTTCCATGGCTTTATACATTTTCATATATCCAGTTTACTTTACTGTCCTTAATTCCATATATTCTGTTCAGATATCCACAAGATCACCGATCATTCTTCGAAACTCCAGAGAGTATCAGCATATTCTACACAATCTCTCACCATAGGACAGTCCTCTCATCCCAGGAATCAATCTGGTGAACCTCCGTTGTACCACCTCCAAGGCAAGTATATCCTTCCTCAGATAAGGAGACCAAAACTGTGTGCAGTACTCCAGGTGTGGTCTCACCAGTGCCCTGCACAATTGTAGCAAGATTTCCTTACTCTTATACTGTGGGCTATATATTAGGTACAATGGGCCGAATAACCTGTTTTTCTGCTGATTCTACGGTTGTATAAAAAGTTATGAAAATTCGGCCATCGCTCAGCAAACATATTTGTATTTCCTTCAGTGTGCAACACATGTGGGTGGAATAATGATGATTAAAACAATTATTCAGTATCTCACAGACTTGAATTATTTTTGTCAACTTGCTCTGCAAAAATGCTTTCCCTGACCGGGAATCGAACCCAGGTCACGGCAGCAAAAGCACCGAAACCTAACCACTGGATTACCAGGGAACACTGTTTGCAGTCTCTGCGATAGCTTTAAACATAGTCAGCTTACAATCACAGCTGAGAATTGTGCGGTGACACGGCGTGTAACTGGATTTGCTGGGAGCAGCATGGAGGCCCCGACCTGCGTGAGAACACCAGCGGCAGGTCGGGGCCATAAAAGGAGCGGTGAGCGGCGGTCTGGGAGCAGATTGGTGGTGTACCACGGCAAGGTACAGCGCGAGCTGGTGCAGGAGGGCGACGGCAGCGAAGAGTGATGTCATCAAAGTCCAGGTCGGTGATTGGAGCGTGGGCAGGTACAGCAGGAGCAGCGAGAGACTGTGGAGGGATGTGATCGGGGCCCAGGGGCGGCGTGAGTTCAGGGCCAGGGGCCCAGGGGCAGCATGGGCCAGCCCACACTGCGATATGTGTGGGCACTGGGTCCGTGCAGCAGAGCTGGTCTCCAGTCGTCTTGGATAACCCTTGCCACTTGACCAAGACCTCACTCTGTCAAGCCCGTGTGATGGCTGGGGTGCAACGGCCACCACACGTTAAAAAAATCCACGCACAGGTATCTTCCACCCTTCAACATGCAGTTCGGTACCTGGAATATTAGGTCCATCATTGAAACACCTGTGAACTCATTGTTTTTCGGCGTGGAAGCAAGTCATCCTCACTTCGAGGGACTGCCTATGATGATGATGAACTGGATTTGCTGCAGTCCGCGGGCAGCAGCTGATGAAAGCGGGCGTGAGAGGGTGAGTGACAGGTGGGCACTGCTTCTGATGCTGTCTGACCCACGGTGGGAGTGGCCGGGGATTTTAAAGCCCTTTCATTGCACCAATGCAGGGTCAATGAAACTGTGTTTCAGGAACCTTCATGTATACAAACATGGGCACTCTGCACTGTAGACCTCCTGGTGCAACGGTAGTGTGTCTGATTCCAGATCAGAAGGCTGCGTGTTTATATCGGGGTCACTGTTCTTTTCCATATTGTTCTTCCGGAATTTAGATTTTCTTTGCAGTATCACAATTTGCTTTCCCACCCATCTTTGTATCATCAGCAAACTTGACTCCATTACACTCGGTTCCTATATCCCTGGGATAGGGGAGGGAAGACACATCGGAGAAGTGTGAGCTTGTGGACCGGAGAAGTTGCAGCTGCTGGAGCTGTGCGTTTTGTCGGGGAGGGACGGGCGGAGAGCCCGCCGAGCGACCGGAGAAGCTGAGAAGCTGCTGTGCTTTTCATCGGGTTTGACACTGTTTAAAAATGGCAGAGTGCCAAGTTTTCTCTCCCTACTGCCCATGCGCGAAGGTGCCGACAGTGTTTTCGGCGCAGGCATTTGGCTCCGCCCCCCACTTCACCATCGACACCACGCCAGGACTCCGGGAACTGTACACAGCGGCCAGGATGGGGCGAGTTTTTCCCCGAGCCGTTTCCTGCGTGCAAAGTCGGTGCGCTTGAGGTCAGTGCGCCGACAAAACTGCTTGGGGAAAATCTCGCCCTTGAAGAGTAAGGAGTACACTGAAGGAAATACAAATATGTTTGCCGAGCAACTGTCAAATTTTAATAACTTTTTATACAACCATCGAATCAGCAAAAAAACAGGGCACTCGTCCCATAGTACCTAATATATAGCCCACAGTACAAGAGTAAGGAATTCTTGCTACAATTGTACAGGGCCCTGGTGAGGCCACACCTGGAGTACTGCACACAGTTTTGGTCTCCTTATTTTAGGAAGGAAATATTTGCCTGGGAGGTGGTACAACAGAGGTTAACCAGATTGATTCCTGGGATGAGAGGACTGTCTTAAGTTGAGAGATTGTGTAGAATGGGCCGATACTCTCCGGAGTTTAGAAGAATGAGAGGTGATCTCATTGAAACACACAATATTCTGAAGGGGATTGACAGGGTTGATGCTGAGAAGTTGTTTCCCCCGGCTGGTGAGTCTAGAACCAGGGGGCACAGTCTCAGGTTCAGGGGTCGGCCATTTAAGACAGAGATGAGGAGGATTTTTTTCACTCAGAGGGTTATGAATCTGTGGAATTTTCTGCCCCACAGGCCTGTCGATGCTGAGTTTCTGAATATATTCAAGGCTGCGTTAGATAGATTTTTGGAGTCTCGGGGAATAATGGGATCCAGAGATCATTGGAGTTGACAAGAATGAGAGGGGATGTCATCGAAACATATAAAATTCTGACGGGACTGGACAGGTCTCAATGTTGGGGAAGTCCAGAACCAGGGGTCAGATTGTAAGGGATAACGGGTAAGCCATTTCGGACTAAGATGAGGAGAAACTTCTTCAATCAGAGAGTTGTTAACCTGTGGAATTCGCTGCCGCAGAGAGTTGTTGATGCCAGTTCGTTAGATATATTCAAGAGGAAGTTAGATGTGGCCCTTATGGCTCAAGGGATCAAGGGGTATGGAGAGAAAGCAGGAAAGGGGTACTGAGCTGAATGATCAGCCATGATCTTATTGAATGGTGGTGCAGGCTCGAAGGGCCGAATGGCCTACTCCTGCACCTATTTTCTATGTTTCTGTGTCCTGCTACTGCTTCTTTAATAATGGATTCCAATATTTTTCCAACCACAGATGTTAGGCTAACTGGTCTATAGTTTCCTGCTTTTTGTCTGCCTCCTTTTTAAAATAGGGGCATTACATTTGCAGTTTTCCAATCTGCTGGGTCCTCCCCAGAATCCAGGAAGTGCATGTCCACAGATCCCTGAAAGTAGCAGGCCAGGTAGCTAAGGTGGTTAAGAACGAATATGGAATGCTTGCCTTTATTAGCCGAGGCATAGAATACAAGAGAAGGGGTCGGTGGGGCAGGTTAGGCCACAGCTGGAGTACTGTGTGCAGTTCTGCACGCCATATTACAGGAAGGATATGATTGCGCTGAAGAGGGTACAGAGGAGATTTACGAGGATGTTGCCGGGCGTGGAGAATCTTAGCCATGAGGACAGATTAGATAGGCTGGATTTGGGTTCCATGGAACAGAGCCTGAGGGGAGACTTCATTGAGGTGTATAAAATTATGAGGGGCCAAGATATAGTAGATAGAAAGGACCTATTTCCCTCAGCAGAGGGGTCAACAATAAGGAGGCATAAATTTAAAGTAATTGGCAGAATGTTTAGAGGGGAAATGTCTTCACGCAGAGGGTTGTGGGGGTCTGGAACACACTGCCTGAAAGGGTAGTAGAGGCAGAAACCCTCACCACATTTAAAAAGTGCTTGGATGTGCACCTGAAGTGCCGTAACCTGCAGGGTTATGGACCTCGAGCTGGAAAGTGGGATTAGGCTGGATGGCCTCTTGTTGGCCGGCGCGGACACGATAGACCAAAATGGCCTCCTTCCGTGCTGTAAACATCTATGATCCTATGGACTTCTTTGCAAAGAGTTGAGGTGCGTGTGGGGTGATTTGGGCACATCTTTCCTCACATGACAACACACCAAAGGCAACTCAACAGCTTTAAAGCACTTTGAGGCATCAGGAGTTCCTGACAGACGCTGCAGAAATGCAAGTCCTTCTTTGCAGAGTTTCGATGCAAATTTCAGGTAGCAAACCCAAAGCAAAAATCATACCCCTAGACCAATGAGCCAACTGCTTAACACAGGTGGAGATAAGATTTACCCATTATTGAAGGATTTTTAGTGTGTGTTGCTGTTCTTGATCGGAGGAGCACATGAGACGAAATCAGTGACTTTGCCTTTTCCAGATGTCTTCTGAAGCGCCGCACGGTCCCACTCCTGCAGTCAATGAGCTGTTGGGACGTTAATGTATCCATCATCGTCATCATCATAGGCGGTCCCACGAAACGAGGATGACTTGCTTCCATGCCGAAAAAGGATGAGTTCACAGGTGTTTCAATGAAGGACCCGAACGACATCCAGAAGGATGGAAGATGCCTGTGCGTGGATTATTTTAACGTGTGGTGGCCGTTGCATCCCAGCCATCACACGGGCTTGACAGAGCTAGGCCTTGGTCCAGTGGCAAGGGTTAACCTAGACGACTGGTGACCAGCTCTGCTGCACGGACTTAGTGCACACACATTTCGCAGTGTGGGCTGGTCCGTGCTGCCCCTGGGCCACTGGCCCTGAACTCATGCCTCCCCTGGGCCCCGATCACGTCCCTCTGCAGTCTGTCGCCGCTCCGTCACCCCGATCTCGCCGCTCCTGCTGTATCTGCCCATGCTCCAATCACTGACCTGGACCTTGATGACGTCACTCTTCGCTGCCGCTGCCCTCCTGCACCTGTTCGCACTGCTCCCTGGAGTAGTCTCCCGAGACCTCCAAGCTGCTCCCAGGGTCGCTCGCCGTTCCTTTTCTGGCCACGGCCTGCCGCTGGTGTTCTCCCGTTAGTGTATTCAGGCTGTGGGTGGCCACCCTGAGCGCAGCAGAGGGGTTTCTGCATTAGTTCTGGGTGGGGACAGTATCTTTCCCCTTCTCTCTTCCTCTTGTCTGTATCCCTGTGCTTTTATTTCTCTATTTATTCCCCCTGTCTCAGTTTCTAGTGTTTAAAAGGGAACAAGAGATGAAATTGGTGTCTCTGTGGAACAACTTCTCTCACTCAATGTTAGATGCACTACCGTTGCACCATGAGGTCTCGGTAGCGAGCCGTTGACATTCAGGTTCATATATAAATATATATAAATATATCTACATTTATCATAACTGTTCCCTGGTGGTCGAGGGGTTAAGATCTGGTGCACTAATCTGGTTTCAATTGTCGATCAATTCGTCGCATAAAAATAATTGAGGTCTGAGAGACGATTAATAATTGCTGTAATCACCATGAATACCAATACTTTCTGTGATAGACCGAGCTTACAGACTATCTGGCTTCTCCTGCCCTTTGCCGGGCACGTGCTCCGGGTTTAATTTTGTAAACTGGGCGAGTTCGCTGATCGCGGGGAGACGGTAGGAGCCTCTGTGGCCCCACTGTGAGGATGAGGAAGTCAACACGGTGGCTGGGTGATCCGTGACATTTCTGTAAAGGAGGAGAAGGATTGATAACTTTCAGTGTGGGACAGAAGTTGTTTAAGGTGAGCCAACACATTCCCGATCAGCACAGAGGGAGCTCACTGGTCAGCTCCCCTCTGTTGCGGCTGTTGTGCCAGAGGTTTCTGTCGTGCAGTGGGTTTCATGTTTGCTTTACACGCAAAAGGTCCTTGTTTCAATCCCGGGCAGAAACATTATATTTAAACTTGCCATAAGGGAACAATCGGAGGAGAGTTTATTCTCCTGGCAAATGCTGCCTGACCGGCTGAGGTTTCCAGCATTTGCTGTTTTTATTTTCTGTATATTCTCCTGGCAAAAGGGCTCTGTTATTCCTTAATTGCTCTTTATTTCACTTCAATAACTTTGAATGAGCGAAAACGGTTCCACCGGGGACCTTTCGCGTGTGAAGCCAACGTGATATCCGCTACACTGCAGCCCATCAAAGGGCGAGAAACCACTGAATATAAAGGATGAGCTCACAAATATCAGGGGCAGTGCAGTCTGGTCAACGTCAAACCCTCCTTTCTTATTCAGCAGAGGCATGAACGGGAGTCAGATGCCACAAATTGTAATGAAAGATACAATACAAGTAACACTTCCAAATCTTTTCACTGTAAAATAATTTCACTTTATTTGAAATCCTACTGCGTTGAATCTGAAAATGAGCACCATGGGATTTTATCTTCACTACTGATTCTATTTTCTGTGCACGGTGGGAATAACTGGTGCTGTTAAATTTGACAAAAGTTGCCCCAGATTCCTGGTGTCATCGGCAATGAAGATTTTAAACCAGACTCCTAAAATACAGTGTGTAAAATAGGTTAACATGCGCAAGAACGTAAGAACATAAGGAATAGGAGCAGGAGTCGGCCATACGCCCCTCGAGTCTGCTCCGTCATTTAATACGATCATGGCCGATCCGATCATGGACTCGGGTCCACTTCCCTGCCCCCTCCCCAAAGCACAGGACAAATGATTGAAGTATCCGACTGTCCCTCAGTTAGCATTTCTTTCATTGTGCAAAAGAAGGTGAGGGGTTAATTAATGATGCTTTCCCATGAAAGCAACGCAAAAGTCTTCGGAAAAAACACACGGTGACTGGCAGCTGAGCGTTGCTTCTGATTCCTGGTGGGAATGTGCAGGGATTTTAAAGCCCCTTATATTGTGAAACCTTCATATAGACGGACATCTCAGGTTACCTGTGCAGGCCTCGTGGTGCAACGGTAGTGAGTCTGATTCCAGGTCACAAGCTTGTGTGTTCAAATCAGGTCTGGATCACTGTTCTTTTGGATATTGTTCTTCGAGAAGTAATATATTCTTTGCTGTTTCAAGATAACCAGACCCTTGCTCCAAGGTTTGTCTCACTGTTTCCCCGTGTCAGGCAGAGATACGCCTGCTGTCCTCATTTATTTCATGTGACAGGACACAAAAGTTCAAAATCAATCTGCCGGTGGCCAGATGCAGTTTTAATACTCAGGATGGCTGAGGTGTTGTGTTGAAATTGCAATCTGCTCTGTAAAGCTTGGCTTCTCATCCCACTTCTGACGTATTTTATTTTTCATCATTAAGCAAAACTCATTTGACACCACGACGAGCTCCTAAAAACTGGGATTCAGCAGTTCACCTACTCGCTTAACATTTCCGTCTGACCGGGTGCTGAAAGTGGAGATGTTTCCGCAGTGTAGCGGTTAACACGTTCGCCTCACACGCGAAAGTTCACCGGGCGGGAATATTTTCTGCAGCTTTCATGCATGCTCTGGGGTGAGTTTGTTCTCCTGTGAAAGGTCATACGATCATAAACATGTAAGAATTAGTGGCCGGAGTAGGCCATTCGGCCCCTCGAGCCTGGTGCACCATTCAAGATGATCCTGGCAGTTCCTCGACAGCAAGTTTAAACATCTGTGGCGGAGCAAACAGGCGCCTGGCTGCAATCAGTGACAAAAACGTTTATTTGAGCAGAAGCCCAGTGAGATCAATCGGTCGATCATGAAACTCTTCATCTCGAATTTGTGGGTTCGAGCCCCACGTTAACTGTTAAATCATGTTCCATTTTGCACAGTGTGTTTCCGGGGTCTGGTTCAAAATGTTCATTTCTGGTAACATCAACAGGAGACTGGGGAAACACTGCGACTGACTTTAGAGCAAGAGTCTGGTTATTGTGAAACACCAAAGGAAATATAAATTCTCGAAGAATGACATCGAAAAGAAATGTGACCCCGACACCCAGAAAGAAGTGTTAAGGCAGAAGATTAAATGCTGCATTCCTCTGTGCAAAAAATTCCTTTCACAAACATTTCTTTGACAGAAACTGCACAAAACAAAAATGTTCCTTTCAAAGTCATTAAACTCCCGAATTTCCGCGCCCCTTGAATCTCCTGAATCAGATACCTCTAGTTTTGCCGACTCAATCCATGTCCCTTTGCAATGTTCTGCTTCCACCCACAATAGGAAATGTGCCACTAACTTATAGAATCATGGAATGGTTACAGCACGGAAGGCCATTCGGCCCGTCGAGCCCGTGCCGACTCTCAGTGAGTCCCACTCCCCCGCCCTTTCCCCGTAGCCCTGCAATTGTTTTTCCTTCAGACACTTATCCAGCTCTCGTTTGAAAGATAACATTGAGTCTGCCTCCACCACCCTTTCAAGCCGTGCATTCCAGATCCTAACCACTCGCTGCTCAATGGTCACCTCCTGTTCCTATGTGTAAAGTCTGGGAAACACTCGATCAATTCCTGCCACACTCACAGCCTTTCTAAATATAGCACCGTCGTTCTACTCTCGTAAAACCAGCTCCTGAAGTATAGGCCAGCTGCGTAGGTTAAAGCTCTGGTGATGTTCCTGACATTGCTGCAGTGTTTCTGTAATGTAGTGGTTATCAGCTCACACAAAATGTCCCTGGTTCGAAACTGGGCGGAAGCATTTTGAAAATGTGTTGAATTAATTATTCGAAAAAATGGATTTATTCATATTAGTGGTTCAATATTAACAAAACACAATGTCCCACAGCCTTGTTAAATTTTCTGATATCACTGTACAGTTCTGTATACACTCAAACTCGACACTTGAACTGAATGCTCATAAAAGTATTGGAGTGGGAACTCACTGGATAACAGCACAGCTGGCAATGTTAACGGAATATGTTTGTGCAATCAAAACGCACAATGTCAACTTGGAACTGTGCGGCACCAAATCCTCAGGGAAAAATAGTTAAAGGCTTCTTCCCTGGGTGGACTCGAACCACCAACCTTTCTGTTAATAGCCAAACGTGGTAACCCATTGCGCCACATAGACTTACGCAAATGCACCTTGCAAGACATCCCAAACCAGGGTGTCAGTCAGTTAAAGCTTCAGATTGCTCCAACCGGGATGGAACATGTCCACTCTCATTTTTATTTTTCCCAAGAAAAGCATGGGACATTCATTGTGGATGTGTGGAAGCAGTCTGGTCCCTCACACTGCAGACACTTCCATGTCACCGTCAACCAGCTCTCCCACAACCGGTGTGATCTACCTTCCTGCCTTCCGGTGCCTTGTCTGTGACGAAGTATATTCTAATGGTCCCGAAGCCGGTATTAGGTTTTAATTCCTTTTCGGCTCCTGACTGCAGATATTCCTGTGATTAAATGTGAACACAATTCTTACAGGGACAGTTCGATTCACCGTTTCTTTGCTTGGTGAAATTTCAAAGATTGAAAGCGACGCACTTCAACCCCAAAACTCACCGACACGCAAACTCGACAAAACGTTGCATTTTCTTTTCATGCCAAGCATTTTGCATTAATGCATTGCAATGCCAATGCACTTTTTACCTGGCAAGACTGAATTACAAGGGGTGATGAACAGTGTGAAACAGAAACAGCTACTTGAGAACCCATAGCCTCGACGGTATCTGTGTGAATTGCTCTGCATCAATAATTAGCAGAGCGTTAAGAGAGGAAACTGACGGTGTGGATGAGAAAAGGCAGAACCAAAGTCTACTGTTGGAGGTGATCTTGTTGTTTTTGAGAAATGTTTCAAAGATTTTACATTATCTGTTCACTGGTGTAATGGTGAGCACTCAGAATTCTGAATCCAGTGATCTGAGTTTAAATCTTTGTGGGACCTGAATGCTTGTTATCCCAGCTGCTGAAAATTTGGGACAAACAAATGAAAGACACCTGGTGCTGGTGGGCAGTCTTGTTGCCATTGTCATTGATGCTTGATCTACAAGTCTAGTTGTCAATTCGTGTGCTCAACCATCAGTTACCTGTTACAAAATGTTGTAAACAGCTGTCTTGCTCTTTTCACTTCGTTGCTTTTAATGTCGAATTACCCGCACACACTCCGTTGCAGTAAAGGCAGGATCGGATCTCTTATTTGAACATTCATACCAAACAAACCAAGTATGAAAGTTACTGAGAACACTTCACAAAGGCAGCTTGCTTCGATTTCCGTGGCTGCTTGAGACACACACCTTCCGAATGGCTAGTGTCTCTGGCGTCTGCGTGTGTGAGTCTCATCTTTATTCTCTTATTTCTTTGCATTTAATCAATCACAGCTAACGGCTTTGAGAATAGTTTAAGACACAGACTTAATTTTGCTTGTTTAACCTACAGATGTCATTAAATAGTAACAAAGGTACAATCAAATATTTAACATCCAGACAACGACCAGTTACTCATTTCAATGGCTGAAGGCACCACATTGTCTAACAGTCTCTTTCGATCCAAACTTCAATCTTCCTGTTTTTTAATCCAAACTTCAGACTGCGTGCTGAAGCAAAGAGTTCAGCAATGCGGGACTGTGCTCCCACATTCCCCTACTTCTTCTCCTCGCCTCTCTGCAGGTCTTATCTGGGTAACAGACATTTGCATGGTGGCTCAAGCTCGCTCAACAGCATTGTCCAGTTGTAATCCTTGTTTTCCAACACGACATCCACAGTAAATCAAAATGACCAGCACGGTCAGCTGAACCAGCACCAGCATAAGGACAGGGTGTATCATTGTGTTCATCACACCTGTTGCCGTCGGGCTCCATCCCAACAATGACTCCCACCAGCTCACATGTTCAAACTGGTCCAAAGTTGTGTGAACCTTCTCGATTTCCGCAGTGTGATGGTTAATGTCCACAACGATTGCTTGATTCAAACTCTGTAGCTGTTGAAATTTTGTATTCCATTTCCGTATTTCCTTCTTCCAAATAGCAGCACGCTTCGGGTCAAAGTAGGGTTCTTGTAGATTCAGATTCTCAGGATGCCATTTTAAAGTCCGTTGGTCTGTGATCACCATATCCATTTTTACTTAAAAGTCAATTTTCAATTTTTGATGTTTCCAACTGAATTCCATGCTGTTTACATTCAGAAATATAAACTCGCAATCGGTGTCTTCAACCAAGTCTGTTGCCCTCTGCACAGGTTTTAACAATTTCCTCTGCTTTGTGGGAGAAGTGCAACAACATGCAGTAAAGGATGACGGAAATGCTGAATAGTCAGTCGAGAGACCCAGTCCTTCTCTCAGTTCACCCTTCGGAACTGCTGTCATTCACTCTCTCGACATTTGCAACAATCCAACTTCTATTTCACATCCTTTAAGATCATGTTTGTAACTCCCACATTTGATCTTTTCACTGAACATCTCATCAGTTCTGAGACAGCCCATTCCTGCAGAAACTTTAAATGTTTCTGAACAAGCCTCTCCCACTGCTTTCATCTCTGACTGTTCAGTAACTGCTCCTCGTGTATCTGGGGTGTTGGGGAACTGTCTCTGAAGAGGGGAATCCCCTTCCTCCAGGAGCACCTTCATTTGTCCGGCAGACACTGTGTCCATTTCCCGCTGCCCTTCCACACAAGCCTCGATAAGGGTATGGCCACCCCTATCCTGAAGCAAGGGTCCTAAAGGAACGACATGTGTGTTTGAGGCGCGGCATCCCTATAGGGATCCTCCCTCACCTGCGGAATCTACCCCCAACCTCAGCAACTGAACCGAGGTATCATTCCTGTCTGTGTCTCCAGCTTCTCTTTCCTGATTCTTCAACTTTTCTTTTAACTTTTCTAATTCTTTAGCCAGTCTACCCCTGTCCTCTATCAACTGACGGCCACCACCTGGTCCTGCTCCTTTTATGTGACTCCTCGCGGGATTCATCCACTCAGGCCCTTCTGCCTTCCATCGCTGTAACCCCTGTCTCACTTCCATGACTGAAATTCCTGCAGCTCCCTGATACAAGCTTTCTACCCTTGCCAACCATTTATCAAAACGTTCGTCCCCACCCCAGGCATCTACTTCCAGAACTACTGACGGGGGTAGGAGAGTGAAAATGATCTCTCTATATGTACCATCCCCGTAATGACTGATATCAATCCAATTACTTCGCAAACTTTTACACAACTGGAATATACGTTCCCCAGCTTCCCTGGGTCCTTCCCCTGGTAATAATGCAAGCCGCTTTATTAACTGTGGCCCTGAATGAGTAACAAAGATTGCAGCTATTATTCTACCAAGCATGAGACTTGGAAGTTGTTTCAAAACCTACTACCTTTCCCCGGTGATTCCCTAAAGCTCGCAGAACCATGTGAACCCTCGGTTTCTCTGATATGTTCCCTGACTGCCACCATCCCAGAATATTACACCACCACTGGGCAAACTTATTAAGATACTGAAGAGGTGCAGGTCTCACTTCACTAAGGATAGCTCTCATGTCCTGTAACTGTACCCCTCCTCGCTCATACCAGGTATCCCCAAAACCACTTAAGGTCGTGTTCCCTTCACGAGCTCTACAGGGAGTAGAGGAACCATGATCCTGCTCTGGCCTTGTCCGCTCGAGCGTGCTTCCCCCACTCTCCACATTACCGGAAGGTCGTGTGTAATGTTGTGGGGTGTTAAGCGTCTGAGTAACCGATAAGGCATCAAACTGCTCTGCCTCCGTAACTAACGTTGCCACATGAACCACACGGGTTCGAGGCTCCGAAGTCAGAGAAGACAAAGGAGCTGTGGATGGGAACGGTGGGCATTCTCCCTGTCCCTTCATCCCCTTTTCAACTCTCAGACCCGGGGAATCCTCCGAATACCACCCGGCTTTATCAATTGCTGTCTCCGTGGGCAACCTAATACCACCATCTGCTGCAGCTTAGATATTCCTTTCTCTAGATCTTGTTTACACTTCTGTTCATCAGCAAGATGCTGATCCTGTGTCAGAACAGTCCTGGCTGCCCCGAGTGCCTGAAATCACCAATTCTCTACTTCTTTACTCAATGCTGTTAGCTGCTCTCTGAGTTCTGAGACTTCCCTATCTCGCGCCTCAGCCTCTTCTCCTAACGTTTGAATCCCCAGCATGAGACACTGCAACACTCACGCTTTTCTCTTTTTTCACTTTTTAACCCAAACACTTTAATCTTTTTTAACTGGACACTCTCCACTAAGGATTGCTGTGTCTCTCTCCATCCTCCTGTCATTGTTTCCTGTCTTATCCCATAAGTTCCCACTTTCGACTCAATCCACTCATTAAGAAATTACTGGAGCTCAACTGGAATATCCCCTGAGCCTCCCATTACTAACTAAAGATCCCTTTAATCACGACAACTAAGAGAATGCTCACCCCTCGAACTGATGTGTGGGAAACACTTCTTCCAACAACTCAGCCAACTTTCTGCTTCATGTCGGGGTCTTCGAATAAGCCAACGAACTTTTGAAAATCACGTCGGGGTCACCAAAATGTTGTAAACAGCTGTCTTGCTCTTTTCGCTTCGTTGCTTTTAATAACGAATTACCCGCACACACTCCGTTGCAGTAAAGGCAGGATCGGGTCTTTTATTTAAACATTCATGCTAAACAAACCAAGTATGAAAGTTACTGAGAACACTTCACAAAGGCAGCTTGCTTCGATTTCCGTGGCTGCTTGAGACACACACCTTCCAAATGTCCAGTGTCTCTGCTGTCTGTGTCTCAACAGTCCATAAAAGTCTCATCTTTATACTGACAAAGCCTTTGAACTCTTATTCTTTGCATTCAGACAATCCTGACGAACTGCTTTCTGAATCGTTTAACAGACAGACTTAATGTTGCTTGTTTAACCTACAGATCTCATTAAATAGTAACAAGGTTACACTCAAATACTGAACATACAGACATTGTCAAATCGTTTAGTCCTGAATTTCCATTATTCCCACCGTAACAAGGTACTCAAATATTTAACATCCAGACAATGACCAGTTACTCATCTCACTGGCTGAAGGCACCACATTGTCTAACAGTATTTTTCCATCCAAACTTCAATCTTCCTGTTTTTTAATCCAAACTTCAGACTGCGTGCTGAAGCAAAGAGTTCAGCAATGCAGGACTATGCTCACACAGAGCATACGATTTGACAACGAGACTTGCAGATCAAGCATCAATCACAAAGGCAACAAAATTATCCAACAGCACCAGGTGTCTTTCACTTGTTTGTCCCAAATTTTCAGCCACTGGGACAACAAGAATTGAGGTTCCACTGAGATTTGAACTCAGATTGCTGGATTCAAAGTCCAGAGTGCTCACCATTACACCATGGAACCAACCACACAAAAATCTTTGAAACAGTTTTCAAAAGCAAAAAAATCATCTCCAACATTACACTTTGGCTCGGCCTTTTCTCATGTTTCGCGTCAGTTCCCAATATTGGGGATGTCCAGAACCATGGAACACAGTCTAGGAATAATGGGTAAGCCATTTAGGACCGAGATGAGGAGAACCTTCTTCACTCAGAGAGTTGTTAACCTGTGCAATTCACTACTGCAGAGAGTTTTTGATGACAGTTCATTGGATATATTCAAGAGGGAGTTAGATGTTGCCCTGACGGCTAAAGGGATCAAGAGGTATGGAGACAAAGCAGGAATTGGGTACTGAGGTGAATGATCAGCCATGATCTTACTGAGTGATGGTGCAGGCTTGAAGGGCTGAATGGCCTACTCCTGCAAGTATTTTCTATGTTTCTATGAAGTGCCTGCATTTCAAAAAGCGTTGCTTTTATTCATCCTGCGGAATGCATATTGCACAGATAATCTCAGCACACATTGTGCAGGCAAAGGCAGCATTAGATAAAAAACACTGGTTTATCCTCCGCTGATTTGTAAAAGGTAACTGATTGTTGAGCAGACGATTTGACAACTAGACTTGTGGATCAAGCATTAGTGACAAAGGTGACAAAACCGCCCTCGAACACCAGGTATCTTTCACTTGTTTGTCCCTAAATTTCAGCAGTTGGGACAACAAGCATGCAGGTTCTACTGAGATTTGAACTCAGATAACTGGATTTAAAGTCCAGAGTGCTCACCATTACACCATGGAACCAACTACACCCAAATCTTTGAAACATTTCTCAAAAACAGCAAAATCATCTCCAACATTACACTTTGGCTCGGCCTTTTTTATCTAAAGTGGCATGCCTGCATTTCAAAAAGCGTTATTTTTGTTCATCTTGCTGAATGCATATTGCACAGATAATCTCAGCACACATTGTGCAGGTAAAGGCAGCATTTTAGACAATAAACTGATTTCTCCTCCGCTGATTTGTAACAGGTAACTGATGGTTAGCAACATAGAAACATGGAAAAAAAAGGTGCAGGATTAGGCCATTCGGCCCTTCGAGCCTTCCCCGCCATTCTATAAGATCATGGCTGACCATTCCTTCAGTACCCCTATCCTGCTTTCTCTCCATACCCCTTGATCCCCTTAACCGTAAGAGCCATATCTAACTCCCTCTTGAATATATCCAATGAACTGGCATTAACAACTCTCTGCGGCAGGAAATTCCACAGGTTAAGAACTCTCTGAGTGAAGAAGTTTCTCCTCATCTTGGTCCTAAATGGCCTACCCCTTATCCTAAGACTATAACCCCTGTTTCTGGACTTCCCCAACATCGGGAACATTCTTCCTGTATCTAACCTCTCCAGTCCCGTCAGAATCTTATATGTTTCTATGAGATCCCCTCTCATCCTTCTAAACTCCAGTGAATGAACACATGATTTGCCAACGAGACTTGTCAATCAAGCATCAATGACAAAGGCAACAAAACTGCCCACCAGGTGTCTTTCATCTGTTTGTCCCAACTTTTCAGCAGCTGGGACAACAAGCATTCAGGTTCCCCGAAGGTTTGAACGCAGATCGCTGAATTCAGAGTCCTTACCATTACACCATGGAACCAACAATGCAAAAATTATTTGAAACATTTCTCAAAAACAATAAAATCATCTCCAACATTACACTTTGGCTCAGCCTTTTCTCTTCCATAGCGTTCCCCTCTTTACGTTCTGCTAATTATCGATGCAGACCAATTCACACAGATGCTGTCGAGGCTATGGGTTCTCAAGTGCCTGTTTTTGTTTCACACAGTTCATCACAGCTTGTACTTCAGTCTCGCCAGGTAAAAAGTGCATTGGCATTGCAATGCATTAATGTAAATGCTTGGCATGAAAAGAAAATACAAATGTTTTCGAGTACAAAACATGCAGTGCCTGAATTTCAAAAAGCATTGCTTTTATTCATCCAGCTGAAAGCATATTGCACAGATAATCTCAGCACACATTGTGCAGGTAAAGGCAGCATTAGATAAAAAAACTGGTTTCTCCTCCGTTAATTGGTAACAGGTAACTGATGGTTGAACACACGATTTGACAAGTAGACTTGCAGATCAAGCACAGCATTCAGGTTCCCCCAAGATTTGAACTCAGATCGCTGAATTCAGAGTCCTTACCATTACACCATGGAACCAATCATGCCAAAGTTTTTTAAACATAGAAACATAGAAAATAGGTGCAGGAGTCGGATTGCAAAAATTCATTGGACAACCACCCAGTGTGTGGACTCATTGGAAAGGAAATTTAATTTGGAACTATCAACCAGAAAGTTTGCGATCCTAAAGTGCACATGGAAGAAACTACAAGTTTTAATCGAATTTGGAATTTTACAAGGCAGATTGGGTCCGTGTGGAAAGGGCTGAGAACTAAAAGATCGTTCAAAGAAAGCAGTTTGGGTATTGAAGCTGTCTGGGATATTGAAGCTGAACAAATTGTGTGGGGAATTGTGTAAACTCGAAAACCCATCTCCCCGGGAGACATTAACATAGCAACAATCAACCCAGAGATAGCCAGCCATCACTCTGAGCAGGAAACCCATCCAGCGTATACATAATCACAATGGCCCATCCAGCCCGCATGGAAAAACCAGGCCTCGGCTGACATTGCAAATACCAAAAATCTAATTTTCCCGATCAAGAAACAAATTCAAAAGATCAACACATCCGAGACAGGTTACCATTAATGGGCCCGCCAAAATATAACAAAGAGATATCAAGCCCGCCAAAATTAAAACAAAGAACGGGGCTCATTTGGCACGCAGATTAGAACGGCTCCCAAAGTATAACTGGGGCCTTGTTTTTTAACGAAAAAGGAGAACGGGAAGGAAGGGAAAAGTAGAGAGATCGCCACAGCAGTTTGTAACAAGCCTTCCAGAGAGCTTGCTACACAGCCTCCTATGCAGCTCTTCTGAGCTCCAACATCTTCAGCCTCGACGACACTCCTGGACCACACTGCCCTGCTACCGAAGGAGAAGGAAGAACATCATCACAGCAGAGAAAGCAGTTCCCAGTAACTTCGGACATCATCATCGCGGCAGCAACTGACCACAGCCAACTTGGTAACATCGAAAACACCGCGATCGGCAAATTCTAAGAACAAAAGTCCTCAAGAAGAGACCTAAGCTTCGAAAGTTTCCCCTCTACAATCTGTTCCTCGATACCAACAGGTGAAACATTACCTAAAGAACTTTAAAACCTACTGCTGACGGAAGAAAGTGGGTACTCACCCCATAAATCCAATACGCACCCTACCGCATCAGTGGACACCACCCAACTGAAGACTACGCAGTAAGAAGTCTTCCACGATGTTCGGGGTACGGCAAGCAGAAATTACAGAGTCCAACGAACCTCAAAACTGCAAACCACCGACAACTGACAATAAGAGGATTGGTGAGCATAATCCCTGTTTGCCCTCGAGTTTCACCGAATCAGAGTTAGGCATTGGGAGGTGGGAGGTGAATTATTTTTCTGTAACCCCTTTAAAGTGTGATAAGTGTTTTTTATTCGAGTAATTACAAGCTCGACATTTTACGTTCTTGCACTTAATAAAATTGAGGTACTTTGCACCAAAACCAATTGTCTCTTGCACTTTGTCACATCCCCAAATAAATCCAAAGTCTAGAACCCAGATAGTGCGAGCGATTCAAACCGCTCAGAAGGTCAGAGGTGAACCTCACCCCACACACCACGCCCGACAGAATGGCGACCACGGCAGGACTTTGGTATAAAGGATGTGATGCAGAGATTGCTGTTTTGGAGAAAAGAACAAAGATGGAAGAGAGGATTTCCTCCTATGTGTATAAGAAAGTGAATGTCACTAAGGAATGGGTGCTTGGTCTGTTGCGCGCTGAGCGTTTAGGAGACGCTACGGCCCAGTGGACAGCCAGCAAGTACCACAAGGAATTAGTAGAAAAGGCAATTTGGTTGTCCTGACGACAGCAACAGGTCCAACCCCGAGATAAGAACATCGAGTCACTGCAGGCAGAACGATGTGAATGTGCAGAAACATCACATGACAGGGCTATGGCAGAAGAAAGGTGTGGGGGGAACTCCGTAAACTAAAACATGGAAAGACACAGCGAATGGAAAGGTTCAAAAACAGCCAGGACTGTTTTCAGTGTCAGTTAACCGAGGCTAAGAATAATGAAAAGATACTGTGGGAGGAAAACACTCGCCTCACCCTTCAAGTAAAAGAGCTGGAGGATAAGTTAAGAGATGTACAGCAGCTTATAAAGTAGCCAGCACTAATGGGTTTGAGTCAGGAGACCACGGTCCCTGCCAGCAACAAACAAAAGTTTAACCCTTACTCTGTGGAAGGCAAAAGGCAAGGTATTCCTAATAAACCCGGGTATGGCCCGGGTAAACTTGGAAGAGAAGGAGGAAACTGTTCAACCACCACCTGTGGTGCCGGTGACTATACCGGTTCGGCAGCAGGAGGGTGAACGAGTTGTGGGGCGGACAGAGAAAGTGGACCACCACCACCTGTGGCACCGAGTTTCAGCTTGGCTTGGCAGCAGGGAGGAGGGGTAGGCGAGCCAGAACAGGAAGGGCCAGAACCAGGGCCAATGTGCCCGGTCCGACAACAAATGTTTCGCCCGCCCACCGGTGCTGGGGGTCTGGGGCCCCTGGAAAGTCAGTTTGTGGTTCCCCACACGACCCAACAGCTCAGGGCTATGATAAGTCACCTGGGGAAGCTCACCCCAAAGGGGGACACCTCGGTCCACTTTATGGAATTGGAACAGGCAGGGGATATTAATGGGTGTGATGATGCTGAGATAGCAAATATGCACCTCCTCTCACTGGACGGCAAGCTGTACCAGTCCCTCTCTGCCGAGAGCAAAAGGGCGCAAAGGACATGTGCCGCTGTCCAGGAAGATATTCGAGAAGCCATGGACTGTAATGATGGGAGTCCCAACAGTGCAGCTCACAGGGAAAACCCGACAGGTTTTCGCAGACAGGCTGTGGCCTGTGTACCAGAGCGTCTGTGGAGGGGACCTCGACCGGAATCACCTAACCCGGGATGAGAGAGCCCACTGGCTCCGAAGCCTGATGGCAAACAATTTACCACATATAAGGACAAAGGCTGAGGCCTGGTTTGACCCGAGAGATCCCCAGGTCACCGAACAGGGAGTGGTCAGAGAACTGACCCGAGCCTACTGGAACGGCAGGGGGATGGAAGAGCACCCACCCAAGCGAAGGGTCCTCGAAATCAGACCTAGTCAGGACAAGAGGGAATGGTGCCACGAGGGGGGCAACCCCTCCGGTACAAAACGTACCTGTTTTGGGTGCGGAAAAAGTGGGCACTGGAGAAAGGATTGTAGAAACCCATGGAAGAGTAGCACAGGGAAGAGTTCTCCTGCCCCTGCCCAAAAGACCGAGACCGAGAAGCCAGTCCCTCCCCACACGTTTGATACCTTTCTGACTGCGCTGCGAACAATGCTGGATGGCTCTGGGAGGGTAGCCACCGCCACCGGTACCGAAATCCCATCTGCCCCATCCCAGCCAAAACAGTGACTAGAACAGACACAGCCTGTTCCCCTGTGTTCCCTCGAGTACGATGCATGGGGGAGACCGACCGTTCAGATGGAAGTGGAGAAGGTGAAAGGGACTGACCTGCTGGATACCTGTGCATCAAGCACCCTTGTCTATGTGAATAACCCCGCCGCCTCACCTCTGTCTAACGGGGTCCCCTAGAGCTTGGTGGGTTTCACAGGCACCGAGCAGGTTGGCTCATTCTCCGTTCCGCTCTCTGTTCATTTAGGAACACTCCACACCAAGTGGACTTGTGTCCTGATGAAGTGGGAACAGGAAGGGAGAGGGATCCTGGGGGCTGACTTTATTCTAGGCCACGGGATCCTAGTGGATTTAAGAAACGACTGTCTTTGGGGGTCAGTCTGTACGGGACAGGAGAGTGAGGTAATGGTTATCCCAGAAAAACGGGGAAAGGGGACAGTGTGCACCATGAAGCCAAAGGAGTGTTCCGACCGTGAATCACTGGTCAGTAACACTCCGATGGAGTACCAAGAGTATGTAAGGGCAAACCTTGCAGCTTTTGCCACTCACAAACACGACTGTGGGAGGATAAACGTGGTCGAGGTTAGCATAGATGGGGGCCCTATGACCCGACCGTAGAAACAGTATAACTTCCCCAGGGAGGCGGAGGCGGACAGGGAAACAGCCTTGGGTTCTTTAGTGAAACAGGGGTATTGAGACCAATACCTACCCATGTGAACTCTCCGTTGTGGCCGGTTAAGAAACAGGACAACTCCTGGAGAGCCACGGTGGACTATCGAGTACTCAACCGTAACATCCCCGCCTGTGCACCCACTGTTGCTGCTGTCGCCGACCTCATTGGACGTATCCCAGCCTCCACGACCACCTTCACAGAGCTGGACATTTCCAACGGGTTTGGTCCATACCTTTAAGAAGGAACGATCAGTACAAGTTTGCTTTTTCCTTTAAAGGACAGCAATACACTTGGAACTGTCTCCCTCAGGGCTTCCACAACAGCCCCAGTATTTTCCATCAATGTATGGCCAACTGTTTAAAGAGCTTCAGCAGACCCCAGCAGCTGGTACAGTATGTGGACGACCTGCTCCTGTTCACCGATGAGGGGGTGGAGCATGGTCCACTGCTGGCTGAACTGCTGGAGCTGCTGAAAGAAGAAGGGTTTAAAGTGAATCCCACAAAGGCACAGATCGGTCTGAAGGACATAAAATTCCTGGGACTGGCTGTGCGCGCTGGGGAAAGGGCCATTGACAAAGCTAGAAGGGAAGTAGTGCAGAAGTTACCAGCTCCCGACACAGTAACAGAAGCAAGATCTTTTCTCGAGCAAACCAGGTACTGCAGAGATCTCATTGAGGATTATGCAGCCACAGCAGGCCCTCTGCTCCGACTCCGACACAAGGGAATGGAGGGGGAATGGGACGAAGGCTGAGAGGCAGCATTTATCCAACTCAAGAAAGACCTTCAGATCGCACCAGCTCTAGGGGCTATTGATGGGGGTAAAGAGTTTTTCCTGGAGGTAGCAGCCAGTGAAGGGACAGCCTGAGTGCAGTACTGCTCCAAGAGTGGCATGGCCGGCTGAGACCAGTGGTCTACTCCTCCAGGATACTCACGGATGTGGAAAAGGGACACTCCAACTGTGAGCGGCATCTCCTAGCCACTCACTGGGCTGTGAAAAGTTCACTGATCTTCACAGGGGGGTCCCCTATCACACTCCTTACCCACCATACGCCCACCCAAATGCTCCTGGACGGTCGGATCATGGATGGGACAGAGAGCAGTGCCTGCATTGCTCGCTGGACCCGACTCCTCTCCCAGATTGACCTGAGGGTAAAGGGTCTCTGCGAGACAAGACACGCAGCCAACATGATCTATCCAGGGACCGCCCACCGGTGTACGCTGGGAAATTAACATAGGTTTTCGGGCTGGGTTACACCGCAGAGGCCGAGAGATCTTTGTGGACGGTTCAAGCACGGATCTGCGGGTGAACGATTCACAGGCTGCGGAGTTTATGACCCAGAGGCAGGCATTGCCCTGGCAATTAAACTCCCCAGTACGATGAGTGCCCAGCACGCTGAACTGTCTGCGGTGGTATATGTAGTCACACACCCCGAAGAATTCGCCAGCCCACACACGATTTTCTCGGACAGTATGTTCACATGCAATTCGTGTCTGGAGTACTTGGCTATCTGGTCCCGTCGCGGATACACATCTGCAGACGGGAGACCCCTGGCAATTAAGCCCCGACTGGAAAAGATCATGACAGCCGTGGGGGAGGAAGGGAAGATCTATATACATAAAGTGAAGGCACATTCCATCACTGAACCCCGTAGCGAGGGAAACCAGCAGGCTGACATATTGGCCAAGCAAGGTGCGCGCACTGACAAGCTCTGGGATCCGTACAACCCAGGCCCCATCGCAGCAGTCAGGGGCAGGATTGGGATGACAGGGAGGGCAGGGGAAGCATTGTCCCCGGACCTAAAAACAGTTCAGATCCAAGACACCGTCCCCAAAACTGTCCTGAACACACTAGAAAAAGGGGATAGGGTAGACGGCCCATACAGAAGGAATGCTGTTCAGGGGGGAGCAATGGGTAGTACCCCAACAACAGCGTAGAGAATTCCTCCAGCTGGCCCATGAGGGTCCAGGAGCAGGACACCCTTGACCTGAGACCACTTGGCAACGGGTGGAACAGGCAGGGTGGTGGCCAGGACTCAGGGAAGACGTCCGCGAGTTCTGTGCCAGCTGTCTGGTGTGGGCTGCCAACAGCCCCGACGCCCAGAAAAGGAAGGTGTCTATGGGACATATCAGGAGGGTAGAGGGATCCTGGCAGTCGATCCAGGTCGATTACATTGGGCCCCTACCCACTGCCCAGGGAGTTTACAAGTACTGTCTCGTGTTGGTGGATGTATTCACCAAATGGGTGGAAGCCTTCCCATGCCGAACAGCCACTGCCCTGGGAACAGCCAGGATCCTGGTCAGGGAGGTGTTCTCCCGATGGGGACTACCCCAGTACGTGAAGTCCGACTAGGGGAGCCACTTCACCAGGCAGGTGATGCAGGAGATCCTTAAGGTGCTCAGCATTAAAGGTAAATGGCATGTCGCCCACAACCCGCAGTCATCCGGGCTGTGGAGCGTTTAAACCGCAACATCAAAGAAAGGCTGCGAAAAGAGACAGGGGACTCACCCAAGAGGTGGGTAGAGGTCCGACCACTGGTCCTCATAGGGATCCGGGCCAGCCAGTCAAAGATCACGGGGTACTCCCTGTATGAGCTCATGACCGACAGAGCCAGGCGAAACCCCACCCATGTATTAGCCCCGGTACTCACGGAAGGTCAGCTTAGGGAAGCGAGCTGGGACAGCTTTGTCAGGAACCTGTTTGAACACATTAAACAGATTCACTGGCAGGCTGCTGACAATATGGGAAATCAACATCGGAGCAACTGACTGCTGTTAGATCCCCGCAAACACCACGAATGGGAGATAGGGGACCAGGTTATGGTATGGAACTACGCTCGAGTAGGGGTTTATGAGGCACTGTACATGGGGCCGTACCACATTGTCGACAAGGCAAGCCCCATGGTCTGTGCCGTGAAAATGCCTCGCCGTACAAAGTGGTTCCACATAAACCAGTGCAAACTTTTCAACCCCGGGACAGCAGCTAAACGTAAGGGACAGCCAGGAACAGAGAACCGTGTTAAAGGCAGGGACCCTCAGCCAGCAGCCCCCGACTGTGGAAATCCCACAGGGGACGTAGCAGACCCACAGACTGTACCCAGAGGGGCGATGGACTGAGTAACTTGAGGAGCTATCCCCCCAATCATTTGGGACTTGGACGCACCCCCAGGGGTCAAAACCCTGAGAAGCACTCTCCGCACGCCACGGCCTAAGGCACCGTGGTCACCAGCGCCCCAATTTAAGTGGTTCAGCCACGGGAGAAGGACCTGACGTGAAAGGGTACCTAAGATCAAGGACCAGCCTGCGAGCAGGGACACCCAGCCGGTAGCCTCGGGCGACGAGGGAGCCCGAGAAGTGATAGTGGTGGACCAGCCACTAATTGGGGGTCCCCAGCCCACGGCCCTCAACCAGACAGAACCCCCAGGGGACAAAATGAACCAGGCAGCCACCCCCAAAGGAGCGGTGTGCTGTATCACCGGAGGGGACATTCCCCCAATAGTGTGGGACTCAGACCCACCTCCGGTCAGGACACTCCAGGTCCTGCGGTACAGTCCGACCTATTACCGGCCCCGCTAGAAACCCAGAGGCCGCAGAAGAAAAGAGAAGGACAGAAATTAACCTGGCCACCCGGAGATGGGTGGCAGATGTACATAAATAATACGATATGTGTTAAGGTATTTTTAGTAAGAATCTAGCGTAGTGTAGATTATGCGTCTAATGATTTCAGGGCACCACAACCGAAAAGAAACCACACGTATGGAAGGTGTGAAACGAGTAGAATAGGATAAGGATGTTTATATGAATATAGAAGTTAAGAGTTTCAGCCGACAGCCGGTGACTAAATAGTGACATATGTATTGGGGAAAGAAAAAGACCCCACCTTGTCGGCAGTAAAAGAGGCACTACAAGATCGATAACAACATGAACAGGGTCCTGTTCCTGCTCACCCTGATAAGGATGAGCAGTGGCAGCTGAGGAGATGTGGAAGAATCCCCCATTTATGGTCTCAGGAGAGAGAGCACCGATCGTGACTGCAGGGGGTGGCACCCCGGGTGTGGAAGAGCTCGCCGTGTACTCCCACGAGGGAAGGTGGACAGGGTGGATGGGGTCTCATTCCACCCACTACTCCAGCCAGGAAGGGTTTACCTCCGTTCCATGCCCCAGGATACGGGTCATTGCTGCATGGGTCAGTGTCCCGGAGGGAAAACGTGTATGTTTGACTTGTAAAGGAAAGATTCCCCTGGGTAGATGGTGCAGGCTCAGGAAGCTGAGCAAGGATGTGGGGGATCAGCACTCTGACTGGGAAAGACTCGGGAATGACACGTGCCGTACCATCACGGGGACACGGGGAGGTGTGAAGGTGTGTTAGAACAAGTGGTGGGAGTCTGAACAGGGAATTTACGTCTGCATGTGGTGGTCAGAGGAGATCTGTCCTGCAGACATATCAATCGCCTTTGCCAGGCAATGGCAAGATGAGGGGGAAGGGATGAGGTGGGATTCCAGCCTACACGGGTGTGTGGTCCCACACTCCCCACTCCCAATTAACACCACCGAACTTATAGCACACATTAAGAAACCCCTGCCCACGACCCCGCCAGTGAGAACAATAATAGAAAAGTGTCCGACCACCACCAAGTGACTCAGGAACGGATTAGTATTGGTACCAACCGAAAAGGTGTTATACCAGGGGCTACATTATGCAGTAGCTTCAGTTATTTTAAACTTTACCGAGGTGCATATACCTGACTGGTGTCCGAAGGAAACAGAGCAGCCATACCAGGCCCTACTCAGAGAAATGTTCAAGAACTTTTATGAGTTAGAATTTGAGAATGTCGACAAAACAGATATATACATCCTATACGCTAGGGACACCATGGGCACGGGAAGACCTAGAAGGGGAACCTTGAACGACATTTTAATTGCATATCATGCAGGATCCTCTGTGATAAATAGCCTGGACGATATAGAACTACACATGCAGATAAATGGTCTAAAGAACCAACTGAGAAACATCATGAAAGAAGAAAACACAGGAGAAGGCTCAGAGCTACACGAGGACCAGGCTATGATGATCCATTGAAAATAATCGTGGCTGAGCTGGAAAAACATGCACAGACAGGGAATGCACTCATATGGGAGGATAGGAATGCTTCTGACCAGGTTGCACAGAACGAGGTGTGTGTGCTGTTCGGGGCATGGTTGTTGGGCGAGGGCCGCAACAACCTGGAGGATTTAAAACAAGGTTTAGTCCCCTCCTGGATCAGTAACAAGCACCTCGCAGCCCTCCACCCGTACAGTAACTCACTGAGCCCGTGCCAGCTCGGCCTAGCTTCTGAAACTTACCCTGTCCCAGTCGATCGCGATGTTCTAATCACACCATCATGGGGATAGTACTAAGGATGTCGGTCATGGGTGGGACAGCCCTTCCCACACTGTATACAGGGTGGAGAACATTGGAGTCATTCAAGGAGGTGCACATGTTCATTTCACAGCAGTCCCACACTATGTCATAAAGTGGGAACATGCTGTGACGGGTACTGACCTCTCCGAGTGCACACATAATACTGTGCACCCAGCACTTGAACACCTATTCTAAACCACAGTGTGGGTTTAAAGCTGCTGGTGCACAGTCTATCAACTGTACCATGGAGGTAATGGCACAAAACCATGTCCCTCCACAGGGAGCATACATCGGGGGTGGGACATATTGTGTCACCACCAGTGCGCCCCACTACCAACATGGACACTTCTGGTGTCCGGTCAGTGACAGCTGTTTTTGCTTTGAACCCGAGGCAGAAGTTCAAGTGGCCCAGGAATGGATTGTCCCCATTCCTGTACTTTCCACTGTTCACCTCACTGTGAGAGAAAACATCACAAACATGGAGGATTATGTTGTACATTTGGCGATGAAATTCCCCCACTACCCGAACAACTTACTGCTCTGCTAGCAGCTGTAGTAATCTCACAAAAATATTTCGATTCTCGAGAACAGAAAACAATTGAGATAGGAAGAACGATTCTAGAGATCACAATTCCACCTTGGTGGGACATTTTCAGAAATATAGAAGTTCCTGCCGGGATCAGAATTCGCACTTTTTGGTTGTCTGTCAACTCGCGATTATTCTTTACTTATGGTGTCTCACTTGTTGAGTGAAACGCATAGGCCGTCAGATCAGGCACCAAAGGTGCTGTATGCTCCCTGGCCAAACTTGGGGATCGCACAGGGAGGAGTAACACCATACTACCATGAACTCATCCTTTTTTGGCGTGGAAGCAAGTCATCCTCGTTTCGAGGGACCGCCTATGATGATGATGATGATGGATACATTAACGTCCCGACAGCTCATTGACTGCAGGAGTGGGACCGCGTGGCGCTTCAGAAGACATGTCAAAAAGACAAAGTCACTGATTCCGTCTCATGTGCTCCTCCAATCAGGAATAGCAACAAACTAAAAATGCTTAATAATGGTTACACCTTATCTCCACATAAACTACATAGTTGGCTTGTTGGTCTAGAGGTATGATTCTCGCTTCGGGGTTGTTATTTGAAATATGCGAGAGATCCCGGGTTCAAATCCTAGACGAACGCGAATTTTGAATTTGCATCGAACTTTTGCAAAGAAGGACTTGCATTTCTGCAGCGTCTGTCAGGAACTCATGATGCCCCAAAGTGCTTTGCAGTCGTTGAGTTGCCTTTGAAATGTTGTCACGTGAGGAAAGATGTGCCCAAGTCACCTCACACGCACCTCAACTCTTTGTGAAGGAGATCATAGAATCATAGAAGTTTACAGCACGGAAGGAGGCCATTTCGGCCCATCGTGTCCGCGTCGGCCAACAAGAGGCTTTCCAGCCTAATCCCACTTTCAGCTCGAGGTCCATAACCCTGCAGGTTACGGCACTTCAGTTGCACATCCAAGCACTTTTAAAATGTGGTGAGGGTTTCTGCCGCTACCACCCTTTCAGTCAGTGAGTTCCAGACCCCCACAACCCTCTGCGTGAAGAAATTTCCCCTCTGAACTTTCTATCAATTACTTTAAATTTATGCCTCCTTGTTGATGACCCCTCTGCTAAGGAAAATAGGCCCTTTCTATCCACTATATCTAGGCCCCTCATAATTTTATACACCTCAATGAAGTCTCCCCTCAGGCTCTGTTCCATGGAAAACAAATCCAGCCGATCCAATCTGTCCTCATGGCTAAGATTCTTCACTCCAGGCAACAGACTCGTAAATCTCTGTATCCTCTTCAGTGCAATCATGTCCTTCCTGTAATATGGCGACCAGAACTGCACGCAGTACTCCAGCAGTGGCCAAACCTGCCCCACCGACCACATCTCTTGTATTCCATTCCTCGGATAATAAAGGCAAGCATTCCATATTCCTTCTTAACCACCTTATCGACCTGGCCTGCTACTTTCAGGGATCTATGGACATGCACTGCCTGGATTCTGGGGAGGACCCAGCAGATTGGAAAACTGCAAATATAATGCCCCTATTTAAAAAAGGAGGAAGACAAAAAGCAGGAAACTATAGACCAGTTAGCCTAACGTCTGTGGTTGGGAAAATGTTGGAGTCCATTATTAAAAAAGCAGTAGCAGGACATAGAAACATAGAAACGTAGAAAATAGGTGCAGGAGAAGGCCATTCGGCCCTTCGAGCCACACCACCATTCAATAAGATCATGGCTGATCATTCAGCTCAGTGCCCCTTTCCTGCTTTCTCTCCATACCCGTTGATCCCTTTAGCCATAAGGGCCACATCTAACTCCCTCTTGAATATATCTAACGAACTGGCATCAACAACTCTCTGTGGCAAAGAATTCCACAGGTTAACAACTCTCTGAGTGAAGAAGTTTCTCATCATCTCGGTCCTAAATGGCTTCCCCCTTATCCCTTAGACTCTGACCCCTGTATCTGGACTTCCCCAACATCGGGAACATTCTTCCTGCCTCTAACCTGTCCAGTCCCGTCAGAATTTTATATGTTTCTATGAGATCCCCTCTCATTCTTCTAAACTCCAGTGAATGCAGGCCCAGTCGATCCAGTCTCTCCTCATATGTCAGTCCTGCGATCCCGTGAATAAGTCTGGTGAACCTTCGCCGCACTCCCTCAATAGCAAGAACATTCTTCCTCAGATTAGGAGACCAAAACTGAACACAATATTCCAGGTGACGCCTCACCAAGGCCCTGTAAATCTGCAGTAAGACCTCCCTGCTCCAATACTCAAATTCCCCAGCTATGAAGGCCAACATGCCATGTGTCTTCTTCACCGCCTGCTGTACCTGCATGCCAACTTTCAATGATTGATGTACCATGACACACAGGTCACGTTGCACCTCCCATTTTCCTAATCTGTCACCATTCAGATAATATTCTGCCTTCACGTTTTTGCCACCAAAGTGGATAACCTTACATTTATCTACACTATACTGCATCTGCCATGTATTTGCCCATTCACCTAACCTGTGCAAGTCATCCGACAGCCTATTAGCATCCTCCTCACAGCTCACACCGCCACCCAGCTTAGAGTCACCTGCAAACTTGGAGATATTACAATCAATTCCGTTGATTCCATCGAAATCGTTGATGTATATTGTAAATAGCTGGTGTTCCAACACTGAGTCCAGTGGCATCCCACTAGTCACTGCCTGCGATACTGAGAAGGACCCATTTATCCCTGCTCCCTGCTACCTGTCTGCCAACCAGTTCGCTACCCATGTCAATAAATTACCCCCAATACCATATGCTTTAATTTTGCAAACTAATCTCTTGTGTGGGACCTTGTCAAAAGCTTTTTAAATGTTCAAACACATTACATCCACTGGTTTTCCCTTGTCCACTCTACTAGTTGCATCCTAAAAAAATTCTCGAAGATTTGTCAAGCATGATTTCCCTTTCATAAATCCATGCTGACTTGGACCGATCTTGTCACTGCTTTCCAAATGCGCTGCTATTTCATCTTTAATAATTGATTCCAGCGTTTTCCCCACTGCTGATGTCAGGCTAACTGGTCTATAATTATACATTTTCTCTCTCCATCCTTTTTTAAAAAGTGTTGTTACATTAGTTCCCCTCCAGTCCATAGGAACTGATCCAGAGTCGATAGACTGTTGGAAAATGATCACCAATGCATCCACTATTTCTAGGGCTACTTCCTTAAATACTCTGGAATGAAGACTATCAGGCCCTGTGGATTTATTGGCCTTCAATCCCATCAATTTGTCTAACACAATTTCCTGATTAATAAAGATTTCCTTCAGTTCCGACTTCTCGCTAGACCCTCGGTTTCCAATATTTCCGGAAGGTTATATGTATCTTCCTTCGTGAAAACAGAACCAAAGTATTTGTTCAATTGGTCTGCCATTTCTTTGTTCCCCATTAAAAAGTCACCTGATTCTGACTGCAAGTGACCTACGTTTGTCTTCACTAATCTTTTTCTCTTCACATATCGACAGAAGCTTTTGCAGTCAGTTTTTATGTTCCCTGCAAGCTTCCTTTTATACTCTATTTTTCTGCTCCTAATTAAACTCTTTGTCCTCCTCGACTGAATTCGAAATTTCTCCCAGTCCTCAGGTTTGCTGCTTTTTCTGGCCAATTTATATGCCTCTCCTTGGAATTAACACTATCCCTAATTTCCCTTCTTAGCCACGGTTGAGCCACATTCCCCGTTTCAGTTTTTTCTCCAGACAGGGATGTACAATTGTTGAAGTTCATCCACATGATCTTTAAATGTTTGCCATTGCCGAGCCACCATCAACCCTTTAAGTCTCATTTGCCAGTCTATTCTAGCCAATTCACACCTCATACCATTGAAGTTACCTTTCCTCAAGTTCAGGATTCTCGTCTCTGAATTCATTGTGCCACACTCCATCTTAATAAAGAATTGTTTCATATTGTGGTCACTCTTCCCCAAGAGGCCTCGCACAACAAGATTGCTAATTAGTCCTTTCTCATTCCACATCACCGAGTCTAGGATAGCCAGCCCTCTAGCTGGTTCCTCGACATATTTTTCAAGAAAACCATCCCTAATACACGACAGAAAATCCTCCTCCACTGTATTTCGACCAGTTTGGTTAGCCCAATCTCTGTGTAGATTAAAGTTGCCCATGATAACTGCTGTACTTTTACGCATCCGTAATTTCTTGTTTGATGCTGTCCCCAAACTCACTACTACTGTTTGGTTGTCTGTGCACAACTCCCACGAGCGTTTTATGCCCTATGGTATTCCGCAGCTCTATCCATACAGATTCCACACCATCCAAGCTAATGTCCTTCCTTACTATTGCGCTAATTTCCTCTTTAACCAGCAACGTTACCCGACCTCCTTTTCCTTTCTGTCTATCCTTCTTGAATGTTGAATACCTCTGGATGTTGAGTTCCCAGCCTTGGTCACCCTGGAGCCATGTCTCTGTAATCCCAATTATATCATATTTGCTGTTGATGCAGTTAATTCGTCCACCTTATTACGAATACTCCTCGCATTGAGGCACAGAGCCTTCAGGCTTGTCTTTTTAATACACTTTCTCCCTTTAGAATTTTGCTGTAATGTGGCCGTTTTTGATTTTTGCCTTGTGTTTCTCTGCCCTCCACTTTTATTTTTCTTCTTTCTATCTTTTGCTTCTGCACCCATTTTACTTCCTTCTATCTCCCAGCATAGGTCCCCATCCCCCTGCCATATTAGTTTAACCCCTCCTTCACAGCACTAGCCAATATTCCCCTAGACATTGGTTCCGGTTCTGACCAGGTGCAGAACGTCCGGTTTGTACTGGTCCCACCTCCCCCAGAACCGGTTCCCATGTCCCAGGAATTTGAATCCCTCCCACCTGCACTACTCATCAAGCCACATAGTCATCTGAGCTATCCTGCAATTCCTACTCCGACTAGCACGTGGCACTGTTAGCAATCCTGAGATTACTACCTTTGAGATTCTACTTTTTAATTTAATTCCTAGCTCCCTAAACTCAGCTTGTAGGACCTCATCCCGTTTTTTTCCTATATCGTTGGTACCTATATGTACCACAACAGCTGGCTGTTCACCCTTCCCCTCCAGAATACACTGCAGCCGCTCCGAGACATCCTTGACTTTTGCACCAGGGAGGCAACATACCATTCTGGGGTCTCGATTGCAGCCGCAGAAACATCTATCTTTCCCCCCTACAATAGAATCCCCTATCACTATAGTTCTCCCATTCTTTTTCCTGCCCTCCTGTGCAGCAGAGCCACCCCTGGTGCCATGGACTTGACTGCTGCTGCCTTCCCCTGATGAGTCATCTCCTCCAACAGTACCCAAGATGGTGTATCTGTTTTGCAGGGTGATGACACCAGGGTACTCCTGCACTACCTTCCATCCACTGCTCTTCCTGATGGTCACCCATTCCCTATCTGCCTGAGTAACCTTTACCCGCGGAGTGACCAACTCACTAAACGTGCTATTCACGACATCCGCAGCATCGCGGATGCTCCAGAGTGACTCCATGCGCAGCTCCAGTGCCGCAATGTGGCCTGTCAGGAGCTGCAGCTGGATACACTTCCTGCACATGTAGTCATCAGGAACACTGGAAGCGCCCCTGACTTCCCACATAGCACAGGAGGAGCATGACACGTGTCCGAGCTCTCCTGCCATGACTTAACCATTAGATTACTTAATTTGGCAACATGCCAAAGGTTTTTTGCTGCTAAGAACAAGAAGAAAGACAAAGAAACAGAAAACTACTCACCACTCAACCAGCCAATCACTTACCCTCTTGGCTGTGACGTCACCCTTTGATTACTTTTGACTTCTTTCTTAGTTTTGACCCTGCACCAGCTGTAGCTCGCTGCTCGCTGCTCCTCCAGCCGCTGCTCCTCCGACTGCCGCCGATCCCCGGACTCCCGCTGGGCCTTTTTCGGCCACTGCTCACACCTCCTCCGGTCACTGCTCCTCCAACTTTTGGAAAAAAATAATTCAGTCAGGCAGAGTCTGCATGGATTTATGAAAGGGAAGTCATGTTTGACAAATTTGCTGGAATTCTTTGAGGATGTAATGAACAGGGTGGATAAAGTGGAACCAATTGAATGTGGTGTATCTGGACTTCCAGAAGGCATTTGGACAAGGTGCCACATAAAAGATTACTGCACAAGAGGTTGGGGGTAATATATTAGAATGGATAGAGGATTGGCTAACTAACAGAAAACAGAAAGTCGGGATAAATGGTTCATTCTCTGGTTGGTAAACAGTAACTAGTGGGGTGCTGCAGGGATCAGTGCTGGGACACCAACTCTTTATAATCTATATTAACGACTTGGAAGAAGGGACCGAGTGTAACATAGCCAAAGATTGGAGGAAAAGCAATGTGTGAGGAGGACACAAGAAATCTGCAAAACAACATAGCCAGGCTAAGTGAGTGGGCAAAAATTTGGCAGATGGAGTATAATGTTGGAAAGTGCAAGGTTATGCACTTTGGCAGAAAAAATCAAAGACAAGTTATTATTTAAATGGAGAAAAATTGCACAGTGCTGCAGTAACAGCGGGACCTGCGGGTACTTGTGCATGAAACACAAAAGTTTAGCATGCAGGTACAGCAATTGATCAGAAGGCCAATGGAATAGAAACATAGAAACATAGAAACATAGAAACATAGAAAATAGGTGCAGGAGTAGGCCATTTGGCCCTTCTAGCCTGCACCGCCATTCAATGAGTTCATGGCTGAACATGCAACTTCAGTACCCCATTCCTGCTTTCTCACCATACCCCTTGATTCCCCTAGTAGTAAGGACTTCATCTAACTCCTTTTTGAATATATTTAGTGAATTGGCCTCAACAACTTTCTGTGGTAGAGAATTCCACAGGTTCACCACTCTCTGGGTGAAGAAATTCCTCCTCATCTCGGTCCTAAATGGCTTCCCCCTTATCCTTAGACTGTGTCCCCTGGTTCTGGACTTCCTTAACATTGGGAACATTCTTCCTGCATCTAACCTGTCTAACCCCGTCAGAATTTTAAACGTTTCTATGAGGTCCCCTCTCATTCTTCTGAACTCCAGTGAATACAAGCCCAGTTGATCCAGTCTTTCTTGATAGGTCAGTCCCGCCATCCCGGGAATCAGTCTGGTGAACCTTCGCTGCACTCCCTTAATAGCAAGAATGTCCTTCCTCAGGTTCGGAGACCAAAACTGTGCACAATAATCCAGGTGTGGCCTCACCAATGCCCTGTACAATTGTAGCAACACGTCTCTGCCCCTGTACTCAAATCCCCTCGCTATGAAGGCCAACATGCGATTTGCTTTCCTAACCGCCTGCTGTACCTGCATGCCAACCTTCAATGACTGATGTACCATGACACCCAGGTCTCTTTGCACCTCCCCTTTTCCTAATCTGTCACCATTCAGATAATAGTCTGTCTCTCTGTTTTTACCACCAAAGTGGATAACCTCACATTTATCCACATTATACTTCATCTGCCATGCATTTGCCCACTCACCTAACCTATCCAAGTCACTCTGCAGCCTCATAGCATCCTCCTCGCAGCTCACACTGCCACCCAACTTAGTGTCATCCGCAAATTTGGAGATACTACATTTAATCTCCTCGTCTATATCATTAATGTACACTGTAAACAGCTGGGGCCCCAGCACAGAACCTTGCGGTACCACACTAGTCACTGCCTGCCATTCTGAAAAGTCCCCATTTACTCCTACTCTTTGCTTCCTGTCTGACAACCAGTTCTCAATCCATGTCAGCACACTACCCCCAATCCCATGTGCTTTAACTTTGCATATTAATCTCTTGTGTGGGACTTTGTCGAAAGCATTCTGAAAGTCCAAATATACCACATCAACTGGTTCTCCCTTGTCCACTCTACTGGAAACATCCTCAAAAAATTCCAGAAGATTTGTCAAGCATGATTTCCCTTTCACAAATCCATGCTGACTTGGACCTATCATATTACCTCTTTCCAAATGCACTGCTATGACATCCTTAATAATTGATTCCATCATTTTACCCACTACCGATGTCAGGCTGACTGGTCTATAATTCCCTGTTTTCTCTCTCCCTCCTTTTTTAAAAAGTTGGGTTACATTGGCTACCCGCCACTCCATAGGAACTGATCCAGAGTCAATGGAATGTTGGAAAATGACTGTCAATGCAACCACTATTTCCAAGGCCACCTCCTTAAGTACTCTGGGATGCAGTCCATTTATTGCAAAGGGGATGGAGTATAAAAGCAGAGAAGTCTTGTTGCAGTTATAAAGGAGATTGGTGAGGCAAGACCTGGAATACTGCGTGCAGTTTTGTTTTCCATATTGAATACTTGCTTTACTTGCTTTGGAGATGTAGAATTATCAATATTTCGCAAAGATTCCTTGTACCTGTTCCCCTGTAAAGGAGAAGAATCCCTTTCTGGACTTTTAAAATGGAAGGACAAACTTCAGGACACAAATGAGTTTAAAGAGGAAGATGAGGCCTGCAGGGGATAAAAGGGGATGCATTCATGGAGCCCCCACAGTGTTTTAACTCAAAAGAAAGGGAATTTAATTTGGATCTAAATTACAGAAGCCTGAGATCCCCTAAACATCTCTGGGAAGCAGCATATCAATTTTAAGATTCTACAACATTTTGGCTGCGAAAAAAAGAATTACCGAATACATGACATGGGACTAACCTCTGTGAAGCAAATTCGTGTATTAAGGATCTCAGACTGTCTGGGGGAACTGTGCAACACCAATCCACCCCCTAAGAGATAATCAAATTACCAACCATTATCTAAACTATACAACTTAATCAAATTACTGCTGAACAAGCCCGACAAATTCTGACAAAGAAGAGAGCTCAAAACTAATGAGCAGCTCCCTTGAAACAAAGAGCTGGGCCAGATTTGGTGGGAGATAAGGAAGCCTTTTATTTGGATATATCTATTCCCAGTTTTACAAGGAAAAGAACACAAGCAGCCGGAGGTGGGGAGTGAAGAAATGGAGTCGTGGAGAAAAGTGCAAGAAATCATCAAGGACCGACCGACATGCAAACAGCACGAGGCCCACGAAACGGAAGGTTGTCAGCAACCAAATTGACAACCCGGGCCACCACAACCAGCGAAACGACCAACCGAAACCAACTCAGCAAAAATCGAAGAATCGACATTTATTTCCACTCTACAATCTACTTCTGAACGACCAACGGGTGAGAAATTACCAAAAAGGACTAACTAAAACTATTCCTAACCAAAGAAAGTGGGTACTTACTCCATACATCCAAAACGCAACTTACTGCATCACCCCAACTGAAGACTACGCAGTCCGAAGTCCTCTCCTCCGTCCGGGATACGGCTCGCCTAGAAGGCCAAGTACAGCGAACCCCGAAACTGCGATTCACCGGCAACTGTCAAAAGGGATTGGTGAGCATAGCTCCTGAACCCCCAGAGCTATAACTTAGTTAGTCAGGGGATTTGGGAGGGGAGTGGCTTGGATAACTTGTGTAAATGTATCTGCATTCTCCTCTTGACCCCATTTGGAGTTTAAGCTGTATTCTTTTCCCCATATGCTGTATGTTGACAATTTATTCAACGTGTTGTACCCTTCGTGTCTATTGCTCTTACTAGTCTGTGTGTTATTAAAGATGTGCCTTTTACTTCCTTTTAAACACAATAAAGCCATACCTGCTTCTTATCTTGAAACCGATTGTTTGCCCAAGTCTGTCACAGCCCCTTTATAATTCAAGTGTCTAGAACCAAGGGTGTGGGAGCGATTCATTTAAGGGCAGAAGGGAAAGCTGACCCTCCGAAAACCACCCCTTACATAATGGCGACCACCAAGGGACTCTGGGGCAAGGGACGTGATAAGAGAGAGACTGGTTTCATGAAAAGAAGCAAAATGGAAGAGAGGATTTCCTCGTATGTGTTTAAGAGGGTAAATGTGGCTAAGGAGTGGGTACTCGATCTATTGTATGCTGAGCATCCAGAAGATGCTGCAGCTCAATGGACCGAGAGCAAGGACCATAAAAAGTCAATAGAGAAGGCGATTTGGCTAATTTGCCTTCAGCGACAGATCCGGCTTCTAGATGAGGAGAATAAGAAATTAAAGGGAGTATTGAGGCAGGCAGAAGAGAGGTCCAGTGCAAGGGACAGAGTCGGGGAAAGGCTGTGGACAGAGGTGGGACAGTGAAAGGAAAGTAGAGAGCTCACTAAAGAAAGGCACAAAACCCAACTGGACCTTTTACAGTGTCAGATTATTGAAGCCAAGAATAGCGAACCTGTATTGCGGGAATAGAATTCCTGCCTCGCCAAGCAAGTTAAAGATTATGGGGAGAGGGTGAAAGACATTCAGGTAGCCTATAAGGTAGCCAGTACCAGGGAATTTGAGGTTTGTGAACATGGCCCCTGCCAGCAGCTGATCCAAGGCTTGAATCTTGCTCTATCCCGGGCTAAATGCATGGTGTGCTTGAAAAACCGGGGTTTAGCACAGGAACACCTGGTAGAGTAAGGAGAAACCCCGCAGTCACCGCCTGCAGCTCCCGGGAACAGCCCAGAGCAGCGGGGGTGTCAGCCAGAGTGCGGGGCAGACAAGGATTGCGAACTACCAACACCGGCAGTCCCGAGTTTTAAATCGGTTTGGTAGCAGGGGGAAGCAGGCAAGCCAATACAAGGAGGGCTGGAACCAGGGCCAATGCACTCGGTCCGGCAGCAGACGTTTGGCCCACCTGGTGCAAATGGGGCAGCAGGACCCCAAGTAAGCAATTTCATAGCCCCCATGACACCCAAAAACTGAGGGCTATGATAGGCCACCTAAGTAAGCTCACCCAACAGGGAGATCCCTCGGTAGACTTCCTGGAAGTGGAACACACAGGGGATATTAACGGGTGCGATGATTCAGAGCAGGCTAAGCTGTTGCTCTTCTCACTAGACACCAAGCTGTGCCATTCCCTCTCTGCGGACAGCAGAAAGGGGCGAACACGTACGCTACGGTTAAGGAGGAGGTTTTAGAGGCCATGGGTATGAACGACGGGAGTCCTTTCTCCCGAGTGGAGGAGACAGTACAGCTCGATGGGGAGACTCCACAGGCTTTCGCCGACAGGTTGTGGCCGGTCTACGAAAGGGCCTGTAGTGGGGTTCTTGACCGGGCCCACCTGGCCCCTAATGAGCTGGCTCACTGGCTCCGCACCCTGGTGGCAAACAGCTTACCTGTAGTAAAGGCAAAAGCCCAGGTCTGGTTCGATCCAAGAGACCCCAGAAGCACCGAGGAGGCAGTGGTCGGACAGTTGACCCTGGCTTACCGGAACGGGAAGGTCCATGAGATTAAACCCAGCCAAGGCAAGAGAGAGTGGCATCAGGAAGGTGGGCACCCTCCCCACAAAGGCGGTGAATGTTTTGGGTGTGGGAAAAGTGGGCACTGAAGGAAGGACTGTAGGAACCCTTGGAAAGAGAGTAAGGGAAAGGCCGCTCCAACCCCAGCCCGTAAGGCCGGGGCAGGAACACTCGACTCATATGAGACATTCGTAGCCACCCTACAGACACTTATAAACGGACTGGGAGCAGTAACTACCGCAACCGGTACAGTAGCCGGTACGGTAAAACCCTCTGCTCCAACCCACCCATGTGTATGACTAGAGCCAGCGCAGCCTGTGTACCTGTGTTCCCTGGAGTACGATGCCTGGAAGAGACCGTGCGTTACAATGGAGGTGGAGAAAGTGAATGGGACCTACCTGCTAAATACTGGTGCTTCCTGCACCCTTGTACATGCAGATAACCCGGCTACCTCACCTCTATCGAATGGGGTCCCGTACAGTCTAGTGGGGTTCACAGGCAACGAGCAAACTGGTTTGTTTCCCATCCCGCTCACCATTCAGTTAGGGACACTCAAAACCAAATGGAAGTGTGTCCTGATGAAATGGGAGCAGGAGGGAAAAGGGATCCTGGGGGCTAATTTTATCATTAGCCACTAGATCCTTTTGGATCCGAGGAACCACTGTCTATGGGGAGCCATAGGGACAGACAGGGAAGATTGATAGAGAAAATGAGGGTAAGGCAAAGATAAAGACATGGAGAGATACAGAGAGAGAAAGAGAAACAGAGCAAGAGGGAGAGAGAGACAGATAGATCGAGAGTGAGGGAAAGATAGAGAGAGAGAGACACAGAGAGGGAGTTAGAGACAGAGATATATAGAGAGGCACAGAGGTACAGAGACAGAGAGACATAGAGAGAGCGAAAGAGAGAGAGACAGAGAGAGACAGAGCGAGAGATAGAGAGAGACAGCGAGACTGACAGAGAGAGCAAGAGAGAGAGACGAACAGAGATACAGAGAGCGAGGAAGATAGGGAGACTGAACGAGAGAGCGAGAGAGGGAGAGAGAGGGACAGAGATACACAGTGGGAGAGAGACAAATAGACTGGAAGAGAGAGCGAGAGAGAGGACTAGACAGAGAGAGAGACTGACAGAAAGAAAGTGAGAGGGACAGAGAGAGTTGGGCATTTAATCTCCCTCCTCACTGTTTCATCAAATCTCCCCGGGCAGGTAAAGCACGGGGTGAGATATAGAGTCCCTCTCTCTCGCTCTCTCTTTCAGACTGCCTGTCTCTCTGTCAGTCTCTCTCTCTGTCTGTTCCTCTCTCACTCTCGCTTTCTACACTGTCCCATCAAACACTCCCAGGGCAGGTACAGTGGGTTAGATACAGAGTAAAGCTCCCTCTACACTATCCCATCAAACACTCCCAGGGCAGGTACAGGGGGTTAGATACAGAGTAAATCTCCCTCTACACAGTGAGGTGAGGTGGCGGTGATTTCAGAAAAAGGGGCCAAGGGAACGTTGTGTACCGTGAAGCCAAAGGAGGGTTATGACTTGGAATTACTGGTCAGTAACACACCAGTGGAGTACCAGGCATATGTACGGGCACACCTTGCAGCATTCGCCACCCACAAACATGACTGTGGCAGGGTAACGGGGGTGGAAGTTAGTATCGAAGGGGACCCCATGACCCAACCACAAAAGCAATATAACTTCCCCAGGGAGGCAGAGGCAGTCCTGACAACGACACTGGGATCACTGGCAGAGCAAGGGGTGTTAAGACCGATAGCTACCCATGTGAACTCTCCACTGTGGGCGGTTAAGAAATGGGACAACTCATGGAGGGCTACCGTGGACTATCGAATACTAAATAAGAATATCCCTGCCTGTGCACCCACTGTAGCAGCCGTAGCGGACCTCATAGGGAGTATTCCAGCATCCGCGACCACTTTCACGGTGTTGGACATTTCAAATGGGTTCTGGTCCACTCTTTTAAAACGGGAGGACCAGTACAAGTTCGCCTTTACCTTTAAGGGCCAACAATACAGGTGGAACTGTCTTCCCCAGGGCTTCCACAACAGCCCCAGCATTTTTCACCAATGCATGGCGAACTGTTTGAAGGGCTTTAGCAGACCCCAGCAGTTGGTGTCGTATGTGGATGACCTGCTCCTGTTTACCGATCAGGGGGAGGAGCATGGCCCGCTGCTGGCTGAGCTGCTGGAGCTGCTAAAAGAAGAAGGCTTTAAAGTAACCCGAATAAGGCACAGATCGGCCAGAAGGAAGTCAAATTCCTGGGGCTGACTGTGCGCGCTGGGGAAAGGGCCATAGACAAGGCTAGAAGGGAGGCAGTACAGGAGTTACCAGCCCCCAACACAGTGACAGGGGTAAGATCCTTTCTAGGGCTCACTGGGCACTGCAGAGACTTCATTGAGGATTATGCAGCCACCGCAGCCCCTCTGCTCAGGCTCCTACACAAGGGGGTAGAGTGGGACTGGGATGAGGGTTGCGAGGCAGCATTTAATCAGCTCAAGAAGGACTTGCAGACCGCGCCAGCCTTAGGAGCGATAGATGTAGGAAAGGAGTTTTTCCTGGAGGGGCAGCCAGCGGGGACAGTTTGAGCTCAGTGCTGCTTCAAGAGCGGCACGGCCAGCTGAGACCGGTGGTTTACTCCTCCCAGGATCCTCACAGATGTGGAGAAGGGGTACTCCAACTGTGAGAGACACCTCCTAGCCACACATTGGGCAGTGAAAAGATCCTTGCTCTTCATGGGAGGGTCTCCTCTAACACTCCTAACCCACCACACACCGACTCAGATGCTCCTAGATGGGAGGATTAAGGACGGGACGGTGAGCAGTGCCCGCATTGCTCGCTGGACCCTGCTCCTCTACCAGATGGACCTCAGAGTAGAAGGCCCCCGTGAGCCAAGGCTCGCAGCCAACCTAATTAACCCAGGGAAAGCCCACAGGTGCTCCGTAGAAGGGGTATGGGAGGTGATCATTGGCCTTCGGGCTGGGTTACACCCTACAGGCCGGGACATCTACGTGGATGGGTCCAGCACGGTATCTGCTGGCAAACGACTCACTGGGTGCGGATCCTATGACCCAAGGGCAGGTATTACCCTGGCAATCAAGCTCCCCAGCACAATGAGCGCCTAGCATGCTGAACTGTCCGCCGTAATGTAGGTGGTGACCCACCCCGAGGAATTCCCTATCCCGTACACGATTTGCTCGGACAGTATGTTCACCTGCAATTCGTGTACGGAGTACCTGGCTATCTGGTCCCGTCGCGGATACACGTCCGCTGACGGGAGACCCCTGGCAATCAAGCCCCTGCTGGAGAAAATCATGACAGCGGTGGGGGAAGAAGGAAAGGTCTACATACATAAGGTGAAGGCCCATTCAAAAATCGAACTCCGTGCAGAGGGAAACCAACAGGCTGACAAACTGGCCAAAGAAGGTGCCCGCACGGGAAAGTTCTGGGACCCCTATGACACCGGCCGCATAGCAGCGGTCAAGAATAAGAACAGGGCAGCAGAGAGTACAGTGATAGCTTTGGCCCCGGACTTAAAAACAGTTCAGGCACAGGACCCAGTCCTGAAAGCTGTCCTGAATGTGCTAGCTGGAGGAGAGAGAGTAGAAGGTCCGTACGGCACAGCAGCCATTACCGTTAAGGAAGGCATGCTGGTTAAAGAGGGATAATGGGTCGTGCCACAGCAGCACCAGAGGGAATTCCTAAAACTGCCCATGAGGGTCCAGGAGCGGGACACCCCGGGCCTGAGACCACCTGGCAACGAGTGGAACAGGCAGGATGGTGGCCGGGACTCAGGGAGGACGTCCGTGGGTTCTGTGCGAAATGCCTGGTGTGTGCTGCGAACAACCCTGACCCCCAGAAAAGGAAGGTGTCCCTAGGACACGTCAGGATGGTAGAGGGACCATGGCCGTCAATCCAAATTGACTACATCGGGTCCCTACCTACCGCCCAGGGAGGCCACAAATACTGCCTCGTCCTGGTGGACGTGTTCTCAAAATGGGTTGAAGCCTTCAACTGCCGAACAGCCACCGCACTAGGGACAGCTAAGACTCTCGTGAGGGCAGTGTTCTCCCGGTGGGGACTCCCACAGTATGTGGAGTCGGACCAGGGGAGCTATTTCACCGGGCAGTTAATGCAGGCAACCCTTAACGTGCTCGGCATTGAGGGGAAATGGCACATTGCCCACAATCCACAGTCATCGGGTAATGTGGAGCTTTTAAACTACACCATTAAAGAAAGGCTGCGGAAGGAGACAGGAGACTCACCCCAAAAGTGGGTGGAGGTCTTACCGTTGGACCTAATGGGGATACGAGCCAGCCAGTCAAAGAGCACGGGGTAATCCCCATGCGAGCTCATGACTGGCCGGATCATGCGGACCCCCACCCATGTCCTCGCCCCGGTGCTCACAGAAGGTCAGTTCAGAGAGGTGAACTGGGACTGGTTTGTCAGGAACCTGTTTGAACACCTCAAACAGATTCACTTGCAGGCTGCAGTAACATGGGCAGACAGCATCAGAGTAACCGATTGCTGCTAGAACCCAGCAAACACCACGAATGGGAGATAGGAGGCCAGGTCATCGTGAGGAACCATGCTCGGGTCGGGGTTTGTGAAGCATTATATATGGGGCCATACAGCATTGTCGACAAGGCAAGCCCGATGGTCGATGCCATAAAGCTGCCCGCTGTACTAAGTGGTTCCACATCAACCAGTGCAAGCTCTACAACCCAGGGTCAGCCAAGCACAGATTTCAGCCGGGATGTGTGAACTGTCCTCAGGACAGGGACCCTCCGTTGGCCGCCCCCGACGGTGGAGGGCCCACAGGGAATGTGGCAGGCTCAGAAACCGTGCCTATAGGGACGGTGAATTGCAAACTGGAGGGGCTATCCCACCCATCGTTTGGGATTCGGACGCACCCCCAGTAACCCAAGCCCTGAGAAGGACCCTCCATACACCACGGCCAAAGATACCGTGGTCACCGGCAGCTGAGCCTCAGTGATTCTACCCTTGGAGAAGGGCAGCCCGACAGGAAAGGCCGAAGGTCAGAAGTACAGAGGCCACTCAGAGTAGGGACCCCCAGCCAGCCGCCTCCAGCGGTGAGGGTCTCACAGGAGCAGTAGCATCGAGCTATCCCAGAGACAAGGATCTCCAGCTCACCGGCTGCGGGGAAACCCGAGCATCCAGGCGGCTATCAGACCGCACAAGGCATGGGCCTGACAGGGACTAACCAGGCCACCCGGAGACGGGTGGCGGTTGTACATAGCTCTAATTTTTAGTCGAAGGTAGCTGACTCTACCATTTTACATTTTAAGGTTTAGTTTAGAATTGAGGGTAATGTTTCAGTAATGTTTAGGTGATTGTTTTGAGTTTGTCTTGTGTGTCAGCCAGCCTGAGAGCAGTTCTCAAGGGCAGGATCCAGACATTACCGGGTGATGGACAAACCTCAGGAGACCAATTGATGTTGTTTAATTTGAATCTATGTTCTTCCTTCTGTAATGTGGTTGTACGTTGGCTACATGCTGGTGAATATAATGCAATTGAAATGAAATGTAACTGTGCTGAAATGCAATTGTAGGGATGGAACCCCCTCCAAGCTGGGAGGGTGTAAACGTAAAAAGTTTGTACCTGTAAAGGGAAAAGTGTGTATCTGTGGTGATGTTGCACAAGTGTAATGCATATTTTGGGTATTAGTTTAGTTAATTTACAGGGAAGGTTATTTCTTGAGAGCCAGGAACTTTGCTCACCTGTAAGATGATACCATAAATGACATGGTATCACAGGGGGGGAATGTAGAATTTACCAATATTTCGCAAAGATGCCTTGTACCTTTCCCCTGCAGAGGAGAAGAATTCCTTTCTGGGCTTTTAAAATGAGTTTAAAGGGGCAGACGACGCCTGCAGGGGATAAAAGGGAATGCATTCATCGAGACCCCCACCGCCCCCCACAGTGTTTGGACTCATAGGAAAGAGAATTCAAAATGGACCTAAATTTCAGAAGCCTGAGATCCCTGAAACATCTATGGGAAGGAGCAGATCAATTTTAAGATACTACAACATTTTGGCTGCAAAAAAGAGTTGCTGAGTACAGAAGGTGGGGCTAAACTCTGTGAAGCAAATTCATGTATTAAGGATCCCAGACTGTCTGGGGGGAACTATTCACCCCATAAGAGATAATCGAATTACCCAATCAAGCACAATAGAAATCATGGTCAGGAAACTGGACCAATCCTCAAACAATGCAAAACCAGTGATAGCACATTCTCACACCCTAATCGAGTTACTGCCGACAAAGGAGACATTTGAAAATCAATGGACAGAACAGTTTAAACAGAGCCTAAGAGATTTGATGGGAGATAACAAAGCCTTTTTTGGGGGATATATCTATCCCCCAGTTTTACAAGGAAAAACTAACAGAACACAGACTGGAACTCGCACTGACTCGAACAAGGAAACAGACTGGAACACAGACACAAACACAAGCAGCCTGCTTCCTCTGCAGTGAAGAAATGGAACAGTGAAGGAAACTACCAGAACTCATCAAGAACTGACCGAGCACGAGGCCCACGAAACGGAAGGTTGTCAGCAACCAAATTGACAATCACTCTACAATCTACTTCTGAACGACCCAACGGGGCAGAAGTTACCAAAAGGGACTAACTAAAACTATTCCTAACCAAAGAAAGTGGGTACATACCCCATACATCCAAAACGCAACTTAGCATATCAACGGACGCACCCCAACCGAAGACGACGCAGTCCGAAGTCCTCTCCTCTGTCCGGGGTACGGCACGCCTAGAAGGCCAAGTGCAGCGAACCCTGAAACCACGAATCACCGGCAACTGTCTAAAGGGATTGGTGAGCATAGCCCCTGAACCCTAAGTGCTATAACTTAGTTAGTTGGGGTAATTGGGAGGGGGGAGGCTGGGATAACTTGTGTAAATGTATCTGCATTCTCCTCTTTACTCCATTTACAGTTTAAGCTATATTTTTTCCCCACAGGCTGTAATTTGACAATTTATTCAATGTGTTGTACCCCTCAGTGTGTATTGGTCTGTGTGTGTTATTAAAGGTGTGCCTTTACTTCTTTTTAAACACAATAAAGCCATACCTTCTTCCTACCTTGAAACCGATTGTCTGTCCAAGTCTTTCACAGTCCCTTCATAATTCCAGTGTCGAGAACCAAGGGTCAGCGAGCGATTCGGAACCACTCATATAAGGTCAGAAGGGCAAGCTGACCCCCTGAAAACCATCCCTTACACTGCCGGCCACAACTCCATCATAACCGATCTTATTCCTCTCACTACTTCTTTACCCATGGATTCCTCGTGAGGTTGTGGTGACCTGAAATTTCTAAAATCTTAATTTAAAACTAGAACTCTTAAACATTCTTATACTCATATCGTGCTATTATATACATCTGCCACCCATCTCCGACTGGCCAAGTTAATCCCTGTTCTTCTCCTTCCCTTATTCAGCCTCTGGTTTGCCTGTGTGGCCGGCGGTAAGGCGGTCTGTACCACAGGACCCAGAGTGTTCTGACTGGAGGTGTGCCTGAGTCCCACATTATCGGGGGAATGGCCTCTCTGGGGCAACAACACACTTCCCCTTTAGGTGTGGCTGCTGAGTTCATTTCATTAACTGAGGATTCTGCACAGCCGGGGGCTGTAGGCTGGGGACTCTCAGTTCGTGGCTGGTCCACCACGACCTCTCCTGTGAATCCCTCACCGCCGAAGGCTGCCGGCTGGGGATCCCTGTCCGGAGACTGATCCCTGATCTTGGGTATTCTCGAACGGATGGCCAACCTCCCGGGGCTGACCCACTGAAACTGGGGCACTGGTGACCACGGTGTCTCCGGGAAGCGAGCCGGGACAGCTTTGTCAGGAATCTGTTTGAACATATTAAACAGATTCACTGTCAGGCTGCTAACAACATGGGCAATGAACTCAGCACTTTAGCTTGAGTGTTCAGGACAGAACGCGCCCCTGAGCATGTATGAGGAAAAAGCTCCAGAAAATATTCTCGGCCAGGGAGCTTTCGCTTGTGAGGTGAACGTGTTAAGCGCGACACTGCGGAAACATCTCCACTTTCAGCACCAGGTCAGACAGAAATGTGAAGCGAGCAGGTGGACTGCAGAATCCCACTTTTAAGGAGTTGGTCGTGGTGTCAAACAAAGAGTTTCACTAAATGATTAAAAATAAGAAATGTCAAAGTCGAACATGCATCTCCAGAGGAGACTGCGATCTGAACACAGCACCTTAAACCACTCCGCCACCCTGAGTATTCAATGCTAGATGTGGCCACCTGCAGATTGATTTTGAACTTTTGTGTCCTGACACATGAAATAAATGAGGGCAGCAGGCGTATCTCTGCCTGACACCGGGGAAACAGTGAGACAGATCTTGGAGCAAGGGTCTGGTTATTGCCAAACAGCAAAGAAAATATTTTCTGGAAGAACAATGTTGAAAATAATTGCAACCCCAACATGATTAGAACACACAACCTTTCAATTTGGAGTCAGGCATGCTACCATTGCCTGACAAGGTCCACACATGAAGTCTGAGATGTTCGGCGATATGAAGGTTTCACAATACAAGAGGCTTTAAAATCCCCGCCCATTCCCACCAGGTGTCAGAAGCAGCGCTCACCTGCCAGTCACCGTATGTTTTTTTCTTAAACTTTTGTATTGTTTTCACGGGAAAGCATCATTAATTAACCCCTCACCTTCTTTTGCACAATGAAAGAAATGCTAACTGAGGGAGAGTCGATACTTCAATCATTTGTCCTGTGCTTTGGGGAGTGGGCAGGGAAGTGGACCTGAGTCCATGATTGCATCGGCCATGATCGTATTAAATGTCGGAGCAGGCCCGAGGGGCGTATGGTTGACTACTGCTCCTATTTCTTATCTTCGTATGTTCTTATGCATGTTGACCCATTTTACTCACTGTATTTTAGGAGTCTGGTTCAAAATCTTCATTGCTGATGACACCAGGAATCTGGGGCAACTTTTGTCAAATTTAACAGCACCGGTTATTCCGACCGTGCACAGAAAATAGAATCCTATGGTGCTCATTTTCAGATTCAATGCAGCAGGATTTCAAATAAAGTAAAATAATTTTACAGTGAAAAGATTTAGAAGTGTTACTTGTATTTGTGTCTTTAATTAAACTTTGTGGCGTCTGACTCCCGTTCATGCCTCTGCTGAATAAGAAAGGAGGGTTTGACGTTGACCAGACTGCACTGCCCCTGATATTTGTGAGCTCATCCTTTATATTCAGTGGTTTCTCGCCCTTTGATGGGCTGCAGTGTGGCGGATATCACGTTGGCCTCACACGCGAAAGGTCCCCGGTGGATCCGTTTTCTCTCACTCAAAGTTATCTATTTATTGGTTAAATAAAGAGCAATTCAGGATTAAGGGAGCCCTTTTGCCAGGAGAATAAATAGCAAATAAAAACAGCAAATTCTGCAAATCTCAGCAAATCAGGCAGCATTTGCCAGGAGACTCAACTCGCCTCCGATTGTTCCCATTTGGCAAGTTTAAACAAAATGTTTCTGCCTGGGATCGAACCAGGGACCTTTTGCGTGTAAAGCAAACATGATAACCACTACACTACAGAAACCACTGGTACAGCAGCCCCAACAGAGGGGAGTTGACCAGTGAGCTCCCTCTGCTGATCGGGAATGAGGAGGCTCACCTGAAACAACTTCTGTCCCACACTGCAAGTTCTCAATCCTTCTCCTCCACTGCCCTTTACAGAAATGTCACGGATCACCCAGCCACCGTGTTCACTTCCACATCCTCACAGTGGGGCCACAGAGGCTCCTACCGTCTCCCCGCGATCAGTGAACTCACCCAGTTTGTATAATTAAACCCGGAACACGTGCCCGGTAAAGGGCAGGAGAAGGCAGATAGTCTGTAAGCTCGGTCTATCACAGAAAGTATTGGTATTCATGGTGCTTACAGCAATTATTAATCGTCTCACAGACCTCAATTATTTTTATGCGATGAATTGATCGAGTATCGTTACCACGTCAGTGCGGCAGATCTTAACCCCTCGACCACCAGGGAACAGTTATGATAGATGTTGATATATTTATATAAGAACCTGAATATCAACGGCTAGCTACCTTGACCTCATGGCGAACAGCAGTGCATCTAACTTTGAGTGAAGTAAATTGTTCCACAATGAAACCCATTTCATCTTTTGTTCACTTTTAAACGCTAGTAACTGAGACAGGGGGAATAAATAGAGAAATAAAAGCACAGGGATATAGACAAGAGGAAGAGAGAAGGGGAAAGATACTGTCCCCACCCAGAACTAATGCAGAATCCCCTCTGCTGCGCTCGGGGTGGCCACCCACAGCCTGGATACACTAACGGGAGAACACCAGCGGCAGGTCGGGGCCATAAAAGGAACGGCGAGCGGCCCTGGGAGCAGCTTGGAGGTCCCGGGAGACTGCTCCAGGGAGCAGCGCGAGCTGGTGCAGGAGGGTGGCGGCAGCGAAGTGTGATGTCATCAAGGTCCAGGTCAGTGATTGGAGCGTGGGCAGATGCAGCAGGAGCGGCGAGATCGGGACGAAGGAGCGGCGAGAGACTGTGGAGGGATGTGATCGGGGCCCAGGGGAGGCATGAGTTCAGGGCCAGGGGCCCAGGAGCACAGGGGCAGCACAGACCAGCCCACACTGTGATATGTGTGCACACTGGGTCCGTGCAGCAGAGCTGGTCTCCAGTCGTCTTGTTTAACCCTTGCCACTGGACGAATACTTCGCTCTGTCAAGCCCGTGTGATGGCTGGGGTGCAACGGCCAGCACACGTTAAAAAAATCCACGCACAGGCATCTTCCACCCTTCAACATACATTTCAGGGCCTGGAATATTGAAACACCTGTGAACTCATCCTTTTTTGGCGAGGAAGCAAATCATCCTGTCTTCGAGGGACTGCCTATGATGATGATGAACTGGATTTGCTGCAGTCCGCGGGCAGCAGGTGATGAAAGCGGGCGTGAGAGGGTGAGTGACAGGTGGGCACTGCTTCTGATGCTGTCTGACCCACGGTGGGAGTGGCCGGGGATTTTAAAGCCCTTTCATTGCACCAATGCAGGGTAAATGAAACTGTGTTTCAGGAACCTTCATGTTTCCAAACATGGACAATTTGCACTGTAGACCTCGTGGTGCAACGGTAGTGTGCCTGACTCCCGATCAGAAAGCTGTGTATTCAAATCATGTTGGGATCATTGTTCTTCAAAAGTTGCAAACTTCTTTGCTGTTTGGCAATAACCTGACACTTGCTCCAATGTTTGTTTCCCTGGTGTCAGGCACAGATATGCCAATTGCCTTCATTTACTTCATGTCACAAGACACAAAAGTTCAAAATTTAAATGAACTTACAGTCTGGATGGCCGAGCCGTCGAAGGTGCTGCGTTCAGTTTGCAGTCTGCTCTTAAAGCGCGGTTTCAAATCCCTTTTCTTATTTTTAGTCATTAAGCAAAACTCATTTGCTTGCACCACGACCAGCTCCTTAAAAGTGGGATTCAGCAGTTCACCTGCTCGCTTAACATTTCTGTCTGACCGGGTGCTGAAAGTGGCGATGTTTCCGCAGTGTCGCGGTTAACACGTTCGCCTAACACGCGAAAGCTCACCGGGTGGGAATATTTTCTGGAGCTTTCTCCTCATGCATGCTCAGGGCGAGATTGTTCTCCTGTGAAAGGTCATATGATCAGAAACATGTAAGGATTAGGAGCTGGAGTAGGCCATTCGGCCCCTCGAGCCTGGTCCACCATTCAAGAAGATCCTGGCAGTTCTTCGACATCAAGTTTAAACATCTGGGGCGGAGCCAACAGGCGCCTGGCTGCAATCCGTGACAAAAAAGTTTGCTTTAGCAGAAGCACAGCGAGCTCAGTTGATACAGCGTGAGATTTTTAACCTCAGATTCTCGGGTTCGAACACCAAGTTTGTTGATTACTTCTTAACTACATTTTATGTTGCTTTCACGGGAATACATCGTTAATTAACCGATGATCTTCTTTTGCACAAATAAAGAAATTCTAACTGAAGGAGATTCCATAATTGGATAATTTATCTCTGCTCTGCAAGTTAACTCTTAAACCATAAACCATTTTACACACTGCTTTCGGGGTCTGGTTCAAAATGTTCATTGCTGGTAACATCAACAGGAGACAGGGGAAACAGTGAGACTGACTTTAGAGCAAGGGTCTGGTTATTGTGAAACACCAAAGAAAATATACATTCTGGAAGAATAACATCGAAAGGAAATGAGACCCGACACCCAGAAAGAAGTGTTAAGACAGAAGATGAAATGCTGCATCCCTTTCTGCAAAAAATTCCTTTCACAAACATTTCTCTGACCGAAGCTGCACAAAACAAAAATGTTCGTTTCAAAGTCATTAAACTCCCGAATTTCCACTTCACCAGAATCTCCTGAATCAGATGCCTCTAGTTTTGCCGACTCAATCCATGTCCCTTTGCAATGTTCTGCTTCCACCCACACTATGAAATGTGCCGCTAACGTATAGAATCATGGAATGATTACAGCACGGAAGGCCATTCGGCCCGTCGAGCCCGTGCCGACTCTCAGCGAGTCCCACTCCCCCGCCCTTTTAACGTAGCCCTGCAATTGTTTTTCCTTCAGACACTTATCCAACTCCCGTTTGAAAGATAAGATTGAGTCTGCCTCCACCACACTTTCAAATCGTGCATTCCAGATCCGAACCACTTGCTGCTAAATGGTCATCTCCTGTTGCTATGTGTAAAGTCTGGGAAACACGAGATCAATTCCTGCCACACTCACAGACTTCCTAAATATAGCACCGTATTTCTATTCTCATAAAACCAGCTCCTGAAGTGCAGGCCAGCTGTGTAGGTGAAAGCTCTGGTTATGTTCCTGACATCACTTCAATTGCAGTGTTTCCGTAGTGTAGTGGTTGTCACATTTTCTTCACCCGCGAATGATCTTTGGTTCGAAACTGGGCGGAAACATTTTGAAAACCCGTTTAATTAAAAATTAGAAAAAATTGATTTATTCGTATTAATGTTTCAATATTAACAAAACACAATGTCCCACAGCCTTGTTAAATTTTCTGATATCTATGTTCAGTTCTGTATACACTCAAACTCGACACTTGAACTGAATGCTCATAAAAGTATTGGAGTGGGAACTCACTGGATAACAGCACAGCTGGCAATGTTTGCAGAATATATTCGTGACACCAAAGCACACAATGACAAGCTGGAACTGTGCGGCACAGTATCCTCGGGGAAAACAGTTGAAGTCCCTGAGAGGGCTTAAACCACCAACTTTTTGGTTAACAACCGAACACGCTAACCCATTGCGCCACAGAGACTGACACAAGTGCATATTGCAAGAAATCACAAACCAGGGCGTCCGTCAGTTAAAGCTTCAGATTGCTCCGATCAATTGGAACTTGTCCACTCTCAGTTGCACTTTTCCCAAATAAAGGGTGGGACATTCATTGTGGATGTGTGGAAGCAGTCTGATCCCGCACACTGCAGACACTTCCATGTCACTGCCAACCAGCTCTCCCACAACCGGTGTGATCTACCTTCCATCCTTCTGGTGCCTTGTCTGTGACAAAGTATTCTGATTGTCCCGAAGCCTTATTAGGTTTGAATTCCTTTTCAGCTCCTGACTGCGGATATTCCTGTGATTAAACGGGAACTAAATGGTTGCAGGGACAGTTGGATTCACCATTTCTTTGCTTGGTGAAATTTCAAAGATTGAAAGTGACGCACATCAACCCCAAACCTCGTCACCTACTCGCTAACCGCTACACGCTGCTCCCGTGAGATGGAAGCCCAGTTGCTGTTTCAAGCTTGAATGCAGGTACAAGCAGAACTCATTCAAAGAAAGTCCAAGTCCCTGAGGCACCTGATTATTTGCACCAAACTCCTTTGTAAAGAGTTGAGGTTCGTGTGGGGTGATTTGGGCACATCTTTCCCCATACTACAACACTTCAAACATAACTCAACGGCTGTAAAGCGCTTTGGGGCGTCATGAGTTCCTGAAAGGCACTGCAGAAATGCAAGTCTTCCTTTGCAAAATTTCTATGCAATTTCAAAACTCGCCGGCAAAATAATGGACTCGTCCAGGATTGGAACCCAGGACTTCTCACAAATTTCATTTAACTTCGACTCATCTAAAGTCACACCTTTAGATCAATGAACCAACTGCTTGACAATCATAACGGTAATGTATAGCCATTATAAAAGCAAGTTTTTGTGTGTGGCTGCTCTTGATTAGAGAAGCACGTGAGACCGAATCAGTGACTTTGCTTTTTCGACCTGTCTTCTGAAGCGCCGCACGATCCCACTCCGACAGTCAATGAGCTGTTGGGACGTTAGTGTATCCAGGCTGTGGGTGGCCACCCCGAGTGCAGCAGAGGGGTTTCTGCATTAGTTCTGGGTGGGGACAGTATTTCCCCTTCTCTCTTCCTCTTGTCTGTATCCCTGTGCTTTTATTTCTCTATTTATTCCACCTGTCTCAGTTTCTAGTGTTTAAAAGGGATTAAAAGATGAAATGGGTGTCACTGTGCAACAATTTCTCTCGCTCAAAGTTAGATTCACGACCGTTGTGCCATGAGGTCTAGACAGCTTGCCGTTGACATACAGGTTCATATATAAATATATATTTTTATATTTATACAAATTATCGAAGCTGTTCCCTGGTTGAGTGGTTAAGATCCCGAGCATTAACCCTTTCCATTCTCAATCAGTTCATCGCAGAAACATAATTGAGGTGTGTGAGAGGATTAATGATTGCTGTAATCGCCGTTAATAACCCCACTACTATCTGTTACAGAATGAGCTTGCACACTCTCCTGCTTCTCCTGCCCTTTGCCGGACACATGTCCCGGGTTTAATTTTACAAACTGGGCGAGTTCGCTGATCGCGGGGAGACGGTAGGAGCCTCTGTGGCCCCACTGTGAGGATGTGGAAGTGAACACGTGATATTTCTGTAAAGGGCAGCGGAGGAGAAGGATTGAGAACTTCCAGTGTGGGACAGAAGTTGTTTCAGGTGAGCCAACACATTCCTGATCCTCCTCTCTTCTTCGGTAATCCCGGAGTCGAGGATGACTTGCTTCCACATTAAAAATCAGTGGTGATCAGCACAGAGGGAGCTCACTGGTCAGCTCCCGTCTGTTGAGGTCACTGTGCCAGAGGTTTCCCGAGTGTCGTGGTTATCACGTTTGCTTTACATATGCTATGTCACTGGTTCGATGCCGGGCGAGAACATTGTGTTGAAATTTCCTAAAGGGGAACAAGCGGAGGTGAGTCTTATTTCCTGGCAAATGCTAACTGACCTGCTGAAATTTCCAGCATTTGCTGTTTTTATTTGCTCTTTATTCTCCAAGCAAAAGGAATCCCTTATTCCTTAATTGCTCTTTATTTCACCAATAAATAGATAACTTTTAGCGAGAGAAAATGGATCCACTGGGGAACTTTGGCGTGTCGGAATAACCGGTGCTGTTAAATTTGACAAAAGTTGCACCAGATTCCTGGTGTCGCCAGCGATGCGGATTTTGAACCAGACTCCTAAAACACAGTGTGTAAAATGGGATATGGTTGAACAGTTAACATGCAAAGCACAGAACAAATGATTGAAGTATCGACTGTCCCTCAGTCAGCATTTCTTTCATTGTACAAAAGAAGATGACGGGTTAATTAATGATGCTTTCCCGTGAAAACAACACAAAAGTTAAACAAAAACATACGGTGACTGGCAGGTGAGCGCTTCTTCTGATACCTGGTGGTAATGGGCAGGGATTTTAAAGCCCCTTGTATTGCGGAATCTTCATATAGACGAACATCTCACACTCCCTGTGTAGACCATGTGGCGCAACGGTAGCGCGTCTGACTGCAGATCAGAAGGTTGTGTGTTCAAATCACGTCAAGGTCACTGCTCTTTTGGGTAATCCCGGAATTAATATTTTCTTTGCTGTTTGGCAAGAACCAGACCCTTGCTCCAAGGTCTGTCTCACTGTTTCCCCGGTGTCAGGCAGAGAAACACCTGTTGCCCTCATTTATTTCTTGTGACAAGACACAAAAGTTCAAAATCAACCTGCAGGTGGCCATACACAGCACTGGATAGTCAGGACAGCCGAGCGGTCTAAGCTGTTGTGTTCAAATTGCTCTGAAAGTGTGGGTTTGAATCCCACTTCTAGCACCTTTTATTTTTAGTCATTAAGCAAAACTCATTTGCTTGGCACAACGATCAGCTCCTAAAAAGTGGGATCCTGCAGTTCACCTGCTCGCTCAGCATCTCCGTCTGACCTGGTGCTGAAGTTGGAGATGTTTCCGCAGTGTGGCCGTTCACACGTTCACCTTACTGTCATGTATCTCACACCACTCTACAGTTCTAAGTCATTTTGAACATCTCTTTCAGCCAGGTGTGGGTACCTTCAAAGGGGCTAAAGTTAAAATCTACATCACACAGGATGCCAGACCGGTCCATCACAAGGCTAGAGCTGTGCCTTATGTGATGAGGGAAAAGATTGAACACGAACTGGACCTGCGGGAAGGCATTATCTCATCCGTGGAATTTAGCGACTGGTCAAGTCCCATCATCCCCGTCATGCAGCCTGATGGATCCGTACAAATCTGTGGGGATTACAAGTCTACCATAAACAGAGTCTCCCTGCAGGACCAATACCCGCTGCCCAGAGCAGAGGACCTATTTGCCACGTTGGCTGGAGGAAAACCTTTCTCGAAACTAGATCATACATCTGCGTATATGACGCAAGAACTGACGGAAGAGTCTCAGCTACTCTTCACCATCAACACACATCGAGGCCTTTTTATGTACAATCGATGCCCATTCGGCATCAGGTCGGCAGCTGCTATATTCCAGCGCAACATGGAGAGTCTGCTCAAGTCCAATCTGGGGACGGTTGTGTTTCAAGATGACATACTCATCACGGGCAGGGACACCGACTCCCATCTCCGCAATTTGCAGGAAGTACTAATTCGATTGGATCGAGAAGGCCTAAGAGTTAAGAAATCCAAGTGTCTGTTTCTCGCGCCTGAGGTTGAATTTTTGGGCAGAAGGATTGCCGCTGATGGAATCTGCCCAACAGAATCAAAAACCGAAGCAATTCGTCTGGCACCCAGGCCCTGGAATATCTCGGAACTGCCTGCCTTTCTCGGGCTATTCAATTACTTTGGGAACTTTATGCAGAACTTGAGCACGCTGCTGGAGCCTCTCCACATGCTACTCAGAAAGGGGTGAGATTGGTTTTGGGGGGACACCCAAGAACGCGCCTTCAATAAAGAACTCAATCTTCTATGTTCCAACAGTGTTTTAGCCTTTTTTGACCCAGGTAAAAAGTTAGTTCTTACATGTGATGCGTCAGCGTACAGGGTCGGGTGCGTTTTACAGCATGTCAATGATGCGGGTAAATTACAACCCATTGCTTATGCCTCCAGGTCACTTTCGCGGGCGGCGTGCGGGTACGATATGGTTGAGAAGGAGGAGCTCGCGTGCGTGTACGGTGTCAAAAGATGCACCAATACCTTTTCGTGGCCAAGTTCGGGTTAGAAACCAACCATAAACCCCTCACGTCCCCGCTACCTGAGTGCAAGGCAATAAACGCCAAAGCCTCGGCACGCATTCAGCGGTGGGCACTCATGCTGGTGTCTTACGACTACACAATAAGGCACAGACCAGGCACAGACAACTGTGCCGATGCACTTAGCAGGCTACCCCTGGCGACCACAGAAGGTTCGGACGAACAGGACTGTGAGATGGTCATGGCAATCAATGCCTTTGAATCCACAGGTTCGCCCATGATGTCGCTCCAAATCAAAGCCTGGACGAAAGATGCATTTTAACAGGTGACTGGGCAGAGACCCGCGATGCCTGCCCCGAGGAGATCAAACCTTTCCATCGGCGCAGGCATGAACTATCACTACAGGCAGACTGCCTGATGTGGGCAGCCGAGTAGTTATGCCCTTGCGAGGCTGAGAGGCGTTTGTCCGGGAGCTCCACCGCGAGCACCCGGGGATCGTCCTAATGAAGGCCATAGCCAGATCCCACGTCTGGTGGCCTAGCATTGACGCGGACTTGGAGCTCTGCATCCGTCGGTGCACCATTTGTGCCCAACTCAGTAATGCCCCCAGGGAGGCCCCCTTAAGCCCCTGTCCCTGGCTCACAAAAACCGTGGTCGCGGGTGCATGTAGACTATGCGGGCCCATTCATGGGCAAAATGTTCCTCGTAGACGTTGATGCATTTTCAAAATGGATCGAGTTCACCATTTTAAACTCGAGCACTACATCCACCACTGTGGAGAGCCTGAGAACCATGTTTGCAATGCACGGAATTCCTGACATATTGGTCAGTGATAATGGTCCGTGCTTCACTAGCGCAGAATTTCAAGAATTTATAGTTGACCACGGCATAAATCACGTTAAGACGGCACCGTTAAAGCCGGCCTCCAATGCCAGGCGGAGCAAGCAGTGCAGATCATTAAACAAGGCATGCTCAGAATCCAAGGTCCCATGCTGCAGAGCGGCCTGTCGCGACTGCTGCTGGCATACAGATCTCGTCCACATTCGTTGACTGGGGTTCCCCCCGCGCAACTATTGATGAAATGAACCTTAAAGACCAGGCTCTCGTTAATCCTCCCAGACATGCATGAAATTGTTGAGGCTAAGCGCCGGAAGCTAACTGAGTACCATGACCTAAATTTGAGGGGGAGGTGGAATGAGATAGGGGACAAAGTGCTTGTGCTAAACTATGGCAGGGGTCCCAAATGACGTACAGGGACAGTAACAGGCAAGGAAGGAAACAGGCTACTGGTTGTACAAATGGACAATCGCCAAACCTGCCGGAGGCATGTAGACCAAGTAAAAAGTAGATTCACCAACAATACTGCAGGACGAGAGGCAGACTACAGTATGGAACTCACACCACACCTGGTGGACAGACAGAGGGAACAACATGAGGAAAGGGCAGTCTCAACAGACAGCCCAGGCGAGATACCAGCAATCACACTGAAAGAAAAACAGGCACCAAGGCAAACAACTGAACCACAACTAAGACGCTCCACGCGAGAGCGTAGACCACCTGAGAGTCTGAATCTATAAAGACAATAAGACCTTGGGGGAGTTTGATGTCATGTATCTCACACTACTGTATATAACTGTATCTTACCATGCTATACATGACTGTAACTAGATATGACCTGTAACCACAAGCATACGTTACCACCAGAGGTGCACTTGTAGGAGACACTGCATACCTGTTCCACACAGGTATATAAAGGCAGGTCTCAGGCAAGTGTGGCACTTGAGAGCTGTGAAATAAAGGTGCAGGTCCAGAGTGACCTTGACTTCAGCATGTGCCTCGTCTGAGTCTGTACTGCAGGGTCAGGACTTTACACTTACAAGCGAAAGCTCACCGGGTGGGAATATTTTCTGGAGCTGTCTCCTCATGCATGCTCAGGGGCGAGTTTGTTCTCCTGTGAAAGGTTATAATATCATAAACATGTCAGGATTCGGAGCCGGAGTAGGCCTTTCGGCCCCTCGAGCCTGGTCCGCCATTCAAGAGGATCCTGTCAGTTCCTCGACAGCAAGTTTAAACATCAGGGGCGGAGCCAACAGGCGCCTGGCTGCAATCAGCGACAAAAAGGTGCATTTGGCAGAAGCCCGGCTCGGTCAATCGGTCGAGCATGAGAATCTTAATCTTGGATTCAGGGGTGTGAGCCCCACGTTAATTGTTAAAACATGTCCCATTTTACACACTGTGCTTTAGGGATCTGATTCAAAATGTTCATTGCTGGTAACATCAACAGGAGACTGGGGAAATAGTGCAACTGACTTTAGAGCAAGGGTCTGGTTATTGTGAAACAGCAAAGGAAATATCAATTCTGGAAGAATGACATCGAAAAGAAATGTGACCCCGACACCCAGAAAGAAGTGTTAAGGCAGAAGATTAAATGCGGCATTCATCTGTGCAAAATATTCCTTTCACAAACATTTCTCTGACCAAAACTGCACAAAACAAAAATGTTCCTTTCAAATTCATTAAACTCCCGAATTTCCGCTTCACCGGAATCTCCTGAATCAGATGCTTCTTGTTTTGCCGACTCAATCCATGTCCCTTTGCAATGTTCTGCTTCCACCCACACTATGAAATGTGCCACTAACTTATAGAATCATGGAATGGTTACAGCACGGAAGGCCATTCGGCCCGTTGAGCCCGTGCCGACTCTCAGCGAGTCCCACTCCCCCGCTCTTTCCCCTGAGGCCTGCAATTGTTTTTCCTTCAGACACTTATCCAACTCCTGTTTGAAAGATAAGATTGAGTCTGCCTCCAGTACATTCCAGATCCTATCCACTCGCTGCTAAATAGCCAGCTCCTGTTCCTATGTGTAAAGTCTGGGAAACACTGGATCAATTCCTACCACACTCACAGCCTTCCTAAATATAGCACCGTCTTTCTATTCTCGTAAAACAAGCTCCTGAAGTATAGTCCAGCTGTGTAGGTTAAAGCTCTGGTTATGTTCCTAACATTAATTCAAATGCAGTGTTTCCGTAGTGTAGTGGTTGTCACATTTGCCGAACACGCGAAAAGTTCCTGGTTCAAAATTGGGTGGAAACATTTTGAAAACTTGCTCAATTAAATATTGGAAAAAATGGATTGATTCATATTCGTGGTTCAATATTAACAAAACACAATGTCCCACAACCTTGTAAAATTTTCTGATATCACTGTACAGTTCTGTATACACTGAAACTCTACACTTGAACTGAATGCTCATAAAAGTATTGGAGTGGGAACTCACTGGGTAACAGCACAGCTGGTAATGTTTGCGGAATATGTTTGTGCAGTCAAAACGCGCAATGACAAACTGGAACCGTGCAGCACCGAATCCTCAGGGAAAACACAGTTAAAAACTTCGCTTCTGGGTGGGCTTGAACCACCAACTTTTAGGTTAATAGCCCAACGCGCTAAACCATTGCGTCACAGAGACTGACGTAAGTGCACACTGCACGACATCCAAAACCAGGGTGTCAGTCAGTTAAACCTTCAGATTGCTCCGACCGGGATGGAACTTGTCCACTCTCAGTTGTACTTTTCCCAAATAAAGGGTGGACATTCAGTGTGGATGTATGGAAGCAGTCTGGTCCCGCACACTGCAGACACTTCCATGTCACCGCCAACCAGCTCTCCCACAACCGGTGTGATCTGCCTTCCAGCCTTCCGGTGCCTTGTCTGTGACGAAGTATTCTGATTGTCCCGAAGACGGTATTCGGTTTTAATTCCTTTTCTGCTCCCGACTGCAGATATTCCTGTGAATAAACGCGAAGAAAGTGCTTACAGGGTCAGTTCGATTGACCGTTTCTTTGCTTGGTGAAATTTCAAAGATTGAAAGCGACGCACATAAACCCCAGAAAATGCTGGAAACACTCAGCAGGTCGGGCAGTATCTGTGGAGGTGGGAAAGTGGGAATAATCGATGGGTTTGTTTGCGGCTTTGATCTGCTGCTGGGAAGTGAGGCAGCGCTGCAGGATGCTTTTTTTCGAGGTGTAAGCAGAGGTTTCCGTCGTGTAACGGTTATCACGTTCGCCACACATTTGAAATATCCTCGATTTGAGCACGGACAGAAACATTGTTTTGGAGAATATTTTTCTGTGGAATACATTTTTTAAAAGTAGCCCCAGGTTCCTTGTATCTTGATCGATGGGCATTTTAACTCACTCTCCTAAAATACAGTGTGTGTAAAATCAGATAGGGGATAAAAGTTCATCAATGATTAAAGTTCCTTAACTCATTAAAGTTCAGTTCTTGAATTTTCCATCAATTCATTTCATAAACATAATTGAAGTGTGTGAGAGAATTAATAATGGGCTTTAATCGTTAAGGACCCCATTACTTTATGTTATACACCCAGGTTACACACTCTCTTGCTTCTGAAAGAGTTGAGGTCCATGTGGGGGTGATTGGGCACATCTTTCCCCACATTACAAGTGTGTCAGGAAACCAACCATCCAAAGCCCTTTCATTAACCACAGGGGTTCCCGCAATTGTCTGGTCTCAAAGCGGTTTTAGTCCTTGTCAATATCTCTTGTCCATTTCCCGATGTTTCCCGATTCTGTCGGTCTCCCTGGCTCTCTTCAATCTGTGTGTGGCCACCTACGAATTGGATTTCAATGAATACCTGTGTTTGTGTTTTCAATAACAACAGAAAATGTTTCTTATATATTTCTTATGTTCTCTCCAAATCCTCGATATCCTTCCTAAATTGTGGTGCCCAGAACTGTAAACAGGATCCAACTGAGGACTAAGCAGGGATTTATAAAGCTTTGGTGTAAGTTCCTCACCAGTGTAATCTATTTCACGTTATAAAGCCAAGGGTCCTGTATTCTTTTTTAATAACCTTATCAACTTGTCTGCCCACCTTCAAATATTGCTGTGTGTAAATCTCTCGGTCACTCTGTTTCTGCATCCCCTTTAAAACAACACCATTTAGTTGAAGTTTCCAAAGATCACCACCGTGTGTTTCCCAGACCTGACACAGAGGGACATAGGAACAGGAGGAGACCATTTAGCCCCTCGAGCCTGTTCCACTATTCAGTGAGATCATGGCTGATCTGATCTTGGCCTCAGCTCCACTTCCCTGCCATCTCCGCCTAACCCTTGACTCCCATTACGTTCAAAAATCTGTCTACCTCCACCTTAAATATATTCAATGACCGAGCCTTCACAGATCTCAGGGGTAGAAATACAAAGATTCACGCCCCTCTGAGGGAAGAAATTCCTCCTCATCCCCATTTTAAATGGGCAACCCCTTATTCTGAAACTATGTCCCCTCGTTCTAGATTCCCCCACGAGGGGAAACATCCTCTCTGCATCTACCCTGTCTAGCCCCCTCAGAATCTTACACCTTTCAAAGATATCATCTCTCACTCTGCTAATCTCCAATAGGTAGATCCCAACCTGTTCAACCATTCTTCATAAGACAACCTTGTGAACCTTCTGTGAAATGCCCCCAATGTAAGTTTATCCCTCCTGAAATGAGGAGAGCAAAACTGTACGCAGTACTCCAGGTATGGTTTCACCTGTGCTCTGTACAGTTGTTGCAGGACTTCCGTACTTTTATATTCCATCCCCCTTGAAATAAAGGCCAACTTTCCATTTGCCTTCCTAATTACTTGCTGTATCTGCATGCTAACTTTTTGTGATCAGGAAGGCCAATGGTATCTTGGCCTTTATTGCAAAGGGGATGGAGTATAAAAGCAGGGAAGTCCTGCGACAGCTGTATAACGTATTGGTGAGGCCACACCTGGAATACTGCATGCAGTTTTGTTTTCCATATTTACGAAAGTCTATACTTGCTTTGGAGGCAGTTCAGAGAAGGTTCACTAGTTTGATTCTGGAGATGAGGGGGTTGACTTATAAGGAAAGGTTGAGTCGATTGGGCCTCTACTCATTGGAATTCAGAAGAATGAGAGGTGATCTTATCGAAACGTGTAAGATTATGAGGGGGCTTGAGATGGTGGATGCAGAGAGGATGTTTCCACTGATGGGGAGACTAGAACTAGAGGGCATGATCTTAGAATAAGGGGCCACCCATTTAAAACTGAGATGAGGAGAAATTTCTTCTCTCAGAGGGTTGTAAAACTGTGGAATTCCCTGCCTCAGTGAGCTGTGGAAGCTGGGACATTGAATAAATTTAAGAGAGAAATTGACAGCTTTTTAAATGATATGGGGATAAGGGGTTATGGGGAGCTGCAGTGAAATGGAGCTGAGTCCATGATAGGATAAGCCATGATCTTATTGAATGGCGGAGCAGGCTCGAGGGGCCGTATGGCCGACTCCTGCTCCTATTTCTTATGTTCTTCTGTAAAAGGACTCCCAGATCCCTCTGCTCCACAGCATTTTGTAACCTCTCCCCATTTACGTAATTATTAGCTTTTTTTGTTTTACCGACCAAAGTGAATAACCTCATATTTCCCACATTATACTGCAGCTGCCAATTTTTTGCTCACTCACTGACCCTATCTATATCGCTTTGCAGATTGTTTGCGTCCTCCTCACAACTTGCTTTCCCACCATGTCTTTGTATCAGCAGCAAATTTGTCTACATTACAAACATGCAGAGCCCAGAACAAATTATTTTGCACCCTGGCGATGTTTTCCCATTGCCTTTGAAGGCGTATTACGCAGATTACCCAGAATGAAACCGTACATTTAAGATTTATACTATGAGGGAAAATTGCACCTTATTTTATTAGTTCGAGGTGTTTCATTAATTGATTTGACATGCTGTATTTGTTTGAGGTGCTGTGGAAAAATGGATCCTTACTCATTGCTGACTCTAAGTTAGAACAAATGAGTGTTCGACAGTAAAATGAGCACTGCACTTTAATTGAGAATTACATATCCAGAGTTATAGTAGGTAGCCGCACACCGCAGTGAAGTAGAGCAGACCCGAGAGACTCAGCTAACATTTGGAAAGTAATCACTGAATTAACACAGAAGAGTGCAAAACATTCATCAGAACAATGTACAATCAATACAATGTGTCTGATTGTGTTTGAAGGAACACGGCCATTGGAGAGAGAGCATCATTTCCAATTACATTATATAATAAGTCTGATCAACATTTTCCAGTTTTGGGACGTTTAGCTTCAATTTCGGAATTTTGCATTTAAACATATTCTATGTCATGAGGGACTCAAATCAGCGGCCGTAATGTGTTTGTTCAAACTACAGAAACTAATTTCAACTCTGTTGCATCTTGACTGTCCCAGTGGGGAGCCCACAGGATATAATTGAAAGGCTCCAGGAATATTTCAGAGTTTAATTCAGAGAGATTGCCGAAAGCATGAAGAGGCAGCATCGCTTTACACAGAAAATGCCTAATACGTCCTTACTACAGAGTATAAATACACATGAGGCCCATGCTTGAGAGAAGGTCAGTCTGTGACCTGTCCTTTATTCCTTCGCACTCAAGTGATGAAGGTGGGTGGAGCTTCCCCTTTTATACCTGAAGGTCCAAGTTAGGTGTATCTCCCATCGAGTGGTCAGTGTTCTCACGGTGTACAACTTAGGTCAGTTTATACATGGGTTACAATGCTGGTTGAATACATGACATCACCTCCTACTCCAAAGTCTTATTGGGATCACAGGTTGAGTCTCTCTAGTGGTTTACGCTCCCTTGTAGAGCGCCTGAGTTGGGGCTCCAGTTGTTGGGCGCTGGCCTGAGCGTCTGCTGTTTGCAGTGCTCAGGCCTGTCCGGACTGCCCACAGTGACTGGGCTCTCCTCCCTTTGGTTCCGGTGTTCGGTCACCTGTGGTGGAGTGAAGTCTATATCGTTCTCTTCCTCTCCTTCTTCTATGGGGTTGCTGAACCTCCTTTTTGTATGATCCACATGTTTGCGGCAGATTTGTCCATTGGTAAGTTTAACTACCAGAAACTTATTTCCCTCTTTGGCAACCACAGTGCCTGCGAGCCATTTGGGCCCTGCAGCGTAGTTGAGGACAAAAACAGGGTCATTTACATCAATACATCATGCCCTCGCATTCCTGTCATGGTAGTAATATTGTGACTGGCGCCTGCTCTCGACAATTTCTTTCATGTTGGGGTGTATAAGGGATAATCGGGTTTTGAGCGTCCTTTTCATTAGTAGCTCTGCGGGTGGAACCCCTGTGAGCGAGTGTGGTCGGGATCTATAGGCCAACAGGAGGCGTGACAAGCAGGTTTGTAGGGAACCCCCTTGGAATCTGAGCATCCCCTGTTTGATTATCTGCACTGCTCGTTCTGCCTGGCTGTTTGAGGCTGGCTTGAACGGTGCCGTTCTAACATGGTTAATTTCATTGCCTGCCATGAAGTCCTGGAATTCAGTGCTTGTGAAGCACGGGCCATTGTCACTGACCAAGATGTCCGCTAGACTGTGGGCAGCGAACATTGCCCGCAGACTTTCTACCGTGGCAGAGGAAGTGCTTGAATTTAAAATGTCACACTCGATCCATTTGGAGTAGGCGTCTACTACAACCAAAAACATTTTCCCCATGAAAGGACCTGCGTAGTCCACATGAATGCGTGACCAAGGCTTGGCCAGGGGCTAAGGGGGGCTTCCCTGGGCGCATGGCCCAGCTGGGCACATGTGTTGCACCTGCGAACACAAAGTTCCAGATCTGCGTCTATCCCTGGCCACCAAACGTGTGACCTGGCAATTGCCTTCATCGTGACAATGCCCGGGTGCCCATTGTGGAGTTCTCTAATGAACACCTCTCTGCCCATCTGGGGCATGACTACGCGGTTTCCCCACAGTAGGCAGTCGGCTTGAATCGAGAGTTCATCCCTGCCCCTGTGAAATGGTTTAAATTCCTCAGGGCATGCTCTGTACGTGGCTGCCCAGTCCCCATTCAGGACACATTTCTTGACTAGAGACAATAGCGGGTCTCTATTTGTCCAGACTTTAATCTGACGGGCTGTCACTGGTGAGCCTTCGCTTCCGAAAGCTTCAATAGCCATGACCATCTCAGCACCATGCTCGGTAGCCCCCTCAGTGGTGGCAAGTGGGAGCCTGCTGAGTGCATCGGCGCAGTTTTCAGTGCCCGGTGTGTGCCGAATTGCGTAGTCATAGGCAGCTAACGTGAGTGCCCACCTCTGTATGCGGGCCGATGCGTTTGCATTTATGGCCTTGTTTTCGGCCAAAAGGGACGTTAGGGGTTTGTGATCTGTCTCCAGCTCAAATTTCCTGCCAAACAGGTACTGGTGCATTTTGTTTACCACATATACACATGCGAGCGCCTCCTTTTCTACCATCCCGTAGCCCCTTTCTGCCTGGGACAGACTTCTGGAGGCCTAAGCTACCGGCTGTAACTGACCCTTGGCATTGACATGCTGCAACACACACCCGACACCATAGAACGACAGATCGCACGTTAACACAAGTTTCTTACATGGGTCATATAGCGTTAACAGATTGTTGGAACATAACAAATTGCGTGCTCTATTAAAAGCCCTTTCCTGGCTGTCCCCCCAGACCCATTCACGACCTTTGCATAGGAGCACGTGCAGCGGTTCCAGCAGCGTGCTCAATTTGGGAAGAAAGTTGCCAAAATAATTCAGGAGCCCCAAGAATGAACGCAGTTCCGTCGTGTTACGGGGTCTGGGTGCTCTCTGGATCGCTTCCATCTTGGATGCAGTTGGGCTGATCCCGTCTGCTGCTACCCTCATCCCCAGGAATTCTACCTCTGGAGCTAGGAAGACGCACTTCGCAGTTTTCAGGTGCAGACCTACCCGGTCCAATCTGCGTAGCACCTCCTCCAGGTTGTGGAGGTGTTCTTCAGTTTCGTAACCCGTAATGAGGATATCGTCCTGAAAAACCACCGTCCCTGGAATCGACTTGAGGAGGTTTTCCATATTTCGTTGGAAGAGCGCGGCGACCGAGCGAATCCCGAACGGACATCTGTTGTACTCAAACAACCCCTAGTGTGTCGTGATGGTGGTCAGCTTCTTCGACTCACTCGCCAGCTCCTGGGTCAGGTAAGCTGAGGTCAGGTCCAATTTTGAAAAAAGTATGCCACCGGATAGCGTCGCAAAGAGGTCCTCCGATCTCGGTAGTGGGTACTGGTCTTGGAGTGACACCCGATTGATGGTGGCCTTGTAATCGCCACATATCCTGACTGACCCATCCGCCTTGAGCACTGGCACAATCGGGCTCGCCCAGTCACTGAATTCGACTGGCGAGATGATGCCTTCCCTCAGGAGGCGGTCCAATTCGCCTTCCATCTTTTCCCGCATCACGTGCGGCGCCGCTCTGGCCTTGTGTTGTACTGGCCTGGCGTCCGGGTTTATGTGAATCATTACCTTGGCCCCCATGAAAGTGCCAATGCCGGGTTGAAATAATGAGTCAAATTTGTCCAGGACCTGTGAGAATGATACTCGCTCCACAGAGGAAATTGCATTGACATCGCCCCATTTCCAGTTCATGACAGCAAGCCAACTCCTCCCCAATAGTGGGGGCCGTCCCATGGGACAATCCAGAGTGGCAACCTGTTCTCTGAATCTTTGTGGGTCACGACTACCGTGGCGCTGCCTTGCACCGGAATGATCTCCTTGGTGTAAGTCCGTAGCTGTGCGTCAATCGGCGATAATTTTGGCCTCCTGGCCTTGGATGCCCACAACTTTTTGAACTGTTTGATACCCATCAGGGACTGGCTGGCACTCGTGTCTAACTCCATTGATACTGGGATGCCATTGAGGAGCACTTTCATCAATATTGGTGGCGTCCTGGTGTATGAACTGTATACGTGCTCCACATGAACTCGCTGAACTTCAGCTTCCAGCGATTTCCCCCAGTGTGCATTTCTGCAATTTCTGCAGGCATTTTGCTCATCTCTGCAAACTCCGGCTGAATGTATGCCTCCACGCCTCCTGCATGAGTTACGGTTTGAAACTAAAGGTCCCTTTCCAGTCGATCGTCCCTGACTGCCCCTGTTATTGTTCTTGAGTGCACTATTAACAGGTGTTGATGGCCCCATTACTGGCCGTATTGTCCCTTGCAATGGCGTGAATCACTGTTTAGCTTGCCATTGTCTCTGTCGAACTCCCCCTCTGGGTTCGACAACATGTTGGGGCATGCCTGACTGCCCTTGTCTGCCTGGAGAACTGTGTGCTGCTTTAACAATGTTGAATCTCTGTCCCAACCATTCCTTAACACAGTACCTCTCGTCTGTTCTGCTAGTGGCCATGCTCGCGTGGTTTAAATCCCAGTTTCTTGTCGCCATTGATAGGTCCTTACTTCACAGTATAAATGCACACAAGGCCTATGCTTGAGAGTAGGTCAGTCTGTGACCTGTCCTTTATTCCATAGCACTCAAGTGATGAAGGTGGGTGGAGCTTCCCCTTTTATACCTGAAGGTCCAGGTTAGGAGTGTCTCCCACCTAGTGGTCAGTGTTCTCACGGTGTACAACTTAGGTCAGTTTATACATGGGTTACAATGCTGGTTGAATACATGACAATGCCTGCGACATTTTCCATCATTGATAAAATATTCTACGTGATCCTTGCAGTCACTGCTCTTCCTGGTCAGTGATTATATTCATTGACGTTGTGTAACTCTGTGTGTGATCCATATTTGGCCTTGTTCTGTATCTGACAATGTAGTGATGACCATTAAATGATAGGGGCAGTGACATAATTTCAAAAAATCGGAAGTCCACATTAGCCAAATTCCCACTGCTCATTTATGCCATTCCTTTAACAGAAACCGTAACTCTGTACTCTGCAGACATGCAAATTATGAAGTTATTGCTGTTGTTGGAACACTTTGTATACTTGCACCTGCCCTCGGCACGAAAAGCTCTCTTTCTTACTGGGATTCGCTGTCACAACATGGTTGTGAGAGCTGAGAGGCACTGGGCAGACTGCAATATCTGACCGGACTGAATCTGTATTACTGGGACTATCTGTCATTGTACAACTGTATTGAGTGTCGTTCATTGACTGGGGTCGAACATCTGACCATAGTGGCCATGTAATTACTGGAATTCTTTGAGGATACAACGAGCATGGTGGATAGAGGTGTACCGATGGATGTGGTGTATTTAGATTTCCAAAAGGCATTCGATAACGTTCCACACAAAAGGTTACTGCAGAAGATAAAGGTACGCGGAGTCAGAGGAAATGTATTAGCATGGATAGAGAATTGGCTGGCGAACAGAAAGCAGAGAGTCAGGATAAATGGGTCCTTTTCCGGTTGGAAATCAGTGGTTAGTGGTGTGCCACAGGGATCAGTGCTGGGACCACAACTGTTTACAATATACATAGATGACCTAGAAGAGGGGACAGAGTGTAGTGCAACAAAATTTGCAGATGACACTAAGATTAGTGGGAAAGCGGGTTGTGTAGAGGACTCAGAGAGGCTGCAAGGAGATGTGGATAGGTTAAGCGAATGGGCTAAGGTTTGGCAGATGGAATACAATGTCGGAAAGTGTGAGGTCATCCACCTTGGGGAAAAAAAAACAGTAAAAGTGAATATTATTTGAATGGGGAGAAATTACAACATGCTGTGGTGCAGAGGGACCTGGGGGTCCTTGTGCATGAATCCCAAAAGGTTAGTTTGCAGGTGCAGCAGGTAATCAGGAAGGCGAATGGAATGTTGGCCTTCATTGCGAGAGGGATGGAGTACAAAAGCAGGGAGGTCTTGCTGCAACTGTATAAGGTATTAGGAAGGCCGCACCTGGAGCACTGCGTTCAGTTTTGGTCACCTTACTTAAGGAGGGATATACTAGCTTTGGAAGGGGTACAGAGACGATTCACTAGGCTGATTCCAGAAATGAGGGGGTTAACTTATGATGATAGATTGAGTAGACTGGGTCTTTACTCCTTGGAGTTCAGAAGGATGAGGGGTTATCTTATAGAAACATTTAAAATCATGAAAGGGATAGACAAGATAGAGGCAGAGAGGTTGTTTCCATTGGTGGGGGAGACTAGAACTAAGGGGCACGGCCTCAAAATAAGGAGGAGCCAATTTAAAACCAAGTTGAGAAAGAATTTCTTCTCCCAGAGGGTTGTGAATCTGTGGAATTCTCTGCCCAAGGAAGCAGTTGAGGCTAGCTCATTGAATGTTTTGAAGTCAAAGATAGATAGATTTCTAACCAATAAGGGAATTAAGGGTTACGGGGAGAGGGCGGGTAAGTGGAGCTGAGTCCACGACCAGATCAGCCATGATCTTATTGAATGGCGGAGCAGGCTCGAGGGGCTAGATGGCCTACTCCTGTTCCTAATTCTTATGTTCTTATGTTCTTATGTTCTTATAACACGGCGATGAGAATTGTACAGTGTACAGCAAGTGTGGTCCAAAGAAAGTTTTATACCAGTTCAACAGAACTTCACTACTTTTCAACACTATCCGTCTTGAATTAACCCTTGGTGCTCCATTTTCTTTTTATGGATGTATAACCCGCATCACGACCTTTACTGTTTTTTTGTATTTCTACTCTGAGATCCCTTTGCTCCTTGACCTCACTTAGATTCTTATTCTCACGTAGTATTTGACCTTATCTTTCTTACCAAATTACATGACCTCACTCTGTCTGTGTTGGATCGAATTTGCCAATTCAATGTCCAGTCTACAAGATTATTAATGTCTTGTTGTAGTTTGTTGCAGTCCTCCTTAATAATGTCTATCAGCCCCACCCCAATTTGGCCTCATCTGAAAGTGTAGAAATTGTTTTTTTGATTCCAAAGTCTAAATGGACAATTTAAATTGTGAACAGCATTGGTCCCACACTGATCCTCATGGGAGCCCACTTTACACCTTCTGCACTCAGAATAACAGTCCTATATCAGCTTTCTGTCTTGGGGTCAGCTCGCTATACATTCCACGACTTGTCCTCTAACACCGCAAGCTCTGACCTTATTCATTATCCTAATATGTGGTACCTCATCAAAGACTTTTTGGAAATTTCAGTATATTATATCGACCACATTACCCTGGTCTACTCTCCCTGTTACTTCTTCAATGAAATCAAAGAAGTTGGTCAAGCAAGACTTTTGCTTTTGAATCCACGCTGATTATACATAATTATATTTTTGGTTTATAGATATTCTTCTATTCTCTACTTTAGTAGGGATTCCATTATTTTCCTACCACCGAAGTTCCACTGACTGGTCTATAGTTCCCCGGACATGTTCTATCTTCCATCTCAAATATAAGTATTACGTTAGCTATCCGCCATTCCTCTGACACTACACATTTTTCAAACTAATCATTAAATATTTGTAATAGTGCTCCTGCTATCTCTTCGCTGAATTATTTTAAAGTGTATGGATGTAATCCATCCAGACCAGGGGTTCAATCCTCCTTTCATTTGGTTCGTTCATTTAATATTTCTCCTCTTTACTTATTGCAGTTATATAATTTCCCATACATTATTCCACCGTCATGTCCATCTGCCCTGTGTCCCTGGTAAATACAGAGGCAAAGTAATTATTTCATATTTTATGTAATTTTTCCATCGCTTCATGTGATTTAATATTGTTCATCGATTTGTGGCCCTATTCCCATCCGACATTCTTTTTTAAATGAATGTGCCTGTAGAAAGTTAGATGAGCGATTATTTTATCAGCCACCTAATAGTGGGAAGGATAAAGAGGTGTAAATTTAGGTAAAATGCAGAAAGATTCAAGATCTGTCGTGATAATGTGGGACTTCAACGTAAACTGGGAAAATAACCATGCAAAGGGAAAATGCAGGGGAGGATTTCCTGAAATCTGTATTCGAACTTTCTCCATCAGTATGTTTCCAGCACGATGGGGAAGAAAGCAGTTCTGGATCTCGGAAATGGATTAAGTAGAGCATGTTTCTGTGGAGGAGCATTGAGGAAACAGTGATCACAATATCATTAGGTTTAGAGTAGTTATGGAAAAGGAGAAGGTATAATCATGTGTGAAAATACCCAACTGTAGGAGGACTAATTTTTTGAGTTGCAAGGGATCCGGCCCAGGTAGATTGAAACCAAAGATTTCTCAGTAAAACAGTAAATGCACATTGGGAGACATTCAAAAAGGAGATAGATCGGGTAACGACTAGACACGTTCTCATGCAGGGTGCAGAAATAGCATGATAGCTAGCTACAGCTCGGTGGATGAATGAAGATCAACTAAAACACAAAAACGGAAGCTTGTGATAAACTTCAGGCTCATATTTCAGTAGAGAAACAAGCAGAATACAGAATGTACAGAGAAGGACTATCAAAGGAGGAGGAAGTAGAATCAGCAGAAAAACAGGATATTCGCCCATAGTACTTATCTAAGGAAGGACACACTTGCCTTGGAGGTGGTGCAACAGAGGTTCAACAGATTGATTCCTGGGATGAGAGGGCTGTCCTATGATGAGAGATTGTGTAGAATATGCCAATTCAATCTGGGGTTTCGAAGAATGTTGCTTTCACAGGAAAAAATCATTAATGAACCCATTTTCTTCTTTTGCACCATGAAAGAAATGCGAACTGAGGGAGAGCTGATAATTTAATCATCTGTTCTGTGCTCTGCATAAGAACACAAGAACCAGGAGCAGGAGTCCGCTATTTGGCCCTTCGAGCCTGCCTTCTTTTGCACTGAAACAAATTATAACCGTGAGTTTAAATTAGCAGTGCGGGATATTTATCGGGCACCTTTCAATGCTTCACAAAACCATTCCTTTCGCTACGGCCACCCGGGATCGTTTCCCGGTTTGGGAAGTAACTTTGATATCACCGTTTGTAATTGAAGTGGAGTAATTTTATTATGTTAGATGGATGTCCCAAAGCACTTCAGAGTGGTGTCAAAACAAATGAGTTTGCAATTAAAAACACTGAATGTCAGGAGTGGGATTTTAACCCACGCCTCCCGAGGAGACTGCGACCTGAACGCAGCACCTTGGACCGCTCGGCCATCCTGACTGTTCGATGCTTCAGTTACAAGTTATTACTCGGGAAAGTTTCAGACCAGGCGCTTGTTCAGTGTTGCTGGAAGGGCCAGTTATCGGGATATCCTCTCCCCCGGGGTTTTCCTGAGCCTGTGCTCGGTGCACGGGGAGGTTTGGCCCGGTGTCTGAGGTAGCTTGCATCCCAGGGATGAACAATAACCCTCTGAGCTCTGGCACTGGGGACAAGCGAATAATTAATAAGCCGTTTGTGGGTTTCAAATGCAACTTAGATCTGATGGAAGAAACCGATAGTGTTGTTTCGCAGAATGAAAGAAATGCAAAAAGGGACAATCGAAATTTCAATAACTGAACTTTAATAATTAGTGAAACTTTAACCCTTGATGAAGTTTTATCCCCAATCTGATTTTACACACTCTGTATTTGAGTAGATTAGTTTTAAAATGTTCATTGCTCATGCGACAATGTACCCTTAATTGCTTTTGTTCAATTTTATTGCAGACAAGTTTTTGCTTCACAAATAATGTTTCCGCCCAGGCTCGCAACAGAGACCTTTCGCGTGTAAGGCAAACATGATAACCGCTACACTACGGAAACTGCTGCTTAGCTCAGTGCCCAGAGAGAAGTGTTCAGCAACAAGCTGAAATGCTCAATCCCTCTCTCTGCAAAAAGTTCCATTCACAAACAATTCTCTGACCGGAACTGCACCAAACAACAATGTTCTCCTTTCAAAGTAATTAAACTCCCCAATTTCCACATCTACAATTTTAAGGACAAGGACTGAAAGCGCTTTGCGATCAGAAAATTGCCGGAAACCCCTGTGGTTAATGAGAGGGCTTTTGATGGTTGATTTCCGTACACACCTTGTGTTATGTATTTAACCCTTGGCGATCTGTATCACACCACCACCAGAGGGCCGACCTGTTGGAGTCCCAAGGGATTCCAGCATCCATTGGGAGCATGGTATATAAGCACTCTGGAGTCTTATTAAAGGAGCTAATGTCACACTTACTCATTGTTCACAGTACTCAGTTTCATTCTTTATTATGAGGGTATCAATTGGCGACGAGACAATGAACAACCACGCGAAAATGCAAGTAACAGTTGGTATAACTTGATAACAGCACAGCTGGCAATGGTGGCGGAATATATTCGTGCAGCCAAAACGCACAATGACAACCTGGAAATGCACGGCACCGAATCCTCAGGGAAAAACAATTAAAGGCTTTGTCCCTGAATGGGCTACGATCCACCAACCTTGCAGTTAAAAGCTGAACGCACTGATCCATTGCACCACAGAGACTGATAGATGCACATATTGCAAAACATCCCTGTGATATCTTCACATGCACAGCACACACAGCTTCCTAACATGCAGGCTGCTCTCTCGGAACTCTCCGGAAAGAGCCTGTTCTGTTTAATGATTAACTGTACAGTTTCAGTACACAATACGTCCACATCCACAGTGTGGAGCTACAAGCATTACATGCTTCCAGACATTAAAATCCCAAACAAGGGTGTCAGTCAGTTAAATCTTCAGATTGATCTGACCGGGATGGAACTTGTTCACTCTCAGTTGTACTTTTCCCAAATAAAGGGTGGGACATTCATTGTGGATGTGTGGAAGCAGTCTGGTCCCGCACACTGCAGAAACTTCAATGTCACCACCAACCAGCTCTCCCACAACCGGTGTGATCTACCTTCCAGCCTTCCGGTGCCTTGTCTGTGACGAAGTATTCTGACTGTCCCGAAGCCGGTATCCTTTGTCATCAATCGGGTTTTAAGTTGTTTCGGTAATTTTTACCAGCTGGACAGTCGAGGCACAAATTGTAGAGTGGAAAACTTGCGTGGACCCCGGTTTTCTAGTGGTTGATTTTCCTGGTTGTGTCCGTCGGTCGCGGTGGTCCGGTTGATGCCTGTTCCCAAGTCAGTTGGTATTGATGTTCCACTGATTGGTTTTTTGAAGTTCTTTTCTCCGATGTCGTGATGTCTCTTCCTGTGTTTTCTCGCCGTGTGCTCTCGATCTTGATCTTGTTGTTCCAAAGTAATGGTCAGAAAAATAGATTGCTCTTGGCACGATAGGCTCCCAGTTATACTCTGAGAGGCTGCTTAATCTTCGTGCCAAATTTAATGTTTCTTTTGTTTAAGTTTTGCTGCCCATTGATTTTAAGTGGTCTTCTTTGTATAAGTTTTGGCAGACTAGCTAACTGAGACTTGATTAAATGTTTTAATCTGGTGTTGATAGATTTTGGGATGGTGATAATCCTTCTTTATGAACTGATGAACTCTTGTCCATTGTAATAGCACTGCTTTGGCTTCGGGAAGTCTGGGCTGAGCCACATATTTCCATACATGTTGAAAAGGTGTTGGAATATGGATGTGATATTTGGGTCCTGTGGGTGGGGTGGATAATGTTTCTTCCGTGGTCGATTGTTTAAATGCTAATGTTTTCTGGGAGCCTGATTACGGTTAAACAGCTCCCCAAGACAAACTGATTAGCTACAATATCCAAACTCTAAATCCCACCCTTCTGTCACTGCAGCTTTTCCCCACAGGCCCAAACATGCCTTTTAAAATCCCAAACTTGGTTAAGAATTGTAGATTTCCTCCATATGCTTTTTAGAATCCCAAACTTTATGTTTAATAGTCCTAAATCGAATTTCTTTTTCAGTGAGTCCAAACACTGGGGGGTTTCCATGAATTTTGGAATCTACATTGGCAGTCCCTTGGAATCGAGGAAGACTTGCTTCCACTCCTAAAGTGAGTTCTTTGGTGGCTGAACAGTCCTATACGAGAGCCACAGACCCTATCACAGGTGGGACAGATAGTCGTTGAGGGAAGGGATGGGTGGGACAGGTCCTGCTGTCTAAACTTGATTTCTGCATGCACTCGGCGATGAGACTCGAGGTGCTCAGCGCCCTCTCGGATGCACTTTCTCCAGAAGGGTGATCTTGGGTCAGGGACTCCTGGGTGTCAGTGGGGATGTTGCACTTTATCAGGGAGGCTTTGAGTGTGTCCTTGTAGAGTTTCTGCTGCCCACTTTGGCTCGTTTGCCATGAAGGAGTTCCGAGTAGAGTACTTGCTTTGGGAGTCTCGTGTCTGGCATGCGGACTATGTGGCCTGCCCAGCGGAGCTGATCGAGTGTGGTCAGTGCTTCAAAGCTGGGGATGTTAGCCCAAATAAGGCTGTTGATGTTGGTGCATCTGTCCTCCCAGGGGATTTGTAGGATCTTGCGGAGACATCGTTGGTGATATTTCTTCAGCAACTTTAGGTGTCGACTGTACATGGTCCATGTCTCTGAGCCTTACAGGAGGGCAGGTATTACTACAGCCCTGTAGACCATGAGCCTGGTGGCAGTTTTGAGGGCCTCGTCTTCAAACACTCTTTTCCTCAGGCGGCCGAAGGCTGCACTGGCGCAAGGAGGCCGTGTTGAATCTCGTCATCGATGCCTGCTCTTGTTGATAGGAGGCTCCCGAGATATGGGAAGTGGTCCATGGTGTCCAGGGCCGCGCCGTGGATCTTGATGACTGGGGGGTAGTGCTGTGCGGTGAGGACAGGCTGGTGGAGGACCTTTGTCTTACGGATGTTTCGCGTAAGGCCCATGCTTTCATACGCCTCAGTAAATACGTCGACTATGTCCTGGAATTCAGCCTCTGCATGTGCGCGGACGCAGGCCTTGGTGAGGCCTCACCTGGAATATTGTGTACAGTTTTGGTCTCCGAATCTGAGGAAGGACATTCTTGCAATTGAGGGAGTGCAGCGAAGGTTCACCAGACTGATTCCCGGGAGGGCAGGACTGACATGTAAAGAAAGACTGGATCAACTAGACTTTTCTTCACTGGAATTTAGAAGAATGAGAAGGGATCGCAGAGAAACATATACAGGTCTGATGGGATTGGACAGGTTAGAGGCAGGAAGGATGTTCCCGATGTTGGGGAAGTCCAGAACCAGGGGTCACAGACGAAGGACAAGGGGTAAGCCATTTAGGACCGAGATGAGGAGAAACTTCTTCACTCAGAGAATTCTGAACCTGTGGAATTTTCTACCACAGAAAGTTGTTGAGGCCAATTCGTTAGATATATTCAAAAGGGAGTTAAATGTGACCATTACGGCTAAAGGTATCAAGGGTATGGAGAGAAAGCAGGAAAGGGGTACTGAGGTGAATGATCAGTCATGATCATATTGAATGGTGGTGCAGGCTCGAAGGGCCGAATGGCCTACTCCTGCACCTGTTTTCTTTGTTTTTATGTTTCTATGTTTCTATGCAAAGCACAGAAAAAAATGGTTGAAGTATCGACTCTGCCTCAGTTAGCATTTCTTTCATTCTGCAAAAGAAGGTGACGGGTTAATTAATGATGCAATCCCGTGAAAGCAACACAAAAGTTGAACAAAAAAACATACGGTGACTGGCAGGTGACCGCTGCTTCTGACACCCGGTGGGAATGGGCGGGGATTTTAAAGCCCCTTGTATTGTGAAACCTTCATGTAGTCAAACATTTCCGATGTGCTGTATCGACCTCGTGGCGTAACGGTAGTGCGTCTGACCCCAGATCACGTCGAGGTCACTGTTCTTCAGGGTAATTCGGGAATTAATATTTTCTTTGCTGTTTGGCAATAACCAGACCCTTACTCCAAGGTCTGTCTCACTGTTTCCCCGGTGTCAGGCAGAGATACACCTGCTGCCCTCATTTATTTCATGTGACAGGACACAAAAGTTCAAAGTAAACCTGTAGTTGGCCACATATTGCCCTAAATAGTCAGGATGGCCGAGCGGTCCAAGGTTCAGTGTTTAGGTCGCAGTCTCCTCTGGAGGTGTGGGTTCACCTCACACTTCTGACACTTCCTGTTTTTAATCATTAAGTGAAACTCATTGTTTGACACCACGACCAACGCCTAAAAAGTGGGATTTTGCAGTCCACCTGCTCGCTTAACACTTCCGTCTGACCTGGTGCTGAAAGTGGAGATGTTTCCGCAGTGTAGCGGTTAACATGTTCGCCTCACATGTGAAAGCTCACCAGGCGGGATTATTTTCTGGAACTTTCTCCTCATGCATGCTCAGGGGCGAGTTTGTTCTCCTGTGAAATGTCATAAGATCATAAGCAGTGAGGATTAGGGGCCGGAGTCGGCCATTCGGCCCCTCGAGCCTGGTCCACCATTCAAGAAGATCCTGGCAGTTCCTCGACAGCAAGTTTAAACATCTGAGGCGAAGCTGTAATCAACGACAAAAAGGTGCATTTTGCAGAAGCCCAGCTAAATCAGTCAGTAGAGCATGAGATTCTAAATCTCAGGGTCAGAGGTGCGAGCCCACGTTTGGTGATTATTTTTCATCGAATTATATAATCAGAAGTTTACAGCACGGAAGGAGGCCATTTCGGCCCATCGTGACCGTGCCGGCCAGTAACAGGCTCTCCAGCCTAATCCCACTTTCCAGCTCTCGGTCCATAACCCTGCAGGTTACGACACTTCAGGTGCACATCCAAGCACTTTTTAAATGTGGTGAGAGTTTCTGCCTCTCCCACCCTTTCAGGCAGTGAGTTCCAGACCTCCACAACCCTCTGCGTGAAGAAATTTCCCCTCAAATCACCCCTACACTTTCTACCAATGACTCAAATTTTATGCCCCATGGTTGTTGACCCCTCTGCTAAGGGAAATGGGCCCATTCTGTCCACTATATCAAGGCCCCTCATAATTGTATACACTTCAATGATGCCTCCCCTCAGCCCACTTTTTTTCCAAGAAAAACAACCCCAGCCTATCCAATCTGTCCTCATAGCTAAGATTCTCCACTCCCGATAACATCCTCGAAATCTCCTCTGTAAGTCTCCAGTGCAATCACAGTCTTCTTCCTGTAAAGTGGTGACGAGAACTGCAGGCAGTACTCCAGCTGTGGCCTAACCAGTGTTTTATATTCAAGCATAATCCACCTGCTCTCTTATTCTAGGCCTCGGCTAATAAAGGCCAGCATTCTGTATGTCTTCTTAACCAGCTAATCCACCTTGCCTGCTACCTTAAGGGATCAGTGGACATGCACTCCCAGGTCGCTTTGTTCCTCTACAATTCTCAATGTCCTACCATTTAATGTTTAATCTCTTTCTATTGTGTCTGTAAGCACTCAAGTAATGACTCCATGAGGCAAGGTATTGTACTTGAACTGTGGTGACCTGAGTCCATTTATTGCAGCTCCTGAGTGAGGGGACATTATGGTGAGCTCCGTTTTATACCTAGTTACCTGTCGTGTACCGGCGACCACAAGATCTCCACCAGTTGCACCCTCTGGTGGTACAGGCATCGTATATACAGTGTGAAGATACATCCAGTAGTCTTATGTAACTGTACATTGTGTGTACAGGGAGTATACTTATATTAAACAGACACAACATCACTCTCCCCAAAGTCTTGTGCCACTGGCCTTTGCATTGTGTGCTCTGGCCCGAGACTTGAGTGCCCAAAGCCCTTGCACCTTGTCGATGCTTTGGCTTGGTTCTCTCCCTGTGGACCCGCAAGTCCTTATTGCCACGACATTGGGAAATGTTCAGCAGTGGATGGTTGGAGGTTGCAGTGGGGGTTTAGTGGGTTCTGGGTGTGATCCATGTGTGTCCATGGCTTCATACATCCATTCCCCCCCCGCACCCTCCCCCCCCCATACATAGACCATGTGTGTGGCTCAACACCTGCATGTGCAGACCTGTACAGACAGAAAGAACAAAAAAAACATCGGATTAGTTACATCACTGTTTGGGTTCTACAGTAGTGGAACAAGTACATTTTACAGGTAAGGTACATACGTGGTATCAAAGTCTTGCCCCTGGGTTGTGCAGGTGCAGGTGGGTGAGGACACTAGTTCCAGAGTAACCAGACTGTGTCCAGGTTGTCTGATGGTGGCGCTGTGTCCCCTGTCAGCTGGGTGGGCTCAGATCGCTCACCTGGCTGAGTCTCAGAGCCTTTGCCGTTGCCTAGTGATGGGCAGAGCCACAGGAGCGTGTGGCCTCCCTGTCCTCCTTTGAAGGGTGCGGTGTCTCCCTGCTGCTCTTCAGCGATAGTGGGAGCCTGGTCATCCCAGGTCCCGTTGGGAGGGCAGGAGGGTGATATCCGCTCGCTCCCAGTACTGGCCCTGGTGGCCAGAGAGGTGGAGCCGATCGGGGGCAGGGTACCGGTCGTGGTGCCTTTGCCGTCCGCTGATCACTGGCCCTGCAGCTGGTATGCTCCCTCTGTGTGTGGCCACACTCCCTGGGGTATCACATTGGTCCCGGAGGGGCAGGCTTCATGGTCGCTGGACCTGGGTGCTGACGGGAGGTTGCCCTTGGTTTTGTCGGCATGCTTGTAAATCCCAGCATCGCACGTCATCACTTCGTTTACTCTCACAATACATTGGTTCTGACCGCAATTGCCCGACTTATCATGATTCGTTACATTTACAAACTTGAAATTGTCAGTTACATCTTTTACATTTGTATCACCATCATCGCTGTATAAAGAGTGGAACTGTCCCTTTAATTGTGATGGGTTGCCGGTCTCCTTTAAGAGGGTCTTTCAATTTTTACCCCAATCCTGTTCGCCGTTCGGCATCACGTGTTGCTCCCTTTTGGTCTGGCTGCCGCCATCTTGACTTCAGGCCCTTCATCTCGTGGTCCAGACGCCATCTTCTTTCTCTCCATGAGGTAGACTGCGGTGATCCTTTTCTTCCCAGGCTCTGCCACGGAAGACAGGAAGTTATCTTCTGCGTGAATTTTCTTCTCCGGAGTCCTGCCACTGGAGCCTGGAAGGTGAGGTCTGGTTGTTTGGGCTGGATCATCTCGCCGTTGGGTTGAGCGGTCTGTGTCGTCGCCTCACAGTCGCGTTGGGCGGTTGGTTTTTCAGGTGTTGTGCTAGATCCAACTTCGGGGCCATGGGGGATGTCGATCGCTGGAGGTTGGAGCTATTCCCAGCTCCAAGTGATCTTTTTCATCCATCTTCTTCCTAATAGCTTTGGACCATCCCCAGCAACGATCCACAAATGTAACCTGTGCATCTCGCCGCCATGGGACACCTGGACATCCACGCTGCCAACGACTGGGATGTATCGTTTGTGTAGGTGAGCAGTTTCACTTCGATCGGGATCATTTTAGGTCGTTCGATTGGATTGTCCCAGAGTTTCTCAAAGGCCGCCTGATTCATCAGTGACTGGCTCGCCCCTGTGTCCATCTCCATCGTGACTGGAACATAGTTGACTTCAACTTCCATTTTCACCGGGGAACTCTCGGTGGTGCAGGTTAACACTACGTACACCTCATCGTCGCTGGACTCCGGATGATCAGCCAACTCTTCATCGACTCGGTGAGTATGATTTCTCTTGCATATTCGCTGGAGGTGGCCCTTCATGTTACAGCCTTTGCAAGTATAGTCTTTATAGCGGCACTGGTGGGCCCTGTGATTTCCTCCACAGCGCCAGCATGGGGTTGGCCGGTTGGCCACATGTGGCGGACTCAGGATTGTGGGACTCGGGGTTCTGTTCTCTCTTCCCTGAGAGAGACTGCTAGCAGCAGCCCTGCCTCTAAAAGGCACCTTTCGGTTCACAGTACTTGCCGGGTTAGAGTCCTGGGGGTGAGACATCCACTTGGAATCGCAGGCCGAGATCATGAACGCCTGGCTCACGTTAATTGCCTTCTGCAGGGTGACCGTGGTGTCCGCAGAGAGCAGCCTGTGGAGAAGGCCCTTGTGACCGATTCCAATAACAAAGATGTCCCTTAGTGGTGAGGTGAGGTGATCACTAAAATCACATGCTGCAGCCAATCGTCTCAGGTCTGCAGCATATTTTGCGATTTCTTGGCCTTCGGATCCACCGGTGGGGAGAGAACCGGTGTCTGGCTGTGAGGATGCTCTCTTTAGGTTTGAGCTGTTTCTGTATCAGCGTTACGAGCTCAAGATATGTTATTGTCGTCTCTGGGACTAGCAGGTCCCTGACAAGGCCATAGACGGTGGGCCCACAACTACTGAGCAGGATAGCTCTGCACTTATCAGCCAGCGAGGTCGGGTCGTCTCCCCCCATGTCATTTGCAATAAAGAAGTGTTCAAGCCTTTCCACAAAGGCCTTCCAATCTTCCCCATCGGCGAATTGTTCAAGCGTGCCAAGGTTAGCCATTGTCACATGGAAATTCGTATTCTCGTCACCAGTTATTGTGTCTGTAAGCACTCTCGTAATGACTCCACGAGGTAAGGTATTGTACTTGAACTGTGGTGACCTTAGTTCACTTATTGCAGCTCCTGAGTGAGGGTACAGTTCTGTGAGCTCCCTTTTATACCTGGTTACCTGTTGTGTACAGGTGACCCCGAGGTCTCCACCAGTTGCACTCTCTGGTGATACAAGCATAGTGCACACAGTGTGAAGATACATCCAGTGGTCTTATGTAACGGTACATTGAGTGTACAGGGTGTATACTATTTTATACATGCACAACAAAGATCATCGGTTAATTAATGGTGTTTTCCCGTGAAAGCAGGATAAAATTTATCAATGATTTAATTTCTGCATTTGGAAAGACATGGGTTAATCACGGATAGTCAGCATGGGTTTGTTCAGGGAAGGTTTTGTCTGACTAACTTGATAAAATTTTTTGAGGAGGTAACCAAGTGGATCGATGAGGGCAGTGCGTATGATGTAATGTATTAGGATTTTTGCAAAGCTTTCGCCAAGTTCCCACATGGAAGACTGGTCACGAAAGTAAAAGCCCATGGGATCCAGGGCAAAGTGGCAAGTTGGATCCAAAATTGGCTCAGAGGCAGGAAGCAAATGGTAATGTTTGATGGGAGTGTTTTGGACTGGAAGGATGGTTCCAGTGGGGTTCCACAGGGCTCAGTGCTTGGTCCCTGACTTTTAGTGGTAACATCAATGATCTAAACTTAAATATAGGAGGTATGATTAAAACGTTTTCAGGTGACACTAATTTAATCCAGAGAAGTGTGAGGCTGTGCATTTGGGGAGGGCAAACAAGGAAAGAAACACACATTAAATGGTCGGATATTGAGAAGTGTGGAAGAACAAAGGGACCTTGAAGAGCATGTCCACAGATCCCTGAGGGTAGCAGGCCAGTTGGATAAGGTGGGTAAGAAGACGCACGGAATGCTTACATTTATTGGCTGAGGCATGGGATAGAAGAGCAGGTTGGTGATGCTTGAAATGTATAAAACACTGGTTCGGCCACAGCTGGAGTATTGCATGTAGTTCTGGTCACCGTATTGCAGTAATTATGTGATTGTACGAGAGGGTACAGAGGAGATTTACGAGGATGTTGCCAGGTGTGGAGAATCTTAGCTGTGAGGACAGATTGGATCGGCTGTGTTTGTTTTCATTGGAACAGAGGAGGCTGAGGGGAGACAACATTGAGATGTATAAAATTATGAGGGGCGTAGATATAGTGGATAGCAGAGGGGTCAAAAATCAGGGGGCATATATTGAATGTAATTGGTAGAAGGTTTAAAGAGGATTTGAAGGTAAAATTCTTCATGCAGAGGTTTGTGGGGGTCAGGAACTCGCTGCCTGAAAGAATGGCGGAGGTAGATACCGCAAGTAAAAAGTATTTGGATGTGCATCTGAAGTGCCGTAACCTGCAGGGTTATGGACCCAGAGCTGGAAAGTGGGATGAAGCTGGATCGCCTCTTGTTGGCCGGGGTGGAAGTGATTGGCCAAAATGGCCTCCTTATGTGCTGCAAACTTCTCTCAATCGATAATTCTATGAAAAATGTAAATGTCCAATGTGGGTGTCGAAACCACGACCCAGAGATTAAAAGTCTTATGTTTTACTGACTGAGCTCGCCAGGCTTCTGCCAAACATACCGTTCTCTCACTGATTGCAGACAGGCGCATGTTGGCTCTGCCCCAGATGTTTAAACTTGCTGTCGAGGAACTGCCAGGATCTTCTTGAATGGTGGACCAGGCTCGAGGGGCCGAATAGCCTATTCCGGTCCCTAATTCTTACATGCTTATCATCTTATGAACTTTTCACAGGAGAACAAACTCGCCCCTGAGCATGCATGAGGAGAAAGCTCCAGAAAATATTCCCGTCTGGTGAGCTTTCGCGTGTGAAGCGAACGTGTTAACCGCGACACTGCGGAAACATCTCCACTTTCAGCACCAGGTCAGACGGAAATGTTAAGCGAGCAGGTGAACTGCTGAATCCCAGTTTTAAGGAGTTGGTCGTGGTGTCAAACAATGAGTTTCGCTTAATGATTAAAAATAATAAATGTCAGAAGTTGGATTCAAACCCACACCTCCAGAGAAAACTGCGATCTAATCACAGCACCTTAGACCGCTCGCCGGTGTGTGTGGCCACCTGCAAGTTGATTTGGAAGTTGTGTGTCCTGTCACATGAATTAAATGAGGGCAGCAGGCGTATCTCTGCCTGACACCGGGGAAACAGTGAGACAGACCTTGCAACAAGGGTCTGGTTGTTGCCAAACAGCAAAGAAAATATTAATTCTGAAAGAACAGTGACCCCGACGTGATTTGAACACGCAACCTTCTGATCTGGAGTCAGACACGCTACCGTTGCGCCACGAGGCCTACACAATGTGTTTGAGATGTTCCTCTATATGAAGCTTTCACAATACAAGGGGCTTTAAATTCCCCGCCCATTCCCAGCAGGTGTCAGAAGCAACGCTCACCTGCCAGTCACCGTATGTTTTTTTCTTAAACTTTTGTGTTGCTTTTATGGAAAAGCATCATTAATAAACCCGTCACCTTCTTTTGCACAATGAAAGTAATGCTAAATGAGGGACAGTCGATACTTCAAACATTTGTCCTGTGCTTTGCGGAGCGGGCAGGGAAGTGGACCTGAGTCCATGATCGCATCGATCATGATCGTATTAAATGGTGGAGCAGGCTCGAGGGGCGTATGACCGACTCCTGCTCCTATTTCTTTTGTTCTTATGTTCTTCAGCATGTTGACCCATTTCACACACTGTATTGCCGATGTCACCAGGAATCTGGGGCAACTTTTGTCAAATTTAACAGCACCAGTTATTCATTCCGTGCAGAGAAAGTAGAATCAGTCGTGAAGATAAAATCCCATGGTGATCATTTTCAGATTCAACGCAGTAGGATTTCAAATAAAGTGAAAGAATTTTACAGTGAAAAGATTTGGAAGTTTTACTTGTATTTGTGTCTTTAATTAAACTTTGTGACGTCTGACTCCCGTTCATGCCTCTGCTGAATAAGAAAGGAGGGTTTGACGTTGACCAGACTGCACTGCCCCTGATATTTGTGAGATCATCCTTTATATTCAGTGGTTTCTCGCCCTTTGATGGGCTGCAGTGTGGCGGATATCACGTTGGCCTCACACGCGAAAGTTCCCGGTGGATCCGTTTTCTCTCACTGAAAGTTATCTATTTATTGGTTAAATAAAGAGCAATTCAGGAATAAGGGAGCCTTTCTACCAGGAGAATAAATAGCTAATAAAAACAGCAAATGCTGGAAATCTCAGCAGGTCAGGCAGCATTTTCCAGGAGACTAAACTCTCCTCCGATTGTTCCCTTATAGCAAGTTAAACATAATGTTTCTACCCAGAATCAAACCGGGTACTTTTCACGTATAAAGCAAATGTGATAACCACTGCACTACAGAAACCTCTGGCACAGCAGCCCCAACAGAGGGGAGCTGACCAGTGAGCTCCCTCTGTGCTGATCGGGAATGTGTTGGCTCACCTTAAACAACTTCTGTCCCACACTGAAAACTCTCAATCCTTCTCCTCCGCTGCCCTTTACAGAAATGTCACGGATCACCCAGCCACCGTGTTCACTTCCACATCCTCACAGTGGGGCCACAGAGGCTCCTACCGTCTCCCCGCGATCAGTGAACTCACCCAGTTTGTAAAATTAAACCCCGAACACGTGCCCAGCAAAGGGCAGGAGAAGCCAGATAGTCTGTATGCTCGATCTATCACAGAAAGTATTGGTATTCATGGTGATTACAGCAATTATTAATTGTCTCACAAACCTCAATTATTTTTATGCGATGAATTGATCGAGAATTGAAACCAGTTTAGTGCGCCGGATCTTAATCCCTCGACCACCAGGGAACGGTTATGATACATGTAGATATATTTATATATATTTATATATGAACCTGAATATCAACGGCTCGCTACCTAGACCTCATGGTGCAACGGTAGTGCATCTAACTTTGAGTGAGAGAAATTGTTCCACAGTGATAACCATTTCATCTTTTGTTCCCTTTTAAACACTAGAAACTGAGACAGGGGGAATAAATAGAGAAATAAAAGCACAGGGATAAAGACAAGAGGAAGAGAGAAGGGGAAAGATACTATCCCCACCCAGAACTAATGCAGAAACCCTTCTGCTGCGCTCGGGGTGGCCACCCACAGCCTGGATACACTAACGGGAGAACACCAGCGGCAGGTCGGGGCCATAAAAGGAACGGCGAGCGGCCCTGGGAGCAGCTTGGAGGTCCCGGGAGACTACTCCAGGGAGCAGCGCGAGCTGGTGCAGGAGGGCGGCGGCAGCGAAGTGTGACGTCATCAAGGTCCAGATCGGTGATTGGAGCGTGGGCAGATACAGCAGGAGCGGCGAGATCGGGGCGAAGGAGCGGTGAGAGACTGTAGAGGGATGTGATCGGTGCCCAGCAGAGGCATGAGTTCGGGGCCAGGGGCCCAGAATTAGCACGGGCCAGCCCACTCTGCGATATGTGTGTGCACCAGGTCCGCGCAGCAGAGCTGGTTGCCTGTCGTCTTGGTTAACCCTTGCCATTGGACCAAGACCTCGCTCTGTCAAGCCCGTGTGATGGCTGGGGTGCAACGGCCACCACACGTTAAAAAAATCCACGCACAGGCATCTTCCACCCTTCGGGATGTCGTTCGGATCCTTCATTGAAACACCTGTGAAATCATCCTTTTTCAGCGTGGAAGCAAGTCATCCTCGTTTCGAGGGACCGCCTATGATGATGATGATGATGGATACATTAACGTCCCAACAGCTCATTGACTGCAGGATTGGGACCGTGCGGCGCTTCAGAAGACATGTCGAAAAGGCCAAGTCACTAATTTCGTTTCATGTGCTCCTCCGATCAAGAACAGCAACACACATTAAAAATGCTTCAATGATAGTTACATCTTATCTCCACATTTGCTAAGCAGGTGATGTGTTGGTCTAGGGGTATGATTCTTGCTTCGTTGGTTGTTATTTGAAATTTGCAGAAAGATCCTGGCTTCAAATCCCAGACCAGCCGTGAGATTGCATTGAAATTTTGCAAAGAAGGACTTGTATTTCTGCAGCGTCTGTCAGGAACTCATGATGCCCCAAAGCGCTTCACAGCCGTTGAGTTGCCTTTGAAATGTTGTCATGTGAAGAAAGATGTGCCCAAATCACCTCAACTCTTTGCAAACCAGTTCATAGAATCAAAGAAGTTTACAGCACGGAAGGAGGCCATTTCGGTCCATCGTGTCCGCGCCGGCCAACTCGAGGCTCTCCAGCCTCATCCCACTTTCCAGCTCGAGGTCCATAACCCTGCAGGTTACGGCACTTCAGGTGCACATCCAAGCACTTTTTAAATGTGGTGAGGGTTTCTGCCTCTACCACCCTTTCAGGCAGTGAGTTCCAGACCCCCACTTTCCTCTGCATGAAGACATTTCCCCTCTAAACTTTCGGCCAATTACTGTAAATTTATGCCTCCTTGTTTCCCTCTGCTAAGGGAAATAGGTCCTTTCTATCCACTATATCTCGGAACCTCATCATTTTATACACCTCAATGAGGTCTCCCCTCAAACTCTGTTCCATGGAAAACAAACCCAGCCTATCTAATCTGTCCTCATGGCTAAGATTCTCCACTGCCAGCAACATCCTTGTAAATCTCCTCTGCACCATCTTCAGTGCAATCATGTCCTTCCTGTAATATGGCGACCAGAACTGCAAGCAGTACTCCAGCTGTGACCTAACCTGCCCCACCGACCCCATCTCTTGTATTCTATGCCTCGGCTACTAAAGGCAATCATTCCATATTCCTTCTCAACGACCTTAGCTACCTGGCCTGCTACTTTCAGTGATCTTTGGACATGCACTCGCTGGATTCTGGGGAGGACCCAGCAGATTGGAAAACTGCAAATGTAATGCCCCTATTTAAAAAAGGAGGCAGACAAAAAGCAGGAAACTATAGACCAGTTCGCCTAACATCTGTGGTTGGGAAAATGTTGGAATCCATTATTAAAGAAGCAGTAGCAGGATATAGAAACATCGAAAAATAGAAAATAGGTGCAGGAGTAGGCCATTCGGCACTTCGAGCCTGCACCAACCTTCAATAAGATCATGGATGATCATTCAGCTCAGTACCCCTTTCCTGCTTTCTCTCCATACCCCTTGATCCCTTTAGCTATCAGAGCCACGTCACCCTCTTGAACATATCTAACATCTGGCATCAACAACTCTGCTGCAGAGAATTCCACAGGTTAACAACTCTCTGAGCGAAGAAGTTTCTCCTCATCTCAGTCCTAAATGGCTTACCCCTTATCCCATATACTCCGACCCCTGGTTCTGGTAGTCCCCAACATCAGGACCTGTCCAGTCCCGTCAGAATTTTATATGTTTCTATGAGATCCCCTCTCAGTCTTCCAAACTCCAGTGATCTCTCGATCCCTTGATTCCCCGAGACTCGAAAAATCTATCTAACGCAGCCTTGAATATATTCAGAGACTCAGCATTCACAAGCATGTGGGGCAGAAAATTCCAAAGATTCATATCCCTCTGAGTGAAGAAATTCCTCCTCATCTCTGTCTTAAATGGCCGACCCCTTAACCTGAGACTGTGGCCCCTGGTTCGAGACACTCCAGCCCGGGGGAAACAACCTCTCAGCATCTACCTTGTCAATCCCCTTCAGAATATTGTGTGTTTCAATGAGATCACCTCTCATTCTTCTAAACTCTGGAGAGTATCGGCCCATTCTACACAATCTCTCAACTTAAGACAGTCCTCTCATCCCAGGAATCAATCTGGTGAACCACTGTTGTACCACCTCCCAGGCAATTATTTCCTTCCTCAAATAAGGAGACCAAAACTGTGCACAGTACTCCAGGTGTGGTCTCACCAGGGCCCTGTACAATTGTAGCAAGACTTCCTTACTCTTGTACTGTGGGCTATATATTAGGTACTATGGGCCGAGTGCCCTGTTTTTTGGCTGTTTCGATGGTTGTATAAAAAGTTATTAAAATTGACAGTTGCTCGGGAAATATATTTGTATTTCCTGCAGTGTACTCCTTACGCTTCAAGGGCTAGATTTTCCCCAAGCAGTTTTGTCGGCGCACTGACCTCAAGCGCACCGACTTTGCGCGCTGGAAAAGGCTCGCGGAAAAACTCGCCCCATCCTGGCCGCTGTGTACAGTCCCCGGAGTCCTGGCGTGGCGTCGATGGTGAAGTGGGGGGCGGAGCCAAATGCCTGCGCTGAAAACACTGCTGACACCTTCGCACATGGGCAGTAGGGAGAGAAAACTTGGCACTCTGCCATTTTTAAACAGTGTCAAACCCGATGAAAAGCACAGCAGCTTCTCAGCTTCTCCGGTCGCTCGGCGGGCTCTCCCCCTGTCCCTCCCCGATAAAACGCACAGCTCCAGCAGCTGCAACTTCTCCGGTCCACAAGCTCACACTTCTCCGGTGTGTAGAGGCAGTATTTCCCCTTCTCTCTTCCTCTTGTCTATATCCCTCGGCTTTGTTTTCTGGATTTATTCCCCCGGCCTCACTTTATGTGTTTAAAAGGGAACAAAAGATGAAGTGTGTGACACTCAGGAACAATTTCTCTCACTCAAATATATCTATTTAGTGAAGTGAAATAAAGAGCAATTGAAGAATAAGGGAGAAGCCACTGTCACCCTTTTGACAGGAGAATAAACTCGCCCATGGCTGTTCATCCACAGAAAGTTTAAACATAATCTTCCTGCACGGGATCCTTCCGCGCGGAAAGCAAACGTGATAACGGCTCCACTGCGGAAACCGCTCTGACCAGAAGTACAGCAGAGTGCAGCTGACCAGTGAATGCCTTCTGTGCTGATCGGGAATGTGTTGGCTCACCTTAAACAACTTTTGTCCCTCACTGACAGCTGTCAATCCTTCTCCTCCGCTGCCCTTTACACAAACATGTCAATGATCCCCACCCGCCACCCCACATCCCCATCGTGTTATCTTCCATGTTAGCACAGTGGGGCCGCGGAGACACCTACTCTCTCCCCACGGTTAGTGAACTCAGTCAGTCTGTAAAATTAAAGGGGAACAAGTGTCCCGCAAAGGGCAGGGGAAGGGAGAGAGTCTGTAACCTGGGTTTAATTGTTTGTCAAAGGCTACCCGTCCTGTTGTGTATTTCCAGCAGTTTCCTACTTTCACAGGTGGAGATACCGGGGCTGGACAATGTTCCTTAAATACAATGAGGTCGGGATAAAAGTTCCTCACATACTCAGGGCAAATTAAATGATTGAAGTTCTACAATGGATTAATTAATGATGTTTGAATCAATGAATCTTCTTTTCCACATGAGATGCATGTAACTCTTTCTTCTAAGGTTTTAATTTTGATGGAAGTGCAATTTCCCTGGCCGGAAATCGACCCAGGGCCGCGGTGATGAGAGCGCCGAATCCTAATCACTGGACCACCAGGGAACGCTGCATTGCTGCATCGCTGCATCGTAATGCTTGGTGTCATTATTGTCCTTTTCAATCCACTTGTTTCACAACGAAACACTTCGTAACCGTGATCTGAATTTAACGCCACGTCATTCTTTGAAATCACCTTTAAATGATTGGGTAAAACCACTCCTTGTACCAGCGAAAAACACCTTCGATTCCAGGTCATGGCGGTAACTTCTGTAACAGCTTTTTTCAATTCAAAACCTTATAAAATTGAAGACATGCAGCTAATAAGAAAAAATAAGAATTAATTAAATCACAGTTAAATAACCGATAACCTTTTTCAGGATGAAATAAATATTAATATAGCTACTGAGGGACAGTAGTATCTTTAATCATTCATTTTCTCTTTACATGTGATGAATTTTTATCCCGATCTCATTTACATGCTGTATGAGAAATTGTAAGTCTTTATGACTCAGTTGTAAAACCATTGATTGTGTGTGTGTCTATTCTTGATAGGAGGAGCACTTGAGACCGAAGTTCCAGTTCGATATATGCATCAATAGAATCAATTTTCACCAGTTCCTTTAAACCCAATAACATAATTTATTTTGATTGGAGTGGATGGAGGAACATGATCCATGTAAAAAATTGTTATCATTTTACTTGTGCTGAATGCTCATAAAAGTATTGGAGTGGGAACTCACTGGATAACAGCAAAGCTTGCAATGTTTGCGGAATATATTCGTGCAGCCAAAATGCACAATGACAACCCGGAACTGTGCGGCACCGAATCCTCGGGGAAAAACATTAAATGGCTTCGCCCGGAGATGGGTTTGGATTACCCACCTTTCAGTTACCAGCCGAATGCGCTAAACCATTGCGCCACAGATACACACTGCAAGACATGCAAAACCAGGGTGTCAGTCAGTTAAAGCTTCAGATTGCTCCGACCGGGATCGAACTTATCCACTCTCAGTTGTACTTTTCCAAAGTAAATGGTGGGACATTCATTGTGGATGTGTGGAAGTAGTCTGGTCCCGCACACTGCAGACACTTCCATGTCACCACCAACAAGCTCTCCCACAACCGGTGTGATCTACCTTCCAGCCTTCCGGTGCATGTCTGTGACGAAGTATGGTTCAAAAGTTTTGGACATTTGGTTCCATGGTGAAATGGTGAGCTCTCTTGATTTTAAATCTAGCGATCTGAGTTTAAATCTCGGTGAAACATAAATTCTTGTTGTCCCAGCTGCTGAAAATTTGGGACAAACAAGTGAAAGACACCTGGTGCTGGTGGGCAGTTTTGTTGCCTTTTTAATTGATGCTTGATCTACAAGTCTAGTTGTCAAATTGTGTGCTCAACCGTCAGTTATCTGCTGCAAATCACCGGAGGACAAATCACTTTGTTGTCGAATGCTGCCTTTGTCTGCACAATGTGTGCTGAGATTATCTGTGCAATATGCATTCCGCAGGATGAATAAAAGCAATGCTTTTTGAAATGCAGGCACTGCATGTTTTGCACTCGATAAAACGTTGCATTTTCTTTTCATTAATTTTACATTAATGCATTGCAATGCCAATGCACTTTTTACGTGGCAAGATCGATAATTAGCAGAGCGTAATGAAGACATCGCAAAGTTTCTGTTTAAAGAATGGACTCAGTCGAGAATATTTTGTGGATTTTATTTTTCTGAGACTATTTTCCCTGTGCTGGGGTCACCCTGCGCAGATATGTGAAAAATCTGGTTTTGTTAAAACTCCAGAGACCGCTGGCAGTTCGCTCGGACAAAAGAGCTGTCAGTCATCCATTGACAAAAGAGCTGTCGGAAGGAAGGGGGGCCACTGACAAAGCCACTCTAATTTGTAAAAGCACTTCTCACCTCCATCTCAGAAGGAGACACAGAACAATGAACCCACCAGCCTGGCCAGCCAAGGAGGAGCTGGGTCTTTCCCAACACAAAGGCTCAGAGAGATGCCCAGACTAAGGGCCATCAGCCCAATGCATGGGTGGGATGGCCCATCACTGACTAAGTACCCGTGCTTAGAAACAAAGGGGTTTTAAAGATTGGCGGGATAGATAGGGGTAGCAAGACTCCCAGAAAGACAGGGTCCTTTCCACTTTATTTTTAGCTTGGAGCTTGGTGTGAAGCTTGGAGCTTGCAGCTTGCAGCTTGTGTCTAGAGAGAGCCCTCTCTCCCTCTCGCTCTCGCTCCACCGATCCATGTACCAGAGGAAGGGGCCGCAGTACTGCAGAAGAAGCCACCGAGACTGAAGACCAGTCAGTGACTTCCCACAGCTGAGCTGAGCAAGGAAACGGGCTGCGTGTGGTGTGAACATGGTCGCGAGTGTCCCAAGCCAGTAACCAGATATCCCAAGCTAGCTGGGTAAGGGCTCAGGGTTTTCTCAGAAGTGAAGCTTTCCAGGGCTATTCTGGGGAGGGTAATTCATTGGTAGGGGTGGGGTTAGAATCCACCAGGGAATTACTGCGTGTTACTAGGTTCATTTCTGTACTGTATGTATGTTGTTTGTAACCGGGATTTTATTCTCCACAGAGACAGTGATTTCGTTTAGCAGTGCATGTTTTAGCCATTGTATGTTAGACCAAATAAATATACGACGATTTATCACTGAAGCATCCCTTTCCGTGACTCATTTAATTTACACTCTGAATAATAATTCCCGGATCTAGAACTTTCGTAACGTGGGGGCGATTCAAACCGTCCGTCTGGCAATTGGGCGAGATCACAAACACTGACAATATTTACGAAAGGATATACTTGCTTTGGAGGCAGTTCAGAGAAGGTTCACTGGGTTGACTCCGGAGATGAGGGGGTTGACTTATGAGAAAAGGTTGAGTAGGTGGGGCCTCTACTCATTGGAATTCAGAAGAATGTGAGGTGATCTTATCGAAACGTATAAGATAATGAGGGAGCTTGATAAGGTGGATGCAGAGGGGATGGTTCCACTGATAGGGGAGACTAGAACTAGGGGGCATAATCTCAGAATAAGGGGCCGCCCATTTAAATCTGTGATGAGGAGGAATTTCTTCTCTCAGAGGGTTGTAAATCTGTTGAACTCACTGCATCAGAGAGCTGAGAAAGCCACGACATTTAATACATTTAAGACAGAGATAGCTTCTTAACTGATAAGGGAATAAGGCTTATGTGGAACGGGCAGGAATGTGGACTTGAGTCCATGATCGGATCAGCCATGATCATATTAAATGGTGGAGCAGGCTCGAGGGGCCATATGGCCTACTCCTGCTCCTAGGTCTTAAGTTCTTATGTTCTGAATAGCGACACACAAAAAAATGCTTTGATCATGGTTACACCTGATCTTCACGTTTGTCAAACAGTTGGCTCGTTGGTCTCGGGCTGTGATTCTCTCTTCGGAGTTGTTCATTGAAATTTACGAGGGGTCCCAGAGGAGCCCTGATATTGCTCGCATATTTTGAAATTGCATCGAACTTTTTCAAAGTAGGACTTGCATATCTGCAGCGCCTTTCAGGAACTCATGACGCCCCAAAGCGCTTTACAGCCATTGAGTTATGTTTGAAGTGTTGTAGTTTGGGGAAAGATGTGCCCAGATCACCAAACATGTACCTCAACTCTTTGCAAAGAGTTTGGTGCAAATGATCAGGCGTCTCAGGGGCTTGGACTTTCTTTGAATAAGTTCTGCTTGTACCTGCATTCAAGCTTGAAACAGCAACTGGCCTTCGATCTCACGGGACGTTTGGGGTAGATATGCGTTGCTTTCAATATTTGAAATTTCACCAAGCAAAGAAACGGTGAATCCAACTGTCCCTGTAAGCATTTAGTTCCCGTTTAATCACAGGAATATCCGCAGTCAGGAGCTGAAAAGGAATTCAAACCTAATACCGGCTTCGGGACAATCAGAATACTTCGTCACAGACAAGGCACCGGAAGGCTGGAAGGTAGATCACACCGGTTGCGGGAGAGCTGGTTGGTGGTGACATGGAAGTGTCTGCAGTGTGCGGGACCAGACTGCTTCCACGCATCCACAATGAATGTCCCTCCATTTATTTGGGAAAAGTACAACTGAGAGTGGACAAGTTCCATCCCGGTCGGAGCAATCTGAAGCTTTAACTGACTGACACCCTGGTTTTGGATGTCTTGCACCTTATACTTCCATCAGTCTCTGTGGCGCAATGGGTTAGCGCGTTCGGCTATTAACCGAAAGGTTGGTGGTTCGAGCCCACCCAGGGACGAAGAGTTTAACTATTTTTCCCCGAGTATTCGGTGCCGCACAGTCCCAGGTTGTCATTGTGCGTTTTGGCTGCACGAATCTATTCTGCAAATGTTGCCAGCAGTGCTGTTATCCAATTAGTTCCCACTCCAATATTTTATGAGCATTCAGTTCAAGTAAAACGATAACAATTTTTTACATGGATCATGTTCCATCCAGCCCATTAGAAATAAATTATGTTATTGGGTTTAAAGAAACTGGTGGAAATTGATTCTATTGGTACATATATAGAACTGGAACTTCGGTCTCAAGTGCTCCTCCTATCAAGTATAGACACACACACAATCAATGGTTTTACAACTGAGTCATAAACACTTACAATTTTAAACCATTCTCATACAGCGTGTAAATGAGACAGGGATAAAACTTCATCACATGTAAAGAGAAAATGAATAATTGAGGATACCAATGTTCCTCAGTAATTATATTATTATTTATTTTATTCTGAAGAAGGTTATCGGCTAATTAACGGTGATTAAAAGAATTCTTACTTTTGCACGTTGGCTGCATGTCGTCAATTTTATCAGGTTTTGAATTTAAAAATGGGTTACAATGCTGGTTGAATACATGACCCCAAAGTCTTTTTGGGATCACAGGTTGAGTCTCTCTGGTGGTTTACGCTCTCTTGTAGAGCGCCTGAGTTGGGGCTCCGGTTGTTGGGCGCTGGCCTGTGTGTCTGCTGTTTGCGGTGCCTTAGGCCTATCCGGACTGCCCACAGTGACTGGGCTCTCCTCCCTTTGGTTCCAGTGTTCGGTCACCTGTGCTGGAGTGAACTCTGTATCGTGTTCTTCCTCTGCTTCTTCTATGGGGTTGCTGAACCTCCTTTTTGTTTGATCCACGTGTTTGCGGCAGATTTGTCCATTGGTTAGTTTAACTACCAGAAACCTATTGCCCTCTTTGGCAATCACAGTGCCTGTGAGCCATTTAGGCCCTGCAGTGTAGTTGTGGACAACAACAGGGTATTTACACCAATATATCGTGCCCCCGCATTCCTGTCATGGTAGTTATATTGTGATTGGCGCCTGCTCTCAACAATTTCTTTCATGGTGTGGTGTATAAGGGATAACGGGATTTGAGCATCCTTATCATGAGCAGCCCTGCGGGTGGAACCCCTGTGAGTGAGTGTGGTTGGGATCTATTGGACAACAGGAGGCGTGATAAGTGGCTTTGTAGGGAACCCCCTTGGATTCTGAGCATTCCCTGTTTGATTATCTGCACTTTTCGTTCTGCCTGGCCGTTTGAGGCTGGCTTGAACGGTGCCTTTCTGACATGGTTAATTCCATTGCCTGCCATGAAGTCCTGGAATTCAGTGCTTGTGAAGCACAGGCCATTGTCGCTGACCAAGATGTCCGCTAGACCGTGGGAGGAGAACATTGCCCGTAGACTTTCTACCGTGGCAGAGGATGTGCTTGAATTTAAAATGTCACACTCGATCCATTTGGAGTGAGCGTCTAATACAACCAAAAACATTTTTCCGATGAAAGGACCTGTGTAGTCATCATGGATTCGTGACCAAGGCTTGGCGGGCCATGGCCAGGGGCTAAGGGGGGCTTCCCTGGGCGCATTGCACAGCTGGGCACACGTGTTGTACCTGCGAACACAAACTTCCAGATCTGCATCTATCCCTGGCCACCAAATGTGTGACCTGGCAATTGCCTTCATCATGACAATGCCCGGATGCTCATTGTGGAGTTCTCTGATGAACACCTCTCTGCCCATCTGGGGCATGACTACACGGTTTCCCCACAGTCGGCAATCGGCCTGAATCGAGAGTTCATCCCTGCCCCTGTGAAATGGTTTAAATTCCTCAGGGCATGCCCTGTACGTGGCTGCCCAGTCCCCATGCAGGACACATTTCTTGACGAGAGACAAAAGCGGGTCTCTATTTGTCCAGACTTTAGTCTGACGGGCTGTCACGGGTGAGCCATCGCTTGCGAAAGCTTCAACAGCCATGACCATCTCAGCGGCATGCTCGGTAGCCCCCTCAGTGGTGGCTGGTGGGAGCCTGCTGAGTGCATCGGCGCATTTTTCAGTGCCCGGTCTGTGCCGAATTGTGTAGTCATAGGTGGCTAACGTGAGTGCCCACCTCTGTATGCGGACCGATGCGTCTGCATTTATGGCCTTGTTGTCGGCCAAAAGGGACGTGAGGGGTTTGTGATCTGTCTCCAGCTCAAATTTCCTGCCAAACAGGTACTGGTGCATTTTCTTTACCGAATATACACATGCGAGCGCCTCCTTTTCTATCATCCCGTAGCCCCTTTCTGCCTGGGACAGACTTCTGGAGGCATAAGCTACCGGCTGTAACTGACCCTTGGCATTGACCTGCTGCAACACACACCCGACACCATAGGACGACGCATCGCACTTTAACACAAGTTTCTTACATGGGTCATATCGCGTTAACAGAACAGATTGTTGGAACATAACAAATTGTGTGCTCTATTAAAAGCCCTTTCCTGGCTGTCCCCCCAGACCCATTCGCGACCTTTGCTTAGGAGCACGTGTAGCGGCTCTAGCAGCGTGCTCAATTTGGGAAGAAAGTTACCAAATAGTTGGGGAGCCCCAGGAACAAACGCAGCTCCGTCGTGTTGCGGGGTCTGTGTGCTCTCTGGATCGCTTCCGTCTTGGACGCAGGAGGGCTCATCCCTTCTACTCCTACCGTCATCCTCAGGAATTCTACCTCTGGAGCTAGGAAGATGCACTTCGCCTTTTTCAGTCGCAGCCCTACCCGGTCCAGTCTGCGTAGCACCTCCTCCAGGTTGTGGAGGTGTTCTTCAGTATCGTAACCCGTGATGAGGATGTCGTCCTGAAAAACCACCGTCCCTGAAATCGACTTGAGGAGGCTTTCCATATTTCATTGGAAGATCGCGGCGGCCGAGCGAATCCCGAACGGACATCTGTTGTACTCAAACAACCCTTGTATGTCGTGATGGTGGTTAGCTTCATCAACTCTCTCGCCAGCTCCTGGGTCATGTAAGCTGAGGTCACGTCCAATTTTGAAAAAAGTTTGCCACCGGATAGCATCGCAAAGAGATCCTCCACTCTCGGTAGCGGGTACTGGTCTTGGAGTGACACCCGATTGATGGTGGCCTTGTAATCACCATATATCCTCACCGACCCATCCGCCTTGAACACCGGTACAATCGGGCTCGCCCAGTCACTGAATTCGACTGGCAAAATGATACCTTCCCTCAGCAGGCGGTTCAATTCACCTTCTATCTTTTCCCACATCACGTACGGCACCGCTCTGGCCTTGTGGTGTCCTGGCCTGGCTTCCGGGTTTATGTGAATCACTACCTTGGCCTCCATGAAAGTGCCAATGCCGGGTAGAAATAATGAGTCAAATTTGTGCAGGATCTGTGAGCATGAAACTCGCTCCACAGAGGAAATAGCATTAACATAAACCCATTTCCAGTTCATGACAGCAAGCCAACTCCTCCCCAGTAGTGCGGCACCGTCCCCCGGGACAACCCAGAGTGGCAACCTGTTTACGAATCTTTGTGGGTCACGATTGTCGTGGCAATGCCAAGAAGCAGAATGATCTCCTTGGTGTATGTCCGTTGCTGTGCGTCAATCGGTGATATTTTTGGCCCGACTGGCCTTGTACGCCCACAACTTTTCAAACTATTTGTTACCCATCAGGGACTGGCTAGCCCCCGTGTCTAGCTCCATTGATACTGGGATGCCACTGAGGAGCACTTTCATCATTATCGGTGGCGTCCTGGTGTATGAACTGTATACGTGCTCCACATGAACTCACTGAACTTCAGCTACCAGCGATTTCCCCCAGCGTTCAATTCTGCAATTTCTGTAGGTATTTTGCTCATCTCTGCAACCTCCGGCTGAGTTTGTGCCTCCATGCCTCCAACATGAGCTGTTGTTGGAAACAAAAGATCCCTTGCTAGTCAATCGTCCCTGACTACCCCTGTGACTGTCCTTGAGTGTGTCATTAACAGGTGTTGATGGCCCCATTACTGGCCACATTGTCCCTTGCAATTTTGTGAATCACCGTTCTGCTTGCCATTATCTCTGTCGAACTCCCCCTCTGGGTTCGACTACATGTTGGGGCATGCCCGATTGCCCTTGTCTGCCTGGAGAACTGTGTGCTGCTTCAACAATGTTGATTCTCTGTCCCAACCATTCCTTAACACAGTATCTCTCGTCTATACTGCTAGCGGCCATGCTCACGTGGTTTAAATCCCAGTTTCTCATCGCCATTGATACATCCTTACTATACAGCAGAAATGCACACGAGGCCCAGGCTTGAGAGAAGGTCAGTCTGTGGCCTGTCCTTTATTCCTGAGCACTCAAGTGATGAAAGTGGGTGGAGCTTCCCCTTTTATACCTGAAGGTCCAGGTTAGAAGTGTCTCCCACAAGTTCACCCCCTAGTGGTCATTGTTCTCACAGTGTACAACTGAGGTCAGATTATATATGGGTTACAATGTTGGTTGAATACATGACAATAAGCACTTAAAATTTTAAACCATTCTCCTAAAATACAGTGTGTAAACGAGATAGGGATAAAAGTTCATCACATAGAAACATAGAAACATAGAAAATAGGTGCAGGAGCAGACCATTCAGCCCTTCTAGCCTGCACCGCCATTCAACGAGTTCATGGCTGAACATGAAACTTCAGTACCCACTTCCTGCTTTCACGCCATACCCCTTGATCCCCCGAGTAGTAAGGACTTCATCTAACTCCCTTTTGAATATATTTAGTGAATTGGCCTCAACTACTTCCTGTGGTAGAGAATTCCACATGTTCACCACTCTCTGGGTGAAGAAGTTTCTCCTTATCTCGGTCCTAAATGGCTTACCCCTTATCCTTAGACTGTGACCCCTGGTTCTGGACTTCCCCAACATTGGGAACATTCTTCCTGCATCCAACCTGTCCAAACCCGTCAGAATTTTAAACGTTTCTATGAGGTCCCCTCTCACTCTTCTGAACTCCAGTGAATACAAGCCCAGTTGATCCAGTCTTTCTTGATAGGTCAGTCCCACCATCCCGGGAATCAGTCTGGTGAATCTTCGCTGCACTCCCTCAATAGCAAGTATGTCCTTCCTCAAGTTAGGAGACCAAAACTGTACACAATACTCCAGGTGTGGCGTCACCAAGGCCCTGTACAACTGTAGCAACACCTCCCTGCCCCTGTACTCAAATCCTCTCGCTATGAAGGCCAACATGCCATTTGCTTTCTTAACCGCCTGCTGTACCTGCATGCCAACCTTCAATGACTGATGTACCATGACACCCAGGTCTCGTTGCACCTTCCCTTTTCCTAATCTGTCACCATTCAGATAATAGTCTGTCTCTCTGTTTTTACCACCAAAGTGGATAACCTCACATTTATCCACATTATACTTCATCTGCCACGCATTTGCCCACTCACCTAACCTATCCAAGTCACTCTGTAGCCTCATAGCATCCTCCTCGCAGCTCATACTGCCACCCAACTTAGTGTCATCCGCACATTTGGAGATACTACATTTAATCCCCTCGTCTAAATCATTAATGTACAATGTAAACAGCTGGGGCCCCAGAACAGAACCCTGCGGTACCCCACTAGTCACTGGCTGCCATTCCGAAAAGTACCCATTTAATCCTACTCTTTGCTTCCTGTCTGACAACCAGTTCTCAATCCACGTCAGCACACTACCCCCAATCCCATGTGCTTTAACTTTGCACATTAATCTCCAGTGTGGGACCTTGTCGAAAGCCTTCTGAAAGTCCAAATATACCACATCAACTGGTACTCCTTTGTCCACTTTATTGGAAACATCCTCAAAAAATTCCAGAAGATTTGTCAAGCATGATCTCCCTTTCACAAATCCATGCTGACTTGGACCAATCATGTCACCATTTTCCAAATGCGCTGCTATGACATCCTTAATAATTGATTCCATCATTTTACCCACTACTGAGGTCAGGCTGACCGGTCTATAATTCCCTGCTTTCTCTCTCCCTCCTTTTTTAAAAAGTGGGGTTAGATTGGCTACCCTCCACTCGATAGGAACTGATCCAGAGTCAATGGAATGTTGGAAAATGACTGTCAATGCATCCGCTATTTCCAAGGCCACCTCCTTAAGTACTCTGGGATGCAGTCCATCAGGCCCTGGGGATGTATCGGCCTTCAATCCCATCAATTTCCCCAACACAATTTCCCGACTAATAAAGATTTCCCTCAGTTCCTCCTCCTTAATAGACCCTCTGACCACTTTTATATCCGGAAGGTTGTTTGTGTCCTCCTTAGTGAATACTGAACCAAAGTACTTGTTCAATTGGTCTGCCATTTCTTTGTTCCCCGTTATGACTTCCCCTGATTCTGACTGCAGGGGACCTACGTTTGTCTTTACTGACCTCTTGCTCTTTACATACCTATATGTAAAGAGAAAATTAATGATTGAAGCTAGTAAAAGATCCTCTCGGAATAAGTGATCACAGTATGGTTGAATTTGAAATACAGATTGAGGGTGAGGAAGTAGTGTCTCAAACGAGTGTACTATGCCGAAACAAAGGGGACTATAGTGGGATGAGGGCAGAGTTGGCTAAAGTAGACTGGAAACACAGACTAAACGGTGGCACAATTGAGGAACAGTGGAGCACTTTTAAGGGGCTCTTTCATAGTGCTCAACAAAAATATATTCCAGTGAAAAAGAAGGGCGGTAAGAGAAGGGATAACCAGCCGTGGATAACCAAGGAAATAAAGGAGAGTATCAAATTAAAAACCAATGCGTATAAGGTGGCCAAGGTTAGTGGGAAAATAGAAGATTGGGAAAATTTTGAACGACAGCAAAGAATGACTAAGAAAGCAATAAAGAAATGAAAGATAGATTACGAAGGTAAACTTGTGCAAAGCATAGAAACGGATAGTTAAAGCTTTTACCGATATGTAAAACGGAAAAGAGTGACTAAAATAAATGTTGGTCCCTTAGAAGATGAGAAGGGGGATTTAATAATGGGAATCTATATGGGTAGAGCTGCAGAATACCAAAGGGCAAAAAACGTTAGTGGGAGTTGTGTACAGACCTCCAAACAGTAGTAGTGATGTTGGGGAGGGCATCAAACATAAAATTAGAGGTGCGTGCAATAAAGGTGCAGCAGTTATAATGGGTGACTTTAATATGCACATAGACTGGATTAACCAAACTGGAAGTAATACGGTGGAGGAGGATTTCCTGGAGTGCACAAGGGATGGTTTTTTAGACCAATATGTCGAGGAACCAACTCGGGGGGAGGCCATCTTAGACTGGGTGTTGTGTCATGAGAGAGGATTAATTAGCAATTCTCATTGTGCGAGGCCCCTTGGGGAAGAGTGACCATAATATGGTGGAATTCTGGATTAGGATGGAGAATGAAACAGCTAATTCAGAGACCATGGTCCAGAACTTAAAGAAGGGTAACTTTGAAGGTATGAGGCGTGAATTGGCTGGGATAGATTGGCGAATGATACTGAAGGGGTTGACTGTGGATGGGCAATGGCAGACATTTAGAGACCGCATGAATGAACTACAACAATGTACATTCCTGTCTGGCGTAAAAATAAAAAAGGGAAGGTGGCTCAACCGTGGCTATCAAGGGAAATCAGGAATAGCATTATAGCCAAGGAAGTGGCATACAAATTGGCCAGAAATAGCAGCGAACCCAGGGACTGGGAGAAATTTAGAACTCAGCAGAGGAGGACAAAGGGTTTGATTAGGGCAGAGAAAATGGAGCACGAGAAGAAGCTTGCAGGGAACATTAAGACGGATTGCAAAAGTTTCTATAGATATGTAAAGAGAAAAAGGTGAGTAAAGACAAACGTAGGTCCCTGCAGTCAGAATCAGGGGACGTCATAACGGGGAACAAAGAAATGGCGGACCAATTGAACAAGTACTTTGGTTCGGTATTCACTGAGGAGGACACAAACAACCTTCCGGATATAAAAGGGGTCGGAGGGTCTAGTAAGGAGGAGGAACTGAGGGACATCCTTATTAGTCGGGAAATTGTGTTGGGGAAATTGATGGGATTGAAGGCCGATAAATCCCCAGGGCCTGATGCACTGCATCCCGGAGTACTTAAGGAGGTGACCTTGGAAATAGTGGATGCATTGACAGTCATTTTCCAACATTCCATTGACTCTGGAACAGTTCCTATGGAGTGGAGGGTAGCCAATGTAACACCACTTTTTAAAAAAGGAGGGAGAGAGAAAACAGGGAATTATAGACCGGTCAGCCTGAAATTGGAACTTGATAAAATGATGGAATCAATTATTAAGGATGTCATAGCAGTGCATTTGGAAAGAGGTAATATGATAGGTCCAAGTCAGCATGGATTTATGAACGGGAAATCATGCTTGACAAATCTTCTGGAATTTTTTGAGGATGTTTCCAGTAGAGTGGACAAGGGAGAGCCAGTTGATGTGGTATATTTGGACTTTCAGAAGGCTTTCGACAAGGTCCCACACAAGAGATTAATGTGCAAAGTTAAAGCACATGGGATTGGGGGTAGTGTGCTGACATGGATTGAGAACTGGTTGTCAGACAGGAAGCAAAGAGTAGGAGTAAATGGGGACATTTCAGAATGGCAGGCAGTGACTAGTGGGGTACCGCAAGGTTCTGTGCTGGGGCCCCAGCTGTTTACACTGTACATTAATGATTTAGACGAGGGGATTAAATGTAGTATCTCCAAATGTGCGGATGACACTAAGTTGGGTGGCAGTGTGAGCTGCGAGGAGGATGCTATGAGGCTGCAGAGCGACTTGGATAGGTTAGGTGAGTGGGCAAATGCATGGCAGATGAAGTATAATGTGGATAAATGTGAGGTTATCCACTTTGGTGGTAAAAACAGAGAGACAGACTATTATCTGAATGGTGACAGATTAGGAAAAGGGGAGATGCAAAGAGACCTGGGTATCATGGTACATCAGTCATTGAAGGTTGGCATGCAGGTACAGCAGGCGGTTAAGAAAGCAAATGGCATGTTGGCCTTCATAGCGAGGGGGTTTGAGTACAGGGGCAGGGACGTGTTGCTACAATTGTACAGGGCCTTGGTGAGGCCACAACTGGAGTATTGTGTACAGTTTTGGTCTCCTAACCTGAGGAAGGACATTCTTGCTATTGAGGGAGTGCAGCGAAGGTTCGCCAGACTGATTCCCGGGATGGCGGGACTGACCTATCAAGAAAGATTGGATCAACTGGGCTTGTATTCACTGGAGTTCAGAAGAATGAGAGGGGACCTCATAGAAACGTTTAAAATTCTGACGGGGTTAGACAGGTTAGATGCAGGAAGAATCTTCCCAAGGTTGGGGAAGTCCAGAACCAGGGGACACAGTCTAAGGATAAGGGGGAAGCCAATTAGGACCGAGATGAGGAGGAATTTCTTCACCAAGAGAGTGGTGAACCTGTGGAATTCTCTACCACAGAAAGTTGTTGAGGCCAATTCACTGAATATATTCAAAAAGGAGTTAGATGAAGTCCTTACTACTAGGGGAATCAAGGCGTATGGTGAGAAAGCAGGAATGGGGTACTGAAGTTACATGTTCAGCCATGAACTCATTGAATGGTGGTGCAGGCTAGAAGGGCCGAATGGCCTACTCCTGCACCTATTTTATATGTTTGTATGTTTCTAAATGTGGAAATGGCTGAGACCTTAAACAATTATTTTGCTTCGGTCTTCACAATGGAAGACACAGAAACCATGCCAGAAATTGCTGGTCAAAGGAATGTGGGAAGAGAGGACCTTGAAACAATCACTATCACTAGGGGGTAGTGCTGGACAGGCTAATGGGACTCAAGGTAGACAAGTCCCCTGGTCCTGATGAAATGCCAGGGTATTAAAAGAGATGGCGGATGTTATAGCAATTGCATTCGTTATAATCTACCAAAATTCTCTGTACTCTGCGGAGGTACCAGCGGATTGGAAAGCAGCTAATGTAACGCCTCTGTTTAAAAAAGGGGGCAGACAAAAGGCAGATAACGATAGGCTGCTTAGTTTAACATCTGTAGTAGGGAAAATGCTTGAAACTATCATGAAGGAAGAAATAGTGGGACATCAAGATAGGAATAGTGCAATCAAGCAGACGCAGCATGGATTCATGAAGGGGAAATCATGTTTAACTAATTTATTGGAATTCTTTGAGGATATGACGAGCATGTTGGATAGAGGTGTACCGATGGATGTGGTGTATTTAGATTTTCAAAAGGCATTCGATAAGGTACCACACAAAAGGTTACTGCAGAAGATAAAGATAGGCGGAGTCAGTGGAAATGTATTAGCATGGATAGAGAATTGGCTAGCTAACAGAAAGCAGAGAGTCGGGATAAATGGGCCCTTTTCGGGTTGGAAATCGGTGGTTAGTGGTGTGCCACAGGGCTCGGTGCTGGGACCACAACTGTTCACAATATACATAGATGACCTGGAAGAGGGGACAGAGTGTAGTGCAACAAAATTTGCAGATGACACAAAGATTAGTGGGAAAGCAGGTTGTGTAGAGGACAGAGAGGCTGCAAAGAGATTTAGATAGGTTAAATGAATGGGCTAAGGTTTGGCAGATGGAATACAATGTCGGAAAGTGTGAGGTCATCCACCTTGGGAAAAAAAAACAGTAAAAAGGGAATATTATTTGAATGGGGAGAAATTGCAACATACTGCGGTGCAGAGGGACATGGGGATCCTAGTGCATGAATCCCAAAAAGTTAGTTTGCAGATGCAACAGGTAATCAGGAAGGCGAATGGAATGTTGGCCTTCATTGCGAGAGGCATGGAGTACAAAAGCAGGGAGGTCCTGCTGCAACTGTATAGGGTATTGGTGAGGCCGCACCTGGAGTACTGCGTGCAGTTTTGGTCACCTTACTTAAGGAAGGATATACTAGCTTTGGATGGGGTACAGAGACAATTCACTCGGCTGATTCCGGAGTTGAGTGGGTTACCTTATGATGATAGATTGAGTAGACTGGGTCTTGACTCGTTGGAGTTCAGAAGGATGAGGGGTGATCTTGTAGAAACATTTAAAATAATGAAAAGGATAGACAAGATAGAGGCAGAGAGATTGTTTCCACTGGTCGGGGAGACTAGAACTTGGGGGCACAGCCTCAAAATGCGGGGGAGCCAATTTAAAACCAAGTTGAGAAGGAATTCCTTCTCCCAGAGGGTTGTGAATCTGTGGAATTCTCTGCCCAAGGAAGCAGTTGAGGCTAGCGCATTGAATGTATTCAAGTCACAGATCGATATTTTTTTAACCAATAAGGGAATTCAGGGTTATGAGGAGCGAGCGGATAAGTGGAGCTGAGTCCACGGCCAGATCAGCCATGATCTTGTTGAATGGCGGAGCAGGCTCGAGGGGCTAGATGGCCGACTCCTGTTCCTAATTGTTATGTTCTTATGTTCTTATGTACCAGTATCCCTCAGTAACCATATTATCATTTCTTTAATTCTGCAAAAGAAAGTTATCGGTTCATTGAACATGATTAAATGAATTAATTTTTTCACATTAGCTGCATGTTGACATTTATATAGGGCTATTAGTTTGAAAACTGTGTTGTAAATATTATCTCCCTGACCAAGAATCGAACCTATGTTGCGGTGGTACAAGGGGTGGATTCAGTGAATCATTTGAATGTGATTTCAAGTGGCGTTTACTGTAGTGTATGTAGTCACCTTTAGTAATGACTCCACGAGGCAATGTATGATACTTAAACTGTGGAGACCTGTAGTCATTTATTTGTAGCTCCTCGAGTGAGGACACCAAGCTGTGAGCTGCTTTACATACTGGGTTGCAGGTAACCTTTCGGTCTCAAGCAGCAGCATCCTCTGGTGTAGGTAAGGTGTGTACAGTGTAAGAGTACATTCAGTGTTGCATAGCAGTGTTACAGACATCACACATACACAACAGTTACAATCTTTTTCGGTGTGAATCAAGTGAACTGAAAATGACAATAATATCATGAACTATAATGATGCAGCAGTAAAACGTTCTGTCGGTCCCTGGTTGTCGAGTGGTAAGGATTCAATACTCTCAACGTTGTGTCCTGGATTCAATTCCCACCCTGGGAAGTTGTACTTTTAATTCAAAACCTTATAAAAAAAAGAGTTCATTTATTTTACAGATCTATATGCAAATCATGTATAAAAAATAAGAATCATTGACTTGAACATCATTAATTAATACAAAAATTATTTTGTAAAACTTTTTCCATTTATTTTGCCATGAGCATGTGAGGAACTTTTATCCCGATCTCATTGGGTTTAATTGTGGTACAAATGACGAACCGGGGGCTGGTTTCAGGAAAGGTTTACGTAGTGTAGCCGTTATCATGTTCACCTCCCACATGAAATGTCCCTGGTTTGAGCCTGGGCGCGTGCTTTATTTTAGAATATATTTGCTGTGAAATACATTGAACAAAAGTAGCCCCAGGTTCCGTGTCTTATGAGCAATGAACATTTTAAACCAATCTCCTAAAATACAGGGTGAGTAAAGTCAGATTTATGGTTTGAGTCGGCACAACTAGAGCTTTCTGATCCAGAAGATTCGGGGGGTGCGTTAATTTGGGAGTTTGACGACTTTGAAAGGAACATTTTTGACTTGTGCAGCTTCGGTCAGAGAAATGTTTGTGAATAGATTTTTTAACAGAAAGGGATTCAGAATTACACCTTCTGGCTTAACACTTCTCTCTGGGCACTAAGTTTAGCAGTGATTTCTGTAGTGGAGTGGTTATCATGTTTGTCTCACACACGAAAAGACCCCGGTTCGAGCCTGGGCAGAAACATCATTTTAGAATATATTTGCTGTGAAATAAATTGAAAAAAGTACCCCACGTTCCTTGACTTCTGAGCAATGAACATTTGAAACCAATTTCAAAAATTCAGAGTGTGTTAAGTCAGATAGGGTGTAAAATATCATCTATGATGAAAGCGCCTGAAATTATTACAGTTCAGTTTTGAAGTATTGACTGTAAGTCTGCAAAACAATCCAGGTGGGAATATTGGCCCAAAAATTCCGGTTGGAGGCTTCCCGCGGACAATTCCTTTCCGATCGGTGATGTTTTAATCACCCCACCTCCCACAGAGTTTAGTGAATTGCATGTAATTATTTGAAAAAAGTTTGAATTAAAAAGTTACTTTCCGAACTCGGGCTCCCTCTGTGAATGCCTAACCACGAAACGAGCAGGATACACATTCAATAATTTAATTCCAGACTTCATATTTTCTTTGCTTTTTCACAATAACCAGATCTATGCTCCAAAATCTGTCTCACCGTTTCCCCGGTGTCAGTCAGAGAAGCACATGGGACTGAATCAGTGACTTTGCTTTTTCGACCTGACTTCTGAAGCGCCGCACGGTCCCACTCCGACAATCAATGAACTGTTGGGACGTTAGTGTATCCAGGCTGCGGGTGGCCACCCCGAGCGCAGCAGAGGAGTTTCTGCATTAGTTCTGGGTAGAGGCAGTATTTCCCCTTCTCTCTTCCTCTTCTCTACATCCCTCGGCTTTGTTTTCTGGATTTATTCCCCCGGCCTCTTTTTATGTGTTTAAAAGGGAACAAACGATGAAGTGTGCGACACTCTGGAACAATTTCTCTCACTCAAATATATCTATTTAGTGAAGTGAAATAAAGAGCAATTAAAGAATAAGGGAAAAGCCACTGTCGCTCTTTTGACAGGAGAATAAACTCGCCCATGACTGTTCATCCACAGCAAGTTTAAACATAATCTTCCTGCACGAGATCCTTTCACGTGGAAAGCAAATGTGATACGGCTCCACTGCGGAAACCGCTCTGACCAGAAGTACAGCAGAGGGCAGCTGACCAGTGAATGCCTTCTGTGCTGATCGGGAATGTGTTGGCTCACCTTAAACAACTTCTGTCCCTCACTGACAGCTGTCAATCCTTCTCCTCCGCTGCCCTTTACACAAACATGTCACTGATCCCCACCCACCACCCCACATCCCCATCGTGTTATCTTCCATGTTAGCACAGTGGGGCCGCGGAGGCACCTACTCTTTCCCCGCGGTTAGTGAACTCAGTCAGTCTGTAAAATTAAAGGGGAACAAGTGTCCCGCAAAGGACACGGGAAAGAAGAGAGTCTGTAACCTGGGTTTAATTGTTTGTCAAAGGCTACCCGTCCTGTTGTGTATTTCCAGCAGTTTCCTACTTTCACAGGTGGAGATACCGGGGCTGGACCATGCTCCTAAAATACAATGAGGTCGGGATAAAAGTTCCTCACAAACTCAGGGCAAATTAAATGATTGAAGTTCTACAATGGATTAATTAATTATGTTTAAATCAATGAATCTTTTTTTCCACATGAGATGCATGTAACTCTTTCTTCGAAGGTTTTAATTTTGATGGAAGTGCAATTTCCCTGGCCGGAAATCGACCCAGGGCCGCGGTGGTGAGAGCGCCGAATCCTAATCACTGGACCACCAGGGAACGCTGCATTGCTGCATCGCTGCATCGTAATGCTTGGTGTCATTATTGTCCTTTTCAATCCACTTGTTTCACACCGAAACACATCGTAACCTTGATCTGAATTTAACTTCACGTGATTCTTTCAAATCACCTTTAAATGATTGGGTAAAACCACTCCTTCTGCCACGTCCAGGTCAGGGCGGTAACTTCTGTAACAGCTTTTTTCAATTCAAAACCTTATAAAATTGACGACATGCAGCTAATATGAAAAAATAAGAATTCATTTAATCACCGTTAAATAACCGATAACCTTTTTCAGGATGAAATAAATAATAATATAGTTTCTGAGGGACAGTAGTATCTTTAATCATTCATTTTCTCTTTACATGTGATGAATTTTTATCCCTATCTCATTTACATTCTTTATGAGAAATTGTAAGTGTTTATGACTCAGTTGTAAAACCATTGATTGTGTGTGTGTCTATTCTTGATAGGAGGAGCACTTGAGACCGAAGTTCCAGTTCGATATCTGCATCAATAGAATCAATTTTCACCAGTTCCTTTAAACTCAATAACATAATTTATTTAGATTGGACTGGATGGAGGAACATGATCCATGTAAAAAATTGTTATCGTTTTACTTGTGCTGAATGTTCATAAAAGTATTGGAGTGGGAACTCACTGGATAACAGCAAAGCTTGCAATGTTTGCGGAATATATTCGTGCAGCCAAAATGCACAATGACAACCCGGAACTGTGCGGCACCGAATCCTCGGGGAAAAACATTAAAAGGCTTCGCCCGGAGATGGGTTTGGATTACCCACCTTTCAGTTACCAGCCGAATGAGCTAAACCATTGCGCCAAAGATACACACTGCAAGACATGCAAAACCAGGGTGTCAGTCAGTTAAAGCTTCAGATTGCTCCGACCGGGATCGAACTTATCCACTTTCAGTTGTACTTTTCCCAAGTAAATGGTGGGACATTCATTGTGGATGTGTGGAAGTAGTCTGGTCCCGCACACTGCAGACACTTCCATGTCACCACCAACAAGCTCTCCCACAACCGGTGTGATCTAACTTCCAGCCTTCCGGTGCCTTGTTTGTGACGAAGTATGGTTCAAATGTTTTGGAATAGTTGGTTCCATGGTGTAATGGTGAGCCCTCTTGACTTTAAATCTAGTGATTTGAGTTCAAATCTCAGTAAAACCTAAATTCTTGTTGTCCCAGCTGCTGAAAATTTGGGACAAACAAGTGAAAGACACCTGGTGCTGGTGGGCAGTTTTGTTGCCTTTTTCATTGATGCTTGATCTACAAGTCTAGTTGTCAAATTGTGTGCTCAATCGTCAGTTATCTGCTACAAATCAGCGGAGGACAAATCACTTTGTTGTCGAATGCTGCCTTTGCCAGCACAATGTGTGCTGAGATTATCTGTGCAATATGCATTCCGCAGGATGAATAAAAGCAATGCTTTTTGAAATGCAGGCACTGCATGTTTTGCACTCGACAAAACGTTGCATTTTCTTTTCATTAATTTTACATTAATGCATTGCAATGCCAATGCACTTTTTACGTGGCAAGATCGATAATTAGCAGAGCAGAATGAAGAGATCACAAAGTTTCTGTTTAAAGAATGGACTCAGTCGAGAATATTTTGTGGATTTTATTTTTCTGAGACTATTTTCCCTGTGCTGGGGACACCCTGCGCAGATATGTAAAAAAGCTGGTTTTGTTAAAACTCCAGAGACCGCATGGCAGTTAGCTGGGACAAAAGACATGTCAGTCATCCATTGACAAAAGAGCTGTCAGCCAGGAAGTGGGGCCACTGACAAAGCCACTCTAATTTGTAAAAGCACTTCTCACCTCCATCTCAGAAGGAGACACAGAACAATGAACCCACCAGCCTGGCCAGCCAAGGAGGAGCTGGGGCTTTCCCAACACAAAGGCTCAGAGAGATGCCCAGACTAAGGGCCATCAGCCCAATGCATGGGTGGGATGGCCCATCACTGACTAAGTACCCGTGCTTCGAAACAAAGGGGTTTTAAAGATTGGCGGGAAAGATAGGGGTAGCAAGACTCCCAGAAAGACAGGGTCCTTTCCACTTTATTTTTAGCTTGGAGCTTGGTGTGAAGCTTGGAGCTTGCAGCTTGCAGCTTGTGTCGAGAGAGAGCCCCCTCTCCCTCTCGCTCTCGCTCCACCGATCGATGTACCAGAGGAAGGGGCCGCAGTACTGCAGAAGAAGCCACCGAGACTGAAGACCAGGCAGTGACTTCCCACAGCTGAGCTGAGCAAGAAAACGGGCTGCGTGTGGTGGTGAACATGGTCGCGAGTGTCCCAAGCCAGTAACCAGATATCCCAGGCCAGCTGGATAAGGGCTCAGGGTTTTCTCAGAAGTGAAGCTTTTCAGGGCTATTCTGGGGAGGGTAATTCATTGGTAGGGGTGGGGTTAAAATCCACCAGGGAATTACTGCGTGTTACTAGGTTCATTTCTGTACTGTATGTATATTGTTTGTAACCGGGATTTTATTCTCCACAGAGACAGTGATTTCGTTTAGCAGTGCATGTTTTAGACAGTGTATGTTAGACCAAATAAATATACTACGATTTATCACTGAAGCATCCCTTTCCATGACTCATTTAATTTACACTCTGAATAATAATTCCCGGATCTAGAACTTTCGTAAGGTGGGGGCGATTCAAACCGTCCGTCTTGCAATTGGGCGAGGATCACAAACACTTACAATATTTACTAAAGGATATACTTGCTTTGGAGGCAGTTCAGAAAAGGTTCACTGGGTTGACTCTGGAGATGAGCGGTCAACTTATGAGAAAAGGTTGAGTAGGTTGGGCCTCTACTCATTGGAATTCAGAAGAATGAGAGGTGATCTTATCGAAATGTATAAGGTAATGAGGGAGCTTGATAAGGTGGATGCAGAGAGGATGGTTCCACTGATAGGGGAGACTAGAACTTGGGGGCATAATCTCAGAATAAGGGGCCGCCCATTTAAATCTGTGATGAGGAGGAATTTCTTCTGTCAGAGGGTTGTAAATCTGTCAAACTCATTGCCTCAGAGAGCTGAGAAAGCCACGACATTAAATAAGTTTAAGACAGAGATAGCTTCTTCAATGATAAGGGAATAAGGCTTATGGGGAACGGGCAGGGATGTGGACTTGAGTCCATGATCGGATCAGCCATGATCATATTAAATGGCGGAGCAGGCTCGAGGGGCCATACGGCCTACTCCAGCTCCTCCTTCTTAAGTTCTTATGTTCTGAATAGCGACACACAAAAAAATGCTTTGATCATGGTTACACCTTATCTTCACGTTTGTCAAACATTTGGCTCGTTGGTCTCGGGCTGTGATTTCCCTTTGGAGTTGTTCATTGAAATTTACGAGGGGTCCCAGAGGAGCCCTGATATTGCTCGCATATTTTGAAATTGCATCGAACTTTTGCAAAGAATGACTTGCATATCTGCAGCGCTTTTCAGGAACTCATGAAGCCCCAAAGCGCTTTACAGCCATTGAGTTCTGTTTGAAGTGTTGTAGTTTGGGGAAAGATGTGCCCAGATCACCAAACATGAACCTCAACTCTTTGCAAAGAGTTTGGTGCAAATAATCAGGCATCTCAGGGACTTGGACTTTCTTTGATTAAGTTCTGCTTGTACCTGCATTCAAGCTTGAAACAGCAACTGGGCTTCCATCTCACGGGAGGTTTGGGGTTGATGTGTGTCGCTTTCAATCTTTGAAATTTCACCAAGCAAAGAAACGGTGAATCCAACTGTCCCTGTCTGCATTTAGTTCCCGTTGAATCACAGGAATATCCGCAGTCAGGAGCTGAAAAGAAATTCAAACCTAATACCGGCTTCGAGACAATCAGAATACTTTGTCACAGACAAGGCACTGGAAGGCTGGAAGGTAATTCATACCGGTTGTGGGAGAGCTGGTTGGTGGTGACATGGAAGTGTCTGCAGTGTGCGGAACCAGACTGCTTCCACGCATCCACAATGAATGTCCCTCCATTTATTTGGGAAAAGTACAACTGAGAGTGGACAAGTTCCATACCGGTCAGAGCAATCTGAAGCTTTAACTGACTGACACCCTGGTTTTGGATGTCTTGCACCTTATATGTCCATCAGTCTCTGTGGCGCAATGGGTTAGCGCGTTCGGCTGTTAACCGAAAGGTTGGTGGTTCGAGCCCACCCCGGGACGAAGTATTTAACTGTTTTTCCCCGAGTATTCGGTACCGCACAGTCCCAGGTTGTCATTGTGCGTTTTGGCTGCACGAATCTATTCCGCAAATGTTGCCAGCAGTGCTGTTATCCAATTAGTTCCCACTCCAATATTTTATGAGCATTCAGTTCAAGTAAAACGATAACAATTATTTACATGGATCATGTTCCTCCATCCAGCCCATTAGAAATAAATTATGTTATTGGGTTTAAAGAAACTGGTGGAAATTGATTCTATTGATACATATATAGAACTGGAACTGCGGTCTCAAGTGCTCCTCCTATCAAGAATAGACACACACACAATCAATGGTTTTACAACTGAGTCATAAACACTTACAATTTTAAACAATTCTCATACAGCGTGTAAATGAGATAGGGATAAAACGTCATCACATGTAAAGAGAAAATGAATGATTGAAGATACCACTATTCCTCAGTAATTATATTATTATTTATTTCATTCTGAAGAAGGTTATCGGCTAATTAATGGTGATTAAAAGAATTCTTACTTTTGCACGTTGGCGGCTTGTCATCCAATTTTATCAGGTTTTAAATTTAAAAATGGGTTACAATGCTGGTTGAATACATGACCCCAAAGTCTTTTTGGGATCACAGGTTGAGTCTCTCTGGTGGTTTACGCTCTCTTGTAGAGCGCCTGAGTTGCGGCTCCGGTTGTTGTGCGCTGGCCTGTGTGTCTGCTGTTTGCGGTGCCTCAGGACTATCCGGACTGCCCACAGTGACTGGGCGCTCCTCCCTTTGGTTCCGGTGTTCGGTCACCTGTGCTCGAGTGAACTCTATATCATGTTCTTCCTCTGCTTCTTCTTTGGGGTTGCTGAACCTCCTTTTTGTTTGATCCACGTGTTTGCGGCAGATTTGTCCATTGGTAAGTTTAACGACCAGAGTCCTATTGCCCTCTTTGGCAATCACAGTGCCTGCGAGCCATTTAGGCCCTGCAGTGTAGTTGTGGATAAAAACAGGGTCGTTTACACCAATATATCGTGCCCTCGCATTCCTGTCATGGTCGTTATATTGTGATTGGCGCCTGCTCTCAACAATTTCTTTCATGGTGGGGAGAATAAGGGATAACAGGTTTTGAGTGTCCTCATCATTAGCAGCCCTGCGAGTGGAACCCCTGTGAGCGAGTGTGGTCGAGATCTATTGGCCAACAGGAGGCGTGATAAGTGGCTTTGTAGGGAACCCCCTTGGATTCTGAGCATCCCCTGTTTGATTATCTGCACTTTTCGTTCTGCCTGGCCGTTTGAGGCTGGCTTGAACGGTGCCTTTCTGACATGGTTAATTCCATTGCCTGCCATGAAGTCCTGGAATTCAGTGCTTGTGAAGCACGGGCCATTGTCGCTGACCAAGATGTCCGGTAGACCGTGGGCGGCGAACATTGCCCGTAGACTTTCTACCGTGGCAGAGGATGTGCTTGAATTTAAAATGTCACACTCGATCCATTTGGAGTGGGCGTCTACTACAACCAAAAACATTTTTCCGATGAAAGGACCTGCGTAGTCATCATGGATGCGTGACCAAGGCTTGGCGGGCCATGGCCAGGGGCTAAGGGGGGCTTCCCTGGGCGCATTGCCCAGCTGGGCACACGTGTTGCACCTGCGAACACAAACTTCCAGATCTGCATCTATCCCTGGCCACCAAACGTGTGACCTGGCAATTGCCTTCATCATGACAATGCCCGGATGCTCATTGTGGAGTTCTCTGATGAACACCTCTCTGCCCATCTGGGGCATGACTACACGGTTTCCCCACAGTAGGCAATCGGCCTGAAT